>NC_045786.1:60594185-60904900 GCF_009873245.2 Balaenoptera musculus
ACAACATCTGCCACAGGCGATCATCCTCCCCCATCGGTGCCACCTGCCTTTGGGCTCAGCAGGACCTCTTCTAGGCTCCCATTACTGTACTGTACATTCCCCCTCTTGCCCTAGAGGGTGTGGTGAACAGACCCCGCTGTCAGGGTTGGGAAGCAATTCAGAGACCATGTCCATTGGGAGAGGAGGGCCCTGGGCCCTGGGCGGAGGGCAGTGACAGGGATTTCCCGGCAAGGCTGACCTGTGCCCAGAGCTGTGGCCAGGAGGGGCCGGTACCAGCCCTGCTCCCAAGTATGTGGTCGGGAACACTCTGGACTGGAACGCTCATCCTCCCTCAGCCACGTAGCCCGTGGTGCCGGCTGCCACCTTAGGAACGACTCCTGCCGACCCAGCCCCCTTCCCTGTCTTTGTTCGCCGACGGCCTCGTTCTTGCTGTGTCAGCATCATTGCTGTCCCCTGCCAGGTGTGGCCGCTGTCCTGCAGCCAGCACAGATCCCTTGGAATGGGGACTCCTTGTCATTGGGGACTGGGTCTGGGACTGGGTGAGGGGGTGCCCGCCTCATCCCGCCAGGTAATGGACGGAGGGAGAGGCACCCGTCACCCCTGGGCTGTGGGCCACCCTGGAGGCCTCTCCTCCTTCGTCATCCGGATGGCCGCTGTCTCCCTCCTGGCAAGCCGCCCCTCCCTGCTGGCCCAACAGGGACCAGTGGCCTGATCTGTCAGTCAGTGAAGAGGCTCCATGATGGGGGGCAGTGCCTGGGGCAGTTACCACATGTGGGGGATCCCAGATTCTCCCCCTGCAGGCCAGCCTCCCTGGCTCAGGTGGGACCCAGGCCAGCGGCGTTAATCTGAGAGGGGAATCACTGAGACCGTCCTCTTTCCCACAACTTTGCACCAGCTGTGCCCATCTCAATGCCATCCCCCTCCTTGTGGGCCTCGAGCCCTGCCAGCGCCCCCATTCTGAGAAGTCTCCTGACTGCAGAGCGCCCCAGCCAGTCTGACCAGTCAGACCCATGACCCGGTTCCTGGGAACCAGCCGTGTACCTTCTTGATCTTACTCTGCCACCCACCTCTGCGTGCGCTGAGCCCTTAGGACCTTACAAGAGGTGATGGGCTCGTGATGCTCCCAGCGCTCACCTATGCTTCAGTTGCGCATCTGAGAGACAGCCACACCCTGCCCCCCACCCCATATCCCAGACAGAATGACCCAGCTACATCCTGGTGGGAAGCACCTCCCTCCTCTGGGAAGGACTCGGGAAGCAACTGCGGATCTGACCTCATGTTTGCATTCATCCGGCCCTGTCTGATGCCACCAGATGTCCCGGGAGCTTCTGCAGGAGAGGGGGGAGTGGGCAGGAGGTGGGGCTGCAGGACGAGGAGCTGGACCTGACCTTAGCCCCTTTGGGGGCAAAGCTGTCCTTCTCTCTAACTGGGGTCCCAAGCTGAGGGGTAGCCCAGGCTGCACAGCTAGGTTGCCCATGCCTCCTTGCCCAGAACTATCCGTGACACGTGCTAGAGATTTGCAGGGGAAAGAACAGCAGTGAATACCAGGCCTCGAGCCCACATGAGGGCTGTAAAAAGGAAGGTTTGTGGCTGCAGCTGACATGGAGGGGGAGCTGCTAGGGGCAGGCGACGGGAGACTCCGGGACACTGTGCCCTTCTGGGAGCATCACTGAGCTGGGCTTGTGGGATGGGCTGGAGGACCAGTCACTTCCTCTTTCTGGACCATATCTTTCTAATGAGAGCATCTCCTGCTTCACTGCCCAGCCCACCTGGCTGTTGCAGGAGCAAATGAGGTGATGCAGAGACTGAAAGCATAAAGGTGGTATTATTATTAGCAGGAGTCGTATTTGACTTTCTAATTAGCTTCCTAAAAATAGCCACGTTTATAATAGCACAGGGAGAACCCTAAGCTGGAGCTGGCGCCCTGGATTCTTGGTGCGGCTCTGTGGCAGCCTTGTTGTGTGACCTTGGGCTGGGCCCTGAACCTCTCTGAGTATCTGGTTCTAGACGGAGGCTAGACAGTCTCTGAGGGCCACAGGCCCTGAGTGTGAAACAGTAGTCAGATGCAAACTCAGGGAGGAGGGCTCCTCTGAGGGACTAGATCAAGGCAGTTGGTGTCTCTGAGGCTATCTCTGGCACCTGTTGGGGAATTTACAGGGGTCTTTAGTCTGGCCTTGATCCTGGGGCCTGGGGGCAGGCTGCCTGCCCCATCCCCACCACAGAGCCCAGCCATTAGAAGGCTCTGGGGATTACAGGTGAGAAGGGTCAGAGAGAGAGGACCTGGGGCCTTGTGGGGCGGGGTTGAGGGTAGGTGGGAGGAGAGGCGCTGCAGACTCACCATGGGACGTCCCGATGGCTGGGAATCCATTCGTTCAGTACATGTTTACTGAGTGCCTACTATGTGCCTGGCGCTGTGTCACATGCTGTGGAGGTGATGGAGGCCAACCTAGACCCAGTTCCGATCTAGTGGAGGAGGCAGGCACTCACCACTAACCACACAACTAAACCTCACAAAATAACATGCAACTCTGACAAGGGCTAGAGAGAGGGATGCATGGTGCCAGGGGCACATGTAATGGAGAATTTGACTTAGTTGGGAGGTCAGAGAAGGGTTCTTGGAGGAAGTGACATGGGTTGAAACTGGAAGATAATAATAACTGGGCAAAGCCGTTATTATTAATAATTGGTAATAACGGGGCAAAGCACGGGGTGGGAGGGGAATTACAGGCAGAGGGAATAGAGGAGCAAAGACCGGTGAGCAGAAGAGTAGAACGGGCCGAGGAAGAGCTGGGGTGGCTGGAGTGGAGAGGGGGGCCCCAGGAGGCCTGCCTTGACCGACAATGTCAATGTGATGAAAGCCCCAGAAGGGGCAGGAGACTTTCGATTAGAAGCTCTTATTGTGGTCCAGGACAAAGGTAATGGCAGTTGAACCAGGGTGATGGTGACAGTGAGGCAGGGCAGGGTATTCAAACCATAAAATCCAGAGCCAGACTCAGATGTCAGCGTGAAGCAGTGGGAGGGGTCACGGTGACTCAGAATGCAGACCCGGACACATACCTACAGGATAAAGCCTACAGGATGGGATGTTTCTCCCTCCAGCGCGGCCCTGTCTGGTTTCGGCTCTGGGAGGAAACACCTCCTGTCTGTCCCTGTGAATCACTGGCCCCTCCAGGGAGTGCAAGCCTAGGACCTGCCAGGACGCTGCCCCCCGTGGGTCCCCATCTCGATTTTCCTTGCCCCTCTGTCCCCAGGGTGCTGCTGCTGGGACTCCCCAGCCCCCTGCCCCACCTGTCTGCTCTCTGGGCAGAGGGACCAGTCAGCTTGCGAGAACAAAGGGGAACCTGGGACAACTGGCCCTTACAGGGGGCTTTCCTGAAGACAGTGCCCAGACTTGGGTGTATGGGGACACTGATGGGCTCCCGAGGAGGGTGAAACTGAAAGGGGTTCCTGGGAGACCATCCCCTACACGGCATAGCCAGGCTGGGTGCTGAGGACCCGGGAGGGTATGACCTACCCCAGCAAACTACAGCCACCTGGATGGGACACTCCAGCCTCCTGGGCATTTTAAAACTTGGGGGAGGCAGGGTTGTGGGGTCCTTCTGGCCTGCGGACCCCCGATATCCTCAATGTCCCAGACCTTGCACTGCCTCCTGCCCTGGGACTTTTGCCCCTAGAAGGTGGACCTCTGGGACTTTGAAGGGAGGCCTCGGGAGATAGTGAGCTTTCAGTCAGAGCACGGATTCCGGCTGCCACCAGATTCTAGGAGACTGGTTATAGGAAACCTCTCCATTGAGTAGTCTTAGGGCTACTGAGGGGTGACATAGAGCCCTCTACCCCAGGGAGGCCATTGTCCTATACTGAGATCTCTTCTAGGGCTTGGAGGGATCATTCCTCAGACTCCCCTCCCTTGGCTTCCTGGGGAAAATTTTCTCCCTTCACCTAAGGGAGGCCTGAGATGGCAGCAGAGACTTCCAGCTCCTCTCTCCCCACAGCAGTCTGGCCATCCTCCTTGCCCCCCGGAGTAGGATTTTGGTAAAGGGACAATCCCAGGATCCATCAGGGACACTCAGTGTGGAGACCTTGGGAAGTTCCTTCTTAGGTCTAGCCTCATTGCAAGACAACTTTCTGTGCAGGGCTGCAGCCTAGGATGCATTCTCTTTTCTAGAGAGCAGAGGTTGGATGGAGCCGGGTGCACATTCCAAAATGTTCTCTATGCTGGTGGGCATGTAAGGAGGGTGAAAGGGCTTCTTTTCTCCAGTGCTCAGGTGGGGAAACTGGACACTGAAGGAAGAGGCGACTGGCATGAGGACAGCGCCCAGGAGTCCTGATGTTCAGCCCTGTGCGCTCTTCCCACCCCTGGAAACCCTGTTCTGCCCCTCCCCCCCATTCCATGTCCCCCACCCCCACCTGCCCTTGGACCTCGGGACGGACCCTTGGGGAGGTGGCTGGGAGCCTGGAAGCTTTCAATTCTGGGGCAGCACCCCCCTCTGCTGGCCACTCAGAGAGGCTCGAGGGGATGGAAGTTTCATCTGGTCCCTGCTGGTAAACCCAGTAAGCCCAGTGAGCTGCTGGGGCCCCAGAGGGGCTGATCTTTATTTCTCCCCAAGGCCAGGCTACATGCCCCCTGGGACCACCCTCCGCCTGGCCTGCCTCCCCACCAGGCCCCAGGCCGGTTCAGGACACTGAGAGTGGAGGTTGAGCCCCAGCCTAGGGGACAGGTCCCAGCCTGGCCTCTGGCAGGCTGAGTGGCCTGAGGCAAGTTTCTGCTCTTACCTTGGCCTCAATTTCCCCATCTGTTCAATGAGCAGGTTGACACAAGGAGGTTTCCCCCAGACCTCAGCTTTAGGGCTCTCTCTCAGCCTACCTCTTGTCCCCATTCCTGTTTTCCTGGCCCCTCCGTGCCTCTCTCCTTGGTGTCTGGCAGGCCCTAGCTCAGGGAGCCCTCTCTATGGGCACACCCGCACCTCCCCACCTCAGCCCCTCCCTGCTTGGCCCTTGATCTGCCTTGGGCCTGGTTGGCCCTGCTGGCTTAGGTATTTCCTCCCTCTCACCCAGGTACCGTGCATTCTGAGCAGGCCCCTGATGGGTACGTAATAGGACCATAACATTATTCAGCGTGCCCGCAGTAAAATGGGATAACACCCAACTCCCAGAGCTGTCAGAAGGATTAAACAAGCTAATAACATGTTTGCAAAAGAGCTTTGTAGGTGGTGTGTCAGAGGCCACGCTTCCTCACACCCTTGCCTGCAGGGCCACGCCAGCACTAGTGGTATTTGCTAGCCACAAGCCCACCTTCTGAGGGTTGGAATTCAGGTCGGACCTCTGCAGGGTTGTCCAGTCCTGGTCCCTCGAAGTGAGAGAGGCCTGAAGTCTGGTGAGAGGGAGGGCTGAGCCAGGTATAGCTCCCCTACTTACCAGTACTAGAGTAGTCCAGGGGGCTGGTGGGGTCTGGAGTCAGAGCCCCCCCCCTTTCCCCCCCAACCCCACCCAGCACCCCTGGGCAGGGCAGGTCTCAGCTTCTGCAGGAGAGAAGGCAGGACATCCCCTGGCACCATCTAATATACCAAACTGATGGGAGACTTTATCCTGAAAGCTCCCCTCTCATCTCAGGAGCAAGTCCACAGGCCTTAGTTGAACATGGAAGGTCTCAGGGACCGGGCCTTTGTGCCCTTTCTGCCTCATCTCATCCCTCTTCCTCCCATCCCCTACTGGCCACTCTGAATTCCTTGGGAACCATACTGTTCACAGGCGACCCTAGGAGAGGGGTGCTAATAGTAAGTAAAGGATGCAGAGACATTAAGTGGCTTGCTCGAGGCCTGTGAGCCCAGCTAGCAGTGGAGGAGATGGGAATGGATTCCACCTGGAGACGTGCACCTGCTAGCTCTGCTGCCCCTGAGGACTCAGGTGGGGAGACCAGCTAGGGGCCTTTGCAGTGTTCTAGGTGACAGAGGATGGAGGCCTGAGTGGGGCAGGGCCAGGGGTTTTGGAAGAGAGAAATGGGTTTGGATACACTTGGGAGAAGGAGAAGGCGGTGCTGGAGTTTGAGGCTTTGAAGACTGGGCAAGGGGGGCAGGGCCAAGGGAGTTGGCGGCGTTCGGTTTGGGGGTGGCGAGGGTATGGGTCGTGGGAGGGGCCAGGGTCTGGGGCTCAGGAGCAGAGCTACTTGGGAGTTATTTGCCCAGAGCTGTGGGACTGGACGTTGGCACCTAGGAGTGCGTGTACAGGGAGAAGCCCCAGGAGCCGCAAATCAGGGTCCTCCCAGAAACTGGGGGTGCTGAGGGCCCAGACAAGGTTTGGGGGCCAGACACGTGCCCGGGAGAGGACCAGTGGGCAGCAGGGTCCATCGGTGCCCCCAGGACAGAGGGAACAGTAGCCCTGGGGCGGCGGGGGTGTGTGTGTGTGTGTGTGAGAGAGAGGACTTGTGGGCAGGAATTGCACAGATGGAGGTTTCTCTTTTTTTTTTATTAATTAATTTATTTTTGGCTGCGTTGGGTCTTCATTGCTGCGCACGGGCTTTCTCTAGTCGCGGCGAGTGGGAGCTACTCTTCATTGTAGTGCACAGGCTTCTCATTGTGGTGGCTTCTCTTGTTGCGGAACACGGGCTCTAGGCGCATGGGCTTCAGTAGTTGTGGCGCACGGGCTTAGTTGCTCCGCGGCATGTGGGATCTCCCCAGACCAGGGCTCAAACCCGTGTCCCCTGCATTGGCAGGTGGATTCTTAACCACTGCGCCACCAGGGAAGCCCAGACAGAGGTTTCTCTTGATTTGAGGAAGAGCTTTCTCATCAGTGGAACCCCCAAAGATAACAGAGGCTTTTTCTTAGGGTCCTGAGCTCCCTGTCACAGGAGGTGTGTGAGGCAGGGCTGGATGGCCTCTCTGCAGGGTGCGGGCTGTTTCTGAGGGGATTTTTGCCGTAGGTGGTGAGAGATATGAGGCCAGAGAATCTGCAGCTAGTTGGCGGGCATTGCTTCCTAAACATTAAACAGACCCCTTCCTTGGCTGCAAGCTCTGACTTGTGTGTGATGGGCCCCAGGCCTCCTGCATCACCACAAAGAGCTCCTGGCCCGCCCCAGGTCTCAAGCCCCTCTTCTTGGGGCGCTTCCCCTGCTTCCTTTCACCCTACACCCACTCCAGAGCAGGCCTCTGAGCCAGGGTTTCCTGCCTGGCGTCACAGGAAGAAAGCTAGCAAGGAGATCCAGCAGTAGCTGCCAGCCCCCCACTCCATTCCCATTGACAGGCTGACCCTGGGGAGGGGGCTCCCGAGATGTTTCCTTAGACGTTTAATTGAAATTGCACTGCTTGGTAATTAGGAGAAGCAGCACACTGTGCTATAAATGACTGTAATTATAGTTCCTTTCTGCAGCCAAACCCGGAGTTTCGCGGATCACCTGGGGGAACCGGGTGAAGGGGGCAGGGGAAGAGAGGTGAAGACTTGGTAGTGGAGGGCCTGCCGTGGGCCAGACCCTCACCATGAGTTTACTGTACTCACAAGGCCCCTCCACAGACCCCTGGGGCCTGGAGACCACGTGGTTCAAGGCCCCAGTGTGACAGAAGGGAGAAGCCTGGAGAAGGAGGGAACTTGCCTGGACTGACAGAGTCGCCAACGGCAGAACCGAGCCTTTCCCTCAGCCAGACTGAGCCTCTCATTTGGGGTCTTGGTCCATGCCAAGCACTTTCTCCGCTCTTGGTGTTTCCCCACTACTCCCTTCCGCCTGGCACACTCCCCTCCCCCATCTCTGGGATACCTTACTCTTCCCTCTGGTCGCTGTGTGACAGCACCTCCTCCAGGAAGCCTTCCCTGAACCTCTGCGTAGGGTCAGTGCCTCCTTGGGTTCTCCATGGCTCCAGTGTGTCCCTCTATCCGCCAACAATGATCCTACCCTGGGTGGACCTGTCTTCCTTAGAGATTATGGTCTTGAGGTCATGGACCCCATTCAATTCTCAGTAAGGAACTGGAGCTGGCTTGTACTGGCTTTTGAGAACTGGTGGTTAAATTTTGAGGAATTTTGTGAACTGGTTGTTAAATGCAGCCATTGTTAGTAATTAAATTACATAAATTTACAATTAAATACATTTCGTTAAAAAGGGAAATACACACACTAAAACCTCATCACTTCCTAACGATTTTCCTGTTACCCATGCTCATAAGGTTATTTATGTCCATCGTACCTGGTGGTGGAGACACAGTACACAATGGTGTGAACCAGCCCAGCATTCAACGACATCACATTGGTGGCTGATACCTGCTGCAGTAGGAATGTTAACACCACAGAAATGGACAAATTCAGACTTCCCTGGTGGCGCAGTGGTTAAGAATCCACCTGCCAATGCAGGGGACACGGGTTCGAGCCCTGGTCCGGGAAGATCCCACATGCCGTGGAGCAACTAAGCCTGCGAACCACAACTACTGAGCCCGTGAGCCACAACTACTGAGGCTGCGTGCCACAACTACTGAAGCCCGTGCACCTAGAGCCCGTGCTCAGCAACAAGAGAAGCCACCGCAACGAGAAGCCCGTGCAACGCAACAAAGAGTAGCCCCTGCTCGCTGCAACTAGAGAAAGCCCGCGCGCAGCAACGAAGACCCAACGCAGCCAAAAATAAAAAATATAAATAAATAAATTTATAAAAAAAAAAAAAAGAAAGAAATGGGGAAATGCCGCACATCGGGGCCCCTCACCGCATCCCAGAGAGCTGGCTGTGAAACATTTCTCAGCTCACCACTGAATTCGTCTCTGACCTTCCGCCTTGGCACACAGCAGTGCTCAGTGAAGTGCTGCCCAACAAGAGGAGAGAAAGAATGTGGGCTTTACCTCAAGATGCAGGGTTATCTGCTTCCAACATCTGCCACCATTGTTGACTCTGGCCGCTGCCGATTTTCCTCTCGGGGCTCTTGTGGAGGCACAGGCAAGGCCTACGGCCGGGGCCTGCATCTGTGGGCACTGGGGTGGAGGGGAGACATATTTCCCAAGACAGGGCTGAGGGACCCCAGAGAGTCGGCAGGTGTGGGTGGCCTCGGCAGGGCTCATGGAGAGCTGGGCCCGGAGGAGGTCCTGCCACTTCCTCTCCCAAATGGTCCATGGCAGCATGCCACCTTCCCGCACCCCTTCCAGCCTGGCCACGGCAACAGGTGTGGGCAGAAAGGCTGGGCTGTTTTCAGAGAGGGTGTCGGAAGCCCCCCCTCCCGCAGAACTTTGGGTAAGAGTTGGCCCTTTCAGGTTCTTTCTTAAAAGTGGCACTCCTCTCTTCGGGGAGCAGACCCTTGAGAATCCCAGGTCAGGAATGAGGAAGGAAGGGGAGGCTGAGCACTTTCTACCCATTGCCACACACAGGGCAACCCGGCTCTACCCTCACTCTACAGAGGGCGATACTGATGAACTTGCAGTTCACTTAGCCCAGGGCTTTCCTGCAGCTTTTTATAGTGGTTCTCAACCAGGGGCAATTTCATGCCCCCCACCCCTGGCACCCAGGGCACATTTGGCAATATCTGGAGACATTTTTTTATCATCACAACTGGGAAAGGGGTGCCACTGGCATCTAGTGGGTAAAGGCCATGGATGTTGTTAAATATCCTACAGTGCACAGGACAGGCCCTCACAAGAAAGAATGATCCAGTCCAAAACATCAATAGCGCTGAGGTTGAGAAACCCTGACCTAGAAAGATGTACTCGGACCCACACACATATAATGTCAGAGGACACTTCAGTCCCGAGTTAGGAACCCCTGGTCTCCAACCTCTTAATTTATGAGAGAGGAACTAACCGAGGGCAGGGGGTGTGGTAAATAGCTTGTTCAAGGTCACCCAGCAAGTTCTCCTGGTAACCTATGCAGTCAGCACAGTACCTGCACACAGCAGCAACTCAGTGAATGGTTGTTAAATTGGGAAGAAACCCAAGAAAGGATTGGACTCTGGGCTGAAACCCCTCTCAAGGTGGCCCCAGACAGGACCCCCAGCAACGTGCCCTTGATCCTCCTTGGACCCCAACCTGTCAGCAGCCATCGCCACTTCTGACCGGCCCCTTCTTCACTGCGGTGAGGAGGCCTGAGCCAGGCTGATGGTGGGGCAGGCAGGGCTGTCTGAGGGATGAGGGGGAGGGGGGGTTGAAGCCAACATCACACATCTCAGCCGGAGAGGCCACAACAGTTTAAGGGTACACCATGGAGGTGGGCACCCAGGTGTAAAGGAGGGCTGGATCCAGTTGCAGGTGGTGATGAGGGCTGGTGTTACCTCCCCATGGCCCTGTGGAGGGGCCAGACTTTCTGGTCTTACCTGACAGATGACCCAAGGTCCTTGATTAGCTAGAAGCCCTTGTCTGGTGCCTGCTTCCAGAACTGGCCTTGGAGAGCCCACTGGGGTTATATCTCTAGGGACCTCAGCTGCCTCCTTTGTTGTCCATCTTCTTCACAGGAAGAAGAATTGCAGTGTGAGGCATGCAGGCTCTACAGCTCTATCCAGGGTTTATATCTGGGATTTACTCCTTACTGGCTGTGTGACCTCAGGCAAGTTACTCAACCCCTCCTTCAACTGTAGAATGGGATTAACACAACTGTATCTACCTCATAGGGTTGGTGGGAGGATCAAATGAGGTAATTTTTTATAAAGCACTTAGAAGGATGCCTGGCCTAGACTAAACACTCAATGAATGTGAACTATTACTGGTATTGTTTTTATTAGGCTGCTCATGCCCTCTGGGGCAGGTAGGAACTAACCCATGTTTCTTCTCTCTGGCATCTCCATCTCTCTGCTGCCCTCTAGTGTCCACTGACTGCACTGTTCTGAGGGAAGGCAAGGTGGTTAACTTGGTGTGTCTAGAAAGAGAATTTCTTCCTTTAGATTTCAAAGGAAGTCTGCCACTTAAGGAAACCTTATGGTTGATTTTTGGATAGAGTCGAACAACTAATTTCTTCCCCTTTCTCCCAAATAGAACTCACCTGTGGACTGGCATTTGCGTATTAGTTTGCATGAAGCAGTACCCTGGTACAACAAGGGGGCAGTGTATCTTCTTGATATTGATGATAACTGACCATTTCTGTTTTTACAAGTGTGATGAGCTTTGACACCCCCAACACGTTTCTGCAAACCTCCTTACTCCACCGGTTAAGGCAAACACTGCTCACCCACATTCCCAGCGGCGGGGATAACCAGTCCGCGTCCTCAAATTCTCTCTCTCTCTTCGTCCTACAGTTGGGTGTGAAAGCTGTGCACCAGCAGAGTCCGTGTCGGTTTTGCTCACAGCTCTATCTCTGGTGCCCATCACAGGGTGTAGCACGTAGTAGGTGGTCAGTACATGTGTGTGGAATGAGTAATGCACTCGTAGCAACCAGTGGCCATGTGGCCTCCCCTCCCCCCGCTCCATCCTCCCCCTCTACAGACACTGTGAGAAGTGAAACGACAACCACAGAAGAGTAGGGCGTTCTGTGCTGAGCGCTTTTGCTGTGCAAAGCTAAGTGCGATGTATCCGTGGGCCCTGGGGAGAGATTTTTTTTTTTTTTAAGGGAAAGATGAAGGTAAAGGCTGCTGTGAGAGGGGGCGGGAGGGTTGGAGAAGGTCTGGATACCTATCTGGTTCTGCTGATGGGAGGTCAGTGAGACAAAGGGGAAGAGCAGGGAAGAGTCCCAGGGCCCCCGAGTTCTGGAAGTCACAAGGCTACTCTGGTAGCCTTGAGCTTGGTCTCCCGCAGCACATCTGTGCTTGGGGACAACATGGCCGATGCTCACCCCGGGTGCCGGTCAGCTCTATAGCTCCTGCCTTGGCCTCAGTGTAACGCTCAACACCTGAGCCAGGTCCGTTCTCCGGGTTTTTACATTTCTCAGCCACGCCCTTGATCCCGCCCTCTCACCTCCAGCCAATCCGAGAACCTCAGCAACCCCCACCGCCTCCACCTGCAGCAGCTGCGCGTGGCGCGTTCCGATGCTGGGTTACCTGCGCTCGTTTGCAGAAGCCCGGGCCTCTGCTTGCCCCACCCCGTCCCACCCTGGAGGGTGGTGGAGGGTTCGGCAGCCAAGTGCCTGTGCCAGTCGTAGGCCCCCGGGCCAAGCGGGCGCTGCCCGGGATTGCCCTTTCTGGAGGCGGTACCTTCTTCACGTGCGCCCTCTCCACCGGCAGGGCACGGATTCCAGGAACGGGGCAAGGGGGGGAGCTGTGGCGCGGGCTCTGGCCTCAGCCCAGTCCTGGCTCCCCTTGACGGGCCTCAGACTCGTCTGATAAATGGGGGTTTGTGGCTGCCGGGGTCCGCTCTGGGACGACTTAACCTTTACTGCTAGGGCAGGCCTGCTAAGACAAATAAGTCCACCTTGGGCTGGGGCCGGCTGTCCCGTCCCCTCTCTGGCCTCGCTGTAGACTCATCCTCTCTTCCCCTGTCCTCTGCCTCCCAAGCCCACCATCCTCTTAAACCCTGGCGGCTGAGCGTCCCAGCCCCACGCTGTTGCCGTGGGCTTTGGCTCCACCTAGTGGCACAGTGTTTAACTTCAGAGGGGCTGACAAGCTCTGGTGCGAGGGAGGCGGCTGGTACACTGTGGATATCTGGATACCTCAAAGAGATCCAGGAGAGGACAAAGTGGCATTTCTCTGCCTCAGCCCTTGCTGCAGACCTGGCTGAAGGCTGCCTCAGCCCAGACCCTCCCTCCTGTTCCGAGGGAGGCTGGGGTACTGGGAGAGTACCAAACGCAGATGTCCCTCCAGACATCTCTGTCTCTGCAGAAGGCTTTGGTAACACCACAAGGGCTCTCAGAGGAACTAGTGGCTCTGCCATTCCTGGCCACATCACTACGCCACCCCCCCGGGCTGGCCCTGACACCCAGCTGCTGCTGCTGTCCCAGGGCCACCCCAATCCTGGGAGATCCTGCTTGCCTTCCCCTGAGTACTGGCACACAAACCAGCTCTATTCCCGCTTTTCTCCCTGCCCTCATTCTAGGTCCTTCTCAGCCATTTGCTCTCCCCAGCTTCTTCCTACTCTCCTCTCTGCACCCTTCTGTCTGTCTGACTGTGTGTCTGCCAACCTTTCCACATCCTCTTTGTAGGGCACTGCCCTTGTGCCACAGAGAAACCTCTCACAGCCCACTAGTCCTGATGTCACCTGCCCTGAACACAGGCTGTAGTCCCCATATAGGTTTGGGCAACTGGTCTGTGGCTGGCTGTGAAAACAAGGGCAAGTGGTCCCTCCTGCTGCCGCCCCATCTACTCACCCACCTTGGTAGGGAAGAAGCACCTGTGCCAACCTCCAAGCCTGGCCTGTTTCAGCCTCCATGCCCTTAGCAGCTCCAGCCACTGGTTGCAGTAAGGAAGCCCTTTCTTACGTGGAGTATGACATGAGATGACACGACCTTGCTTCCATCCCTGATCTTAACTGGTGTCTTCCTCACTGGGAGCTCGACTCTGTCTCCACAGTCTAGCCAAGGTCATGTTTGTCCTTAGTGTGTGTGTGTGTGTGTGTGTGTGTGTGTGTGTAAAGGGGTGTATGCTTGGGGTGGAGGGTAGGGAAGATGTATTGGCCCAGCTTACTTCTATGTTGCCCACAAGAGGAGCCCATGGCCTGGGGCCTCCACAGGGGCCCCGTTTGAATATTTGACAGCTGGAAAAAAATTACCAGCTCTAAAATAAGAACACCGCAAAATTGAAATCAATAAATTCTTAATCAAATGTCCAACTGTAATGTTATATCAAACTCATTAATTGTTAAATTTAGTATTCATAAAAATTTCATTACATTTGAAAGAATGTGTGGGTTAGGTTTTTCTCATTTTACAAGAATTCCCCAGTTGTAATTTAAATCAGTTACTCCTAGCCAAATGGTTTCAAGAGCAAAATTATAAATATACTTTCAAAAATTTTACAGAGGTTTTAAATATTTTAATATGTTTGCACTGATGTGGGGTGCAGCTGTCAAAAATAAAAATGCCTGGGCTTATAGAGGTCCTAAAACTGTGCTTCGTCTCAGGATGAGGCAGGAGTCAGGGAGGCAGTGAGGCTGCTGGGGTGGACATGGGGCACAGGAAGGCCTGGGGACAGGGAGGGGAGAGTGGTGGTGATGGGGAGAGGGAGGCGTGGTGTCTCCTCCCCGAAACCTGGCAGGGAATACTCTGGGCTACTTATTCACCTCTCAAGTTGGGGTACAGGGGCTCCTCTGGATTTACAGGGGTCTTATGGGTGCAGGGAGGGGCCCATCAGGTAGATGAGGGAAGAATAAGGCTCAGGCTTGCGCTCACCCCATGGGAAGTCTATGTGGGTGCTCGGCCCTTGTGGAGTAAGTTCTCATAGGAGGGCTGTGCTGGGTGGCACCAGGGGCCAGCCCTCAGAGGTGTCCTTTTCAGGGATCCCCAAACTGGGAACACTTCTCTGTTGAGGGCTCTGGTCCCCTGGCTTCCAGGTCCTAACTTCTCTCCTCCTCCACCCTGTTTTACTCTCACCGCAAAAGTTCTGTCAACTCTGTCCCATATTTTCCTTCATTTCACTCTCTCTGGCCAGAAGGAATAGCCCAGGATCCACTAAAAGAAACAGTTCCCCAAGCGGGGTCCCCTCTCCTCCAGGGCATGAGCACTCAGTCTTTATCAACCTTAGCTACGTAATCGCCAGCCTGGGTAGGGAGGACAGATGTCATTCTATCCTGGGAAGGTCTCCTGACCCTCAGAAGACCATATGACCCCTCCTAAGGTGAAAGAAAGGAGGGAAGGAAGGAAGGAAGGAGGAGGGAGAAAGAGCAAAAGGAATTTAGTGCTAATTTAATAATAATAAAAAAATGTCTGGGACTTCCCTGGTGGCGTAGTGGTTAAGAATTGCCTGCCAATGCAGGAGACACAGGTTCGAGCCCTGGTCCAGGAAGATCCCATATGCCGCAGAGCAACTAAGCCCCTGTGCCATAACTACTGAGCCTGCGCTCTAGAGCCCGTGAGCCACAACTACTGAGCCCACGTGCCACAACTACTGAAGCCTGCACCCCTAGAGCCAGTGCTCTGCAACAAGAGAAGCCACTGTGAGGAGAAGCCGGTGCACCGCAAGGAAGAGTAGCCCCTGCACTCCACAACTAGAGAAAGCCCATGTGCAGCAACGAAGACCCAATGCAGCCAAAAATAAAATCAAAAAATAAAATGAAATAAAATTTAAAAGTAGAATTAAAAAAAAAATCTCTAAAATAAAAAATGTTTTAAGAGTCACCTTCTGCTCCTTAATATTAGAAAGGCCACAACCTTGAGACTTGTCTCCAGGGCCGATTTCTCTCCAGACAGCTCTAGGTCCTTCCCACCCCCCACTCCAGACTACTTAGACTGTTTGTTAGAGTCAGGGTGGGGTTAGAACATAGAAGAAACTCACTCTGAGGAGGAAATAAGGTAGGGGTGAGTGCAGTTTGACTTAGTGACAGTTTGACACAGCCTGGATCTGTGCACGAGAAAAGAAACACATAATTTTCATGTATGGCATCTACACCCTAAGCTAAGTCACAGGGGGTAGTAGGGTGCTATCAAATGCAATGAAGTTAGGTGGGCTACTTTGAGAACCCATGATTTTCTAAGTACTTTATTATCTTACTTAATCCTTACAACAACCCTGAAGAGCAGGAATGATTAGCCCCATTTTAAAAAAATTTATTTATTTTTTGACCACGTTATGCAGCTTGTGGGATCTTAGTTCCCTGACCAGAGATTGAACCCAGGCCATGGCAATGAAAGTGCTGAGTCCTAACCACTGGACTGCCAGGGAACTCCTGATTAACCCCATTTTAAAGATGAAAAAATTAAGGCTGAAGTAGCTTGTCCAAGGCTACATGTTCATTCAGTGGTTGACCTAGGATTTAAACCCACGTCCCTCTGGCTCCAAAGCTTTTGCTTGTTTCACAGTGCAAAATAGTATTACTGTGTCTGTGGTCTGCCCAGTGCCTCCCTGAATTGGAGACTGCCTTTTCCCCATCCCGAGGCCCCATCAACCACAGAGGCTGCTGGTCCCTGGCTGCAGGGCTGGGTGGTGACACAATCCTGCCCATCAGGCCTAGTATAATGGCCCTGTCCACTATGATTGACTGAGAGGTGTGCATGTGACCCCAGCTGGCCAATCAGACCTCCTCTGTAAGATCTGTGGTTGTTGGAGTAGGGGGTCCCTCTACCTCTAGGAGGGTGAGCTCTGGGGATCATGGAGTCTGCAGCTGCCTTGGCTGCTTCTTGCCATATGCAGGTTGCTGCAGGAGGGCACAGACAACATGGAAGAAAGGAGAATCAAGAGACAGGGAGAGGGCTTCCCTGGTGACGCAGTGGTTAAGAATCCACCTGCCAATGTAGGGGACTCTGGTTCGAACCCTGATCCGGGAAGATCCCACATGCCGTGGAGCAACTAAGCCCGTGTGCCACAGCTACTGAGCCTGCACTCTAGAGCCCGCGAGCCACAACTACTGAAGCCCACATGCCTAGAGCCCATGCTCCGCAAGAAGAGAAGTCACCGCAATGAGAAGCCTGCGCGCCTCAACGAAGAGTAGCTCACCGCAACTAGAGAAAGCCCGCATGCAGCAACGAAGACCCAACAGAGACAAAAATAAATAAATAAAATAAATAAATTAAAAAAAAAAAAGAGACAGGGAGAGAGTTGCAGAAAGGGCATGTGAGCCCTGAAACACCATTGGATCACCAGCTTCTATGCTGACTTTTCAAATTTATGTCAATGAATTTTTATTTATTTATATATTTATTTTTGTTTGAGCTAGATTTCCGCCACTTGCTACTGAAAGAATTCTGACAAATACTATTCTATAATTAAAAGTGTTATAGACATGAAGGCTCTTCCCTATTGGAAGGGGAAAGGTAATTGCAGTAGTCAGAGTTGTTGATGGCAAGTGACAGAAACCCAGCTTGATTCGGGTGGTGCAGACTCGGGGTTTACCAGAAGGAAAGAGGTGTAGCTGGGCCTCCGGGGCTCTGGGAACAGAGACAAGGTCTTGGCCATGACCTGTGTGCTTAGAGTTTTTCTCTGAGTTTTTCTGGCTCTGGTTTCATTCTCTTCACTCACTTCCTCCCTCCGGGTGGACAGAACATGGCCTTACTCTTCACTGCTTGGCCGCCAGAGAAGGATTGTTGCTCTTTCCTCACATAAACTTCAGAAGGTTCTGGAAGGGACCATGAATGGTCCAGTCTGGGTGCGTCGACACTCAAGTAGAACTGTCCTCTGTGGCCAGGACCCACCTCTGTGTTTTTGGGGTCTTTCCCAGAGAAGAGGCTGTCATCATGAGACAGGGAATTACCCCACAGTGTCTACCACAGAAATGAAAATACTGGTCATCTATTCTGTGCCAGGCACTGTGCTAGATGCTGGGGATTTCTGAGTTTGCAGGCACATTCCTGCCCCCCTGCACGTTCTGCAGTGATTAAGTAATAGACCCAGATGTCAGACAGGGTCAGATTCTCAGCTTTATTCTTGGATAGAAGAACCAGGCTTCCTTCCCATTCTTCCCTGACTTGACCTAATTTACTGCAGTCAAGACTGCTATCTGGGTGTGTTGCCATCAAGATAAAAACTACATTTCCCAGTCTCCTTGTAGCTAGGTGCAATCATGCAGGTAAATTCTGGCCAATGAGATGTAACTGGACTTGTGTGAGACCTTGAGGAAGGCTGCTTACATGGAGCTGGCTCAGCAGGGAGGGCTCTTTTTGTCTTCTTTAGTTCTTCTTCCTTTTTCTGGCCAGAAGCATGGTTAGAGGTCTGACAGCATCTTGGACCATGACGTGGCCATGGGGCTGCAAAGCAGGTGCTGGCATGCATGGAGCAGGAAGATGGAGCCTGGGTTTTCCACAGGACTGACCAACTAGCCCCGGACTGACCTCTATGTGAGAGAAAACCCACTCCTATTTTGTGTAAGCCTGTGGT
Organism: Balaenoptera musculus; assembly: GCF_009873245.2. NCBI lineage: Eukaryota > Metazoa > Chordata > Mammalia > Artiodactyla > Balaenopteridae > Balaenoptera > Balaenoptera musculus. The sequence continues at coordinate 60,612,024 of NC_045786.1, forward strand.
TTGGATTTTCTGTTTATCCATCCAAATCACCTTCTCGGTCATATGCAGAATTTTAGATGGAGCTAAAAGTGTACTACCTCCACTCTGAGAACTGCAGGGTAGTTCCAGAATGCAAGAGATGAGGGGAGAGGAGAGAAAAAGGGCTTTGTAAGCCCTGGCCAGCCCTCCTGAGAGAGCCAAGAGGGGCTTGGGCATGCCTGCTCATGAAGCCAACCGCATCCCTCAGAGAATTCACGTTCCCATTGTGAAGGGCTTGGTGAGGGTGGACCATAACTTCCCATCACTTTTGAGAGGGTGAAAGTTTCAGTTTGGGCACTGGCAGGAACAGAAAGGGAGGAAAAAATAATATACATATGTATATATAATATATACATATAGGAAATACATATATCTCTCTCTATATATATGATTTCATTACTTCCTACTATACTTGGTGGGGTGGGGCTAAGTTTTCCATGAACAGATGAGGAAGCTGAGCATTTGCCACGAGCCCCACAGCTGGTTGGGGTAGATATGAAATTCGACCACATATTTGTCAGATTCTTAAAATCTGACACTTTTCCCACGACATGCAGGTGTTGAACGGAGTTGGAAGTTGAAGGCATAGGGAGGGTGTAGGACCCATCAAAGTCTGAGCCCACGAACCTGGTCTCATTGCTGGGACTCAACTAAAAGGTCTCCCTGGGTTTGGTTTTGATCTTAAAAATCTAGTATTTGAACATTCTGTCTGGGAAACAAAATGAGAAAATGCCAGCTGTGTGACTGTCCTGGAGTTTACTCTTTTTTTCTTTTTTTAAAAATTAATTAATTATTTATTTATTTTTGGCTGCATTGGGTCTTTGTTGCTGTGCACGGGCTTTCTCTAGTTGCGGCGAGCGGGGGTTACTCTTCGTTGCGGTGCGTGGGCTTCTCATTGCGGTGGTTTCTCTTGTTGCAGAGCTCGGGCTCTAGGTGCGCAGGCTTCAGTAGTTGTGGCTCACGGGCTTAGTTGCTCCGCGGCACGTGGGATCTTCCTGGACCAGGGCTCGAACCTATGTCCCCTGCATTGGCAGGTGGATTCTTAACCACTGCGCCACCAGGGAAGCCCCATGTCCTGGAGTTTATTCTTTTTTAAAAAATTTTTAAAAATTAATTAATTAATTAATTAATTAATTAATTTATTTATTTTTTGCTGTGTTGGATCTTCGTTGCTGTGTGTGGGCTTTCTCTAGTTGCGGTGAGCGGGGACTATTCTTCGTTGTGGTGCGCGGCCTTCTCATTGTGGTGGCTTCTCTTGTTGCGGAGCACAGGCTCTAGGCGCGCAGGCTTCAGTAGTTGTGGCACGTGGGCTCAGTACTTGTGGCTTGCAGGCTCTAGAGCTCAGGCTCAGTAGTTGTGGCACATGGGCTTAGTTGCTCCGCGGCATGTGGGATCTTCCTGGGCCAGGGCTCGAACCTGTGTCCTTTGCATTGGCAGGCAGATTCTTAACCACTGCACCACAAGGGAAGTCTCTGGAGTTTATTTTTGACCGAGTCTCCTCATCAGCTGGAGGGTGCTCCTAGGCTGATTGTTACTTAAGAAAGAGCTCACTGGCTCCTGTGCGCAGGGCAGCCCAGTGGGTGGGTGGGCAGTGTCCTGGATACCTCCAGGCAGTGGGTGGGATTGTCCTTGAAATATACCATAGGTTGGGAATTCCCTGGTGGTCCAGTGGTTAGGGCTCAGCGCTTTCACTGCCGTGGCCCAGGTTCAATCCCTGGCTGGGGAACTTAGATCCCACAAACCGTGTGGTACAACCAAAAAAAAAAAAAAAAAATCTATATATATATCTATATCTATATATATCTATATATATATATATATATATGCCATGGGTGACTGGACCATGTGACTCTGTGCTGTCTTTTTCATTCCTACCAGGGGATCAGGAGACATTCGATTCCAAGCAGTAGAAATCTCCACTCAAACTAGCTGAAACTATAAAGAAAATTCATCGGCTCATGTAACTGGAAAGTCTCCAAGTAGGCTTGGTTTAGAGCTGGTTTAATCCAGTATTTCTACAGTGGCATCAAGGACCTGATTTCTTTACATCTTTCTAAAAACTGGTTTCCCTTTGTAATTGCAAAGATGGCTGCCCAGAATTTGGGGGGCTGTAGGCTTCCTCAGTGAGGATTAAAATATGTCCACAAATTCCTTGACACTTCCTTTAAAAGGTGGAAACCCAATTCCCTTCTCCTTGAGTGGGGCTTGACTTAGGGACTTGCTTCTAACAAATAGAAAAAAGCAGAAGTGACAGCATGTAAGTTCAGAGATTAGGGCATGAAAGAGAATGCAGCTTTCTGCTTGCTGTCACTCAGATCACTTGCTCTGGGGAAAGCCAGCTGCCATGTTGTGAAGACACTCAAGCAGCCCTGGAAGATGCCCCTGAGGTGAAAAACTGAGGCTTCTGACCAACAGCCAGGGAGAACTGAGTCCCCCCTGCCAACAGCCACTGAAAGGTCTTGAGGTAGTGCCAGTTTAATCCAATGAGCTTGGAAGGTCATCCTTGGCCCTGGCCAAACCTCAGGTGACAGCAGGCCTCATGAAAAACCCTAAGCTAGAGCCATCCAGCAGAGTTGCTCCTGGATTCCTGGCCCTCAGGAACTGTGAGGTAACAAACATTTGTTGTTTAAACCACTAAGTTTTGGGGTAGTTTGTTAAGCAGGAATACATAACTAACATAGTCATCCTTGTCCAAAGAGCAAGATATGCTTCTAGAAATTCTTTCAGAAAAGTGAAGAAACCTCTCTCCCAGAAGCCGTCCTCATACCCTTCCTCACGTCTTATTGATCACAGGCTCAGACTGATCACAGGCCTGTTCTTCAACCAGTGACTGGCCAGGGGGTAGGATGAGACCGATAGCCTCTGGCCTGGGCCACTTCTGGGGGTCAGTGCCCCAGACACATGGGCTGAGCGGGAGGGATGGAGGCCTGACCAGAGTTGGGGTGCTGTCAAGAAGAGGACCATAGTCTTTCATGCCATGCCAGTTAGGGTTCCTTCCACGGAGGACTGTGGGACCACTTAAAGAGATTGGCTTTAAGTCAGAAATATACAAATTTCACCTTGGTTCTAAGATTCTATGAAGGAAAACAAGTTGACTGCTTTTCTTTGTGGAAGCTCATTGCCCCAGTGCTGCCTGTGAGACTTGGCCTTCCCAGGCTGATGTCATTCCAGGCTCAAGGTCATCAGTGAGGCAAAACAGGCTCCCGCCAGACTCTCTTTATCAGAGTCATGCAGTGGCCCCTCCCCTATAGGAGAACAACGACCACTCTTGACAAGTGCAGATAGAAAATATACATAAATATAAAATAAACAAATATAATATATAAATATAAAATATACAAATATAATATATAAATATAAAATACATATAAATATAAATTTAAAAAAATATTTTTTTTCTAAAAAACTGCTGCTCCAAATTTGTTGGAAGTGATCCAACACTATTGGAATCCTGGGTCAAGTGGCTGTGTAGGGACAACTTTTACTGTTCCGGGTGATCTACAGGCTGATAAACGCAACAGAAGGGTTAGGAGGATGTCAGCTTGTGAGTGTGTGAGCCCGTGCGTGCGTGTGTGTGTGTGTGTGTGGTAACAGCTTTGTTGAGATGCAGTTCACATACTACACAATTCACTCACTTAAAGTGTATAATTCAATGGTTCTTAGTATGTTCAGAGAGTTGTACAGCCATTACATAAATCAATTTTAGAACATTTTCATGTTCATCCCCCCCAAAGAAACCCATTCCCTTTAGATATCATCCCCTCAGCTCGAAGCAACTGCCACTCTTTCTGTCTCTTATATGTGTGCTTTAAATATATCCTTTATTTGCCAGCAGGTAGCATTTTGGGGGGAAAAAAAAGGAGAAATATCATATTGTCCAATGCAAAACATAAGGTAGAGTGTAGATCGTAGTCATGAAGTGTGCTACGTGGTGTGTGTGCTTCCTGACAAGTACGCTTTCATCAAGTAGGCTGTAGTTTTGTTGAAACTCTATTATGATTGATCCTTGCTGTCTGGGGAAGTGGTGGGTGCAGGGAGAGGCTGTGTGTGGTGGCTGGGATGGGTCTGGGGGTGTGGTGTGGTGGGAAGGGGCTGAGGAGACAGATCAGAGAGGAAAGCAACAGAGCCAGTGTGTAGACTGGAATTGACATCCTGGGTTCAGTGGTGACCTGATTTGCCAAGATCTTGAAGTGAGTCCAGAGTGGCCTGACCGCAGACCTCAACTCAAGGGATCCGGGGCTCCTTCTGAGTCAGCCATGCTGAATTACAGCCCCAGATCAGGGCCAGCTGGGGAGGGATGACGGGGATTGGAGTTCAAGGTGAAATTGCTTTGTTTGTTCAAGTTCTTCCAAGGCCTGGGGAATAAAGGCCTTCTCATCACCTCCTCTTCTTGCTCTGGCCTTCCCCATTGTCATAACCAGGCACCTACTCTGTGGAAGTCTGCAGTGATTGCCCAGCTGGCCTTACACAGGGCAGGCTGTGGGGAGGAGCCAGCCATGCCTCTCCACATGGCCACTCCTTTTTGTTTGTTTGTTTTAAATGATAACTCTTCTTTGAGGCTGAGTTTATTATTATTATTATTATATTTTAAAATTTATTTATTTATTTATTTGGCTGTGTCGGGTCTTAGTTGCGGCACACGGGATCTTTTGTTGTGGCACACGGGCTTCTCTCTAGTTGTGGCGTGGGCTCAGTAGTTATGGCGCACGGGCTTATTTGCCCCGTGGCATGTGGGATCTTAGTTCCCCAACCAGGGATTGAACCTGCGACCCCTGCATTGGAAGGTGGATTCTAAACAGCTAGACCACCAGGGAAGTCCCTCCAAATGGCCACTCTTGACTTGGGCCCCTCTGGCTCTTTGGGGGGCTTGAGGCCTGGCTTCAGGCTTGCTTCTGCTCCTGCCTTGCTCTGGTGACCCAGGGTAGGTCTCCGCCCCTCTCTGGGGTCTTCCGATCTGTACCATGGGAGACCAAAGAAATGACTCTTAAGGGCCTTTCTAGGTCTCTCAGCCTAGTTCAGTTAGGGAAATGAGGTCATCGTTCTACAGTTTGCAGGATTTTGTCACATTGTTACTGCTCTCATTAGTGTCCTCAGGTACAATTCTCAGTGGCATGGTGATGGGGCTGAGAGCCCAGGCCTGGGAGAGGAATAACCTGAGTTTGAATCCCAGCTCTGTCTCCAGTTAGTTCTGTATCTTTGGGCAAGCACCCATTCTGTCTATGCCTCAGTTTCCTCATCTGTAAAACAGGGAAAGCATTGGAACCTACCTCATAAGGGAAGTGTGAAGATTAAGTGGAATAATGCCTGTAACGTGCCCTGTACATAGTAAACATTCACTATATTCCATCAATACAGACAGGGAAAGTTACAGGGCTTTTCCAGGTGCAGAAATGAAAAACCAGGCTCTTTCTGATTTTTCTGAATCCAGATGCTTGGGAGGCAGGCAGCCTGGGAGCACACCTCTCTACTTCTGCTGAGGCTGTCTGGTTGGCCCCCACTGGCAGTGTGTTGAAGGGCGCTGTGGAGGATTCTGGAGCCATGGACCAGGAGGTCAGGATGAGACAGAGATGTGGGTGGCCTGCGGGGTGAGTGTCAGGCAGCTGAGCAAGGCTGTGTGCTGCTCACTGGGGGCCGAGTTCTCCCCTCTTGTAGGGGTACAGGGCAGGGCCCCAGGCAGAGATGCAGTGCCCAGGGAGTCACTTCCCATCTTGCAATTTGTTTTTCTCCTCCCTCATCCCGAGAACTTCTCATCACTGCCAGGCATGGTGTGACTCAGAAAGAACTTTCTCTGCAGCCGATCTCCTTCCTGTTCCCACCGGCTTTGCCCCCACTCCCTCAATCCCCTGCACCTGGACTCCAGGCCCTGCCTCCCACCCTGGCCTCTCCTTTTCCCTCTGCTCCTCTCTGCCTACACAGGTTTCCCTTATATTGCCCCAAAGAAGGAAAGCGAAAGGTGCCCTGATTGGACCTGTCTGCCCCATTCGGGCACCGTCCAGGTTCCTTCCGCCCATCACCTCACTCCTCCAAGGGAAGGTCCACACCCATGGTTCTGGAGTGCAAGGCTTCTGCAGAGGGTTCTGAGGACAGTATTCTCTGACTTCCGATGACCCTGTCAGGTAACTCATTTGACCGAGGTGGACACTCTCAGCGAAGATGCATAAGTTTCTCGGGTCACCAGCTGGGAAGAGGCAGAACCATAGCCAACCTGGTTGGCTTGATTCTGAGCTGTGATCTAACTAACCCCTCCCTGTTTCATCATCTCCCATTCCCTTCTCATTTGTTCTCTGGAACTGATCCTTCAACTGTTGCCTTGGAGAGGAGGAAATTGGCATGAAACCAGCAAGCTTCTCCTTTGTCCTCTTTCCTGGATTCTCATCTGAGAGCCCATGGAGGCCGCTGAGCCTCAGCCAGAAAATCCCGCTTCATCCCTCTCTTTGGAGTCCAGAGTCCTTCTAGCCTTCCCTGCTTCATGGCTTTCTCACCGCCTCCCCTAACTGTGTTGTCCCTGAGGGCAGGGCCTGCATGGCCCTTGGACCCCTCCTCTAAGCCATCACCTGGCCCAGTGTCTGGAATAGAGGTGTCGAATGCTGCAGGTGTGAGAATAAATAAAAGCACCAGTCCCCCCACCCCTTGGTTGTGACCTGACATGATCTGTTCCTACCTTATCACCCAAGCTGAACTCTGAACCTCAAAGTTTTGAACTTGAAAGAATAAGGCACAGATAACCTCGTTCACAGAATGTGATGCAACTTTTCCAAGAGATAGCTCACTAGTATTTAATAATAAATGAGAAATGCTTATGACAATTTTGGTAACGATGCGGCAGCACAGAAAGTTGTATGAATGTGATGATCATAGCTGTGTGCACAGAACACCTGGAGGGTTTCTGGGTCAAAGTGTTGAGGTTTGCTCCTTGGGTTCATTGAACCAGGAAGGCTCTGGGCCTGGGGACACCAGCCACAGTGAGGCAAGTGAGAGGTCTCGTACTGAAAATTACAAGATTCTTCCTTAGGGAAAATGATCAGCCTAAGTGAAAAGTCATATAGCCGCTGACATTGGGGATCTGTCAGAATCCTCTCTGATGATCTTGCCCCAAAGCCACAGCTGGGCAAGCCCTGCTCACCTGCTCCAAACTGGTCAGCCTTTTGGGTCCTGACTGTTAAATTTGGAGTCCACGCAGGACAACTAGGGATCTGCCAAAAATTAGTAGGCATATGAGGAAACTTCTAACATGAAAGGTAGGGACCAAAACAAATAGAAAAAGGAACTCAGAGGAAACAGGGATGATACAGAGAACAAAAGAAAACTGCAAACAAAAAAACTTAAAAAAAACAACCCTATGATTAATATCTTCAGAGGTTTGAGAAGCTGTCACGTCCATATTGTGTCCAAATGTAGATACAGGAAACGGCCCTAGGAAACTAGACAATGGATAGTGGAAATAAAAATTGCAACAGAGGGGCTGGAAGCTGAAGTAGGGTGTCCCTCATTAGGTGGAATGAAGAGACCAAGAAATGTAATACAGGAGAGAAAAGAAAAAAAAAGATAAATCCAGGAGGTTCACATATAACTACTAGGAGTTCTAGAAATAGAGAAAAGAGAAAATAAAAAGGAGAAATTATGAAATAAATTATACAAGAAAATGTCCAGGAATTTGAGGACATGAGTTTCCAGATTAAAAGGGCTTACTGGAACTTCCCTGGTGGTCCAGTGGTTAAGAATCTGCCTTCCAATGCAGGGGAAGCAGGTTTGATCCCTGGTCAGGGAACTAAGATCCCACATGCCACGGGGCAACTAAGCTTGTGTGCTGCAATTACTGAACCCGTGCGCCACAACTAGAGAGCCCCCCCACCACAATGAAGAGCCTGTGTGCTGCAACTAAGAACCGACGCAGCCAAGTAAATAAATAAAATAAAATAAAATAAAATAAAATAAATAAAAGAGCTCACCAAGTAACCAGCCCAAGAACTAATGTGACAAGATGCATTGTGAAATTTGAAGCAGCCAAAATAAAGAGAAGGTCCTATGAGCAACTGGAGGCGGGGAAAAAAGACAAATGTGAAGGCTCAGGAATCAGAACGGATTTGGACTTTTCAGCAGCAGTTCCAGAATTCTATATCCAGCTAAACTTTCAATCAGGGTGAGGGTAGAATAAAGACATTGTCAGATAAGCAGAATCCCAACATTTTGCATTTCATGCACTCTTTCTAAGTAAGGTACCGAAAACAGGAGAGACACAGGATCCAGGAAACAAGGACTAAGGGAAATACATCAAAATGTATGCCCACCATCAAGTTCCACCTACAGTTTACCCTAAAAGGAATGCAGGAATGAAGGAATGAAGCACTCTGTGCTCTGGGAAAACAGGTAGAACAGGCCCTCAGAAGTTAGATATTTTCAGGAGAAAATTGTCTGAACCCAGATTCTTGCATCTTCTCATACTTAGAAAAGCATTAAAATAATTTACTGAGATATCGGTTCCTCGTGACTAACAGTAACCTTCTACCGAGATGTGTGTTTGACTGCACGTACCCCTTCTCCAAAATCACGTATATACTGACCTCCCCTCTTACCTCTTTGGATCAGTTCCTCAGAGCTATCTGAGAGGTTGTCTCCTGGGCTATATTCCTCAGTAAGTCCCCCAATAAAACTGAAACTCACAGTTCTCACATTGTGCATTTTTTTTCAGTCCACATATGGTTTATGTTTATCTCGGGGTGATGGAATGACAGGTATTACAGTGGCAGTCCCCATAACAAACCTATTTGTTTCCATCAAACACCACTTTGTTATGAGACTTCCTCTCTTTGGTTCCCAGAACGTCCCCATAATGAGTCTATAGGGCATAAATTAAAAGTAGGATGGTACATAATGATCCATCTTAGCTGTATTAATTTAGTTGCAAACGATGTTTGTCATGTAGAAGTGTGATGGACTTTTAGCAATATCATAGTTGTTTACTATTGATTCGTTGAGCATTCTTAGTTGTCAAGAACAGAATTCACTCTAGCTAATATTTCTCAGGGAAGGAATTTATCAAGGGATAATATATAGTTCACAAAATCTCCGGGAAGGTAGATAATCAGGCTTGGATGCCATGGTGTCAGGAACATCAGTTGAATCACATCCAGGGATGCCTTGGTGGCCACCCACTGACCCCACAGGGCTCCCATGCTGCAGCTGGCCCAGGCTGGAGGTCTCTGCCACCTTGGGTGCTACATACCTTCCACATGGTGCTGCCTCTCTATGCCACTACCTTCTCAACTAAAATTTCACAAGGGAGCATTTGATTGGTGGAGCCCAAGTCATCGGCTTGCCTGTGTACCAGGTATAAGGGATGCTGGGAAAGTGAACTTCTGGCTTCTGCCTCCAGAGGGGGTGTGGAATTGTCAGATGGAGAATCTCTAAAAAGAGCAATGTATGGGCATTTGTGCCTGGGCAGCCCAGCACTGGGTGTCCAGCAGTTTTTGATAAAAGCCAGTTTTTGATTCATTGGCCCCATAAACAGTGAATCTGATGACTGCCTTCTGGGCCAGCAGGACAGAGGTTCAGATGTGGCAATTCTGTCATCCTCGCGGGAACCCCCTGAGCGAATTGCTGCCCCTTCCCTGCCAGAGGGCAGTGCTGTGCAGATCTTCTCAGGGCCAGGGCTTCCAGTACCCTCCCCGGTCCTCTGGGCTCTGCCCCTAGTGACTATTCACTCATCCACAGCCAGGGACTTCCTTCCTTCCACTGTACCTAAGGATCGGAGATTTGCACTAAAGCTTGATTTGGGTTTGACTCCTAATTAGAGAGGCAGTGTCTTCTTACAAAGAGGACACTGCCTCTCTAATTAGGAGCTACATCGGTTTTTTTTGTTTTGTTTTTTAATTTATTTATTTAATTTATTTATTTTTGGCTGCGTTGGGTCTTCATTGCTGCCGGCGGGCTTTCTCTAGTTGCAGCGAGTAGGGGCTACTCTTCATTGTGGTGTGCGGGCTTCTCATTGCGGTGGCTTCTCTTGCTGTGGAGCATGGGCTCCAGGCTCACAGGCTTCAGTAGTTGTGGTGCACAGGCTTAGTTGCTCCATGGCATGTGGGATCTTCCCAGACCAGGGCTCGAACCCGTGTCCCCTGCATTGGCAGGCAGATTCTTAACCACTGCACCACCAGGGAAGCCCTAGGCCCATTGTTTTTTTATGGGAAAAAGAATCTATTAGAAAAAGATGAATATTTTTCTTTACATTTTAATTGTATATATTCCATAGGATACAAATGTCACAAGTTTATGGCTCAGGTGAATTTTTACATATGTAAACACACAGATCAAGACAGAGAAATTTCCAGCAGCCCAGAAAGTTCTCCCATCCCCTCTCCTAGTTACTACCCCATGAGAGAACCACTTCTAACACCATAAATTCATTTTGCCAATTCTTGAACTTTGTCAAAATGGAATCCAACAGTATGTACTCTTTTGTGTCTGGCTTCTTTCACTCAACATGAAAGACTCAGGAGATTTTAATTTTTCATGTTTGTCCTTTTCCTTAGTGTTCTACAGTGAGCAAACATGACTGTAATTCAGTTTTATTTTTAGATAGTAATATCTTTAAAAATAATAATAACAATACCTGTTAATTACAACATTTTCAGAAAATATAGGGGTTTTTTTATGAGCAGAAAGAGTAGAACTTTAAAAATCATGAAACTATACAAAAACAGTTTATAATCATATACATATAAATAATGGAGCTGCAACTAAGATGTATGTTACCCCAAAGCTGCAAGGTGGCTTCGACCTCCTCTTGGGCCCCTCATTATTACCTCTAACCCCAGGCTGCCTGCACATCCTCATGGATGTCTGACAGCAGCTAGTGTTACTGAACCAAATTTGGGTCTGTTTTTCTGATGTGCAGCAAAGCCCGTCTGCTGATACCAGGTTGTGGTGAAGGAAAGTACAGTGTTTATTGAAGGGCGCCAAGCAAGGGAGTGGGAGACAAGCCTCAGATCCACTACCACTCGGTCTTTGAGTTAAAGTTTTTTTAAAGGGGAAGAACAAAGAAGTTGAGGTTAATCATGGTCTTGTGACATTTCTGTGACATTTCTTAATCATAGGAGTCAGGATGTCTCTGGTTTACAATCTCTGGCCAAGTGGTCCATGGCTTGGGGGTCTGTTAGCTCATCTTGTCCTGGAGAAACAACCTGAGTTTGTACACTGATGATGATGGCTACAGCAGCAACTTTAGTACATTAACGATGTTATCGACAGCAACAATTTTAGTCATCTGACTCTGGTTAGCACAGTTAGCACAGGATTGAGGTCAGAGGGGATGAGAAAGGAAATAAAGTTTTGGACAGAGAGATTAATCATAAACTCGGTAAGGGAACTCAGTTTTAGGGGGACTCAGTTTCAATGCGTCCCAGAGGAGGGGTTAGCAGGAGGCCCCAGCAGAGGACTGGCACAAATCCATACCATTTCAAGGGCCCACTGGGGCTGGCACTGAGGACAGAGACAGAGGGGTCTGCTTGTGCTTTGGGGAGCCTCTCTGACTGCAGGAAATCCAGACCAAGCCTTGGTACTATCAACTGAAAAAAATGCACAACGTCAGAGCAGTGGGTTTCAGTTTTATTTGGGGACTTACTGAGGCCTGTCAGGAGGAAAACATTTTCCTCTACCTTTCTAGTTTCTTCTGGCTGGTCTAGGAATGAAATTGACATGAGACAGATTAACAGGAGAAAATAAAACAAAATTTAGTAACATGAATACAGGGGAAAGACTCAGAAGAACTGAGTAACTCGCCAAAATGGCTGAAACCTTCACCATAAACACCATCTTCAGCTGGAGACAAAAGAGGATGCCGGAGGTAGGGGTTTAGGACTTTGAAGGGACGTGGAGATGGGAAAGCAAATGTTTGGTAAATAAATGTTTGCTGGCCATGCAGAGACTATGGGATGCAGAGTGGTCTCTGGTCTCTAAGAATTTCCCTCACCACACTTAGCCCATATTCTTTGCCGATGTCTCTGGTGATTCCTGAAACAGGCCCTCTATCTAACTTCTTTAGGCAGTTAGGGAGAAGGTCAGAAGTTTCTTCCTGAGTCTTTTGATTGTTCTCATCTTGAAATAATCTGCATTCCAAAGATACATTTTGGGGTGGCAAGTTTTGCTTCCTTACAGTCCTGCCTTTGAAACTTTTTAAGAATTTTCACCGTCCAGAGGCTGAGTTGGTGGATTGTTCCACTTCCTTAAACCACTCTCTTAGCCCTGACAGCAGGTCAGTTAAATTCATTTTAGGAAATGGTGATACAGGGGGATTCTCAAAGTTAGGTCTATGAGGTGCAAGCAATCGGGTATTTAATAAGAGGCATTAAGGATTGGAGCAAATTACAAACCCAGTGTCTGAGTCCTGAGAGCTGCCAGTCAAGAAGACTTCTAGACATCAGGGTCGAAGCATCTTTTGAAGTTTGAAATGTCTCTGATGATGTTGTCAGGTATTTAGGTAAGCTTCCTGAGTGGCCCAAACAACAGAAATGAAAATTGTCTAAACATGAGCTATTGTGGTGATTTCTCTGAAGTTTCTATCAAGTCATCTAGCTTTAGTTTGCAGGGCTTCAGAAAAGTGCAGTTTTAGTTCTCAATGATTCCAAGTCAAAGTAGGAGAAAAATTGGAAAAGTTTGGAGCGTTGTAGTCAAATCTTTGAGGAAACGATAAGAATTCAGGATACAGTCCCGTTTACTGATAGAAAAACAAAACCTCAAAGATGATAAACAGAACTAGAATCTAATATCCACAACCGTTGTGTTATAGTTTCTGCTGAAACACTGTTTTTTTTCCTCTCTTAAATCACCCATCATCCCAAGCTATTTTTCTTGCTGACAAATTTTGTAACAGAGATAACATAAACTTATTTGACTTTTGGTAAACCTGGGTAGAATAAAAGTTTTAGGTTTTAAGTTTAATGCTGATAACATTACGACATGCCTATTTAAATTAAACCAATAATTTAAAATTTGCTTTTATTTACTAAAGAGTAGTCCTACATCACATGAACTTGAAAAACATTTGGGTTCGTTTCTATTACACTTTTGAGATTTAGAAATATTTCATTTATAAGTGATTACTTTTAAGCCAATTAAATAAAGCTCTTTTACAAATTAATTTTGGCAATACTATCAAGAGGTAGAAAAATACCACACCAGTAATATACACATTGAGACCTATAGACAGACACAACCAGAGACCTCATAGCTTTCATTTAAAAATTTTAGTCATGAATCAGGCATGAACTAGAATCAGGTTGTGAACTAGATTTGGGGTAAGGGAGACTTTCCAGCAGTTTGTAGTTTTTAAAAGGCCCCTTTTCCTCTTTTTTCCTTTGGTTTCAAGTTCTACCTGATCAAATTAACTAGGCTCAGTCTCAGGCTATTGCGTGCTGTATTTATATTTCTGATTTTGTAAGTTTTGCAAGACAAAGACAGTTGCTTTCAATTCCCTAAAGAACTGGGCTTCTGTCTAAATGATATCAAAAGATTGATTTGCCCAACTCCATTTTCTTTAATTTGCGTCTTTGTATCAGCGAGATTTCCAACTAAACTAGAAATCAAAGGATTTTTATGTTCTACAACTTCAGGCTTCAGTGTATCATGCCTTCAAAAGTTTGCATGAGGCATTCAACAAAGACCCTCTTTCCAAGCGCACAAGTCAACACCAGACCAGTTCACCCTAGAGGCAAAAATCTTCCACTATTGCTCATGTTAGCACCTGAATATTAGTCCCCAGGTTTTACCTCACACTGTGTGGATTCAGGCAACCCTACTGGTTTCTATAGCATGTTCAGTTAACATTGCCTGAAGGTTGGATTTCTATGCCCTGTCTTGAAATACCAGGTGGGGGAAGCGTTCCCCAGTGAGACACAATGTCTATCCTCACAATACAATCAGGCAAAAGAGATGCAACCATATTACAAAAAGCCCATTCAGATACACCAATTTCCTTATAAACTTTCATCCCAATTCTGTTAACTCTTATACCTTTAACCATAGCCTCCATTAGGACCCCATCAACAAGTCTTTATCTTACCCCTGCTACCAAATCAAATTTGGGTCCACTTGCCCGACTCCATGGCAAAGCCAATTTACTGACATTGGGTTGTGGTGAAAGAAAGTACAGCATTTATTGCAGGGCACTAAGCAATGAGAATGGACAGCTTATGCTCAAAACACCTGAACTCCCCTGTGGCTTTCAGGGAAGGGTATTTTTTTTTTTTTGGCTGCATTGGGTCTTAGTTGTGGCACATGGGATCTTCGTTGCAGTGCACAGGCTCTCTAATTGTGGTGCGTGGGCTCCAGAGCACGTGGGCTCTGTAGTTGTGGCACAGGGGCTCCAGAGCAGAGGCTCTGTTCTGTAGTTTGTGGAGCGTGGGCTCAGTAGTTGTGGCACTCGGGCTTAGTTGCCCCGCGGCATGTGGGATCTTAGTTCCCCGACTGGGGGTCGAACCCGCTTCCCCTGCATTGGAAGGTGGATTCTTAACCACCGGACCACCAGGGAAGTCCCCAGGGAAGGGTTTTTAAAGGCAACATTAGGGGTGATGGTTGCAGCTTGTGGACTTTCTTCTGATTGGCTGGTGGTGAGGTAGCAGGGTGATATTTCAGGAATCTTTATCATCAGTCTTCTGGTTCCAACCAGTCTGGGCTCTACAAGTGGTCATCGTGTAGTCACCATCCTTTACCAGGTGTGGGGCGGTCTTAATTTCTGCAGAACAACTCTAAGATATGCACCAGATTGTTATCTATAGCCCTTGAGGAGGAACTAGGACTCTGTTTTATCACTGAACTCTTGTTTAAGCTACCATTACTTTTCTTGATTGACTGCTTTTCCTTTGTTTCTGCATTCCCTCACTTCTCCAATTAACTTCTTCTGCCTGCTCTTTGAAACTCAGGGAAGGTCTAGGAGACTAAAGTTTTTTCTACAAAAAAGAAGTGGGGGACACAGTGGGGTCTTGTCATGGGGAAGGCCCTAAGGGTCCTGCTCAGTTTTAATCTCCCTTTTTCTTTGATACGCCTCAATCCTGAGGGAAACAGGAATGGCACAAGAAAGGGAATAAAGTTTTGGATAGAGAGGTTAATCATAAACTTGGCAGGGGAACTCGGTTTTAGGGGGACTCGGTTTCACAAGGAGTCCCAGGAACTTTTTCCTTGTATCCCCTGGCTGTTTTATCCACTCCTGTATAAAAGGCTTTGGGTCCCGACTGAGGTGGGGAGCAAAGGCTCTCAGGACCTTTTGTGGCTCTTTAACTTGATTAATTGGTCTAACTGTTGCCCTAAGCAATTGCTGGTCAGGTTTTTCAGTGTATTTTTTTTTCTTCCAGCCTCTAAAATTTTTCTAAAGTAGGGGTAAATAGAGTAGACATGTTTGGGGCCCTTTAATGTTTGGGGAGATCAATAGGGGGTCCCTTTGGCCCAACCAACGTTAGGTAATGCTGTATTAAAATCTTTGTTTCAATCCCGTCAATGTCTGTTTTATTTATCCCATTTCTTAATAACCATCTAAAGATTTCCATTCTGCTGGAAGAGTCCAGTGACTCTTCCTTTCCCGATTTCTCTTTATTCCACTACTGTCTTTTTTTAAAATAAATTTATTTATTTGTTTTTATTTTTGGCTGTGTTCCGTCTTCGTTTCTGTGTGCGGACTTTCTCTAGTTGCAGCGAGCGGGGGCTACTCTACGTTGCGGTGCATGGGCTTCTCATTGTTGTGGCTCCTCTTGTTGCAGAGCACGGGCTCTAGGCACGCGGGCTTCAGTAGTTGTGGCACGTGGGCTCAGTAGTTGTGGCTCACGGGTTCTAGAGCGCAGGCTCAGTAGTTGTGGCGCATGGGCTTAGTTGCTCCGCAGCATATATGTGGGATCTTCCCGGACCAGAGATCGAACCCGTGTCCCCTGCATTGGCAGGTGGATTCTTAATCACTGTGCTACCAGGGAAGCCCTCCACTATTTTCAATATTTGTTTTATTTACCTTATTTTTAAATAACCCTTTAAAAATTTCCACCTTGTTCCCTAGGAGGGGAAGCTGGGATACCAAACTCCATAAGGCTTCCCAAACTGTTTTGTTTGGGGTTTTTTTCTCATTAGTGCGTTCTTAAAATTAGTTGTTATATTTCTTTGTATCCACCCTTTAGTTTGTTCTTTTCATAGGTACCAATAAAATAGCTATTTATGATGAGAGCTCTCTAAAATATTTTATCAATTTAGAAGTTTTTCCAATTTAAAGGATCCATCGTCTGGCCGTTGCCAAGTAGGGTCTTAATAGTGACTCAAACCAATAAGATGCAAGAGGCATCCTTACAAGATAGTGTAAAGGATGTAGCCCTCACAAGATCCAGAAAGTTCAGTCTCAAAAATAGTCTAAGAAATTAAAGACCTTTGTCGCATCACTAATAAAGCAATGAGGGTCGAGATGACAAAGGCCCCCATATGGACTGGGACCCTATATGACAAACTCCCCTGAGAGCTGGCATGGCTGGACAAAGAGACTGCTAGGAATCCCAGTCTATTCAACAGGCTGCCAAATGCACACTGATGTGTGCACCTTCCAGGTGGCAGAGACCAGAGAGACTATTCTCACTGGTTTACAAGCCAAGTTCTCAAGACATAGAACAAGATGAAAGGAAAACCTAATCATTTGAATGGTTTTCCTCCTTATGAGAAAGGACACCAAAAACAGAGACAAAGGAAAACAGTGACCATTTCTGGGAGCAGAAGAATCAACAAAGCAAGCGTACCCTGCCAAATTTCAAACCAAGAGTTACCCAATCCAAGGAGCTGCCCACAGATATTTTCTCCAGCTAATCTATTTTAGAAAAGAGAAAAACTCACCAGTCTCGTTTCCAGCAGACCCTGAAGGCAGAGATCCGGGAGACTGACATAGTAAGAATTCTTACATTCTGGGGCCTTTCGTCAGTTATCCCAGGGTCTCTTAACTGTAGCAGCTTTGGAGTGAGTAGCGTCCAGCCAGTAAAGTTGCATCCCACCCTCGTTGCCACCTGTTGGGGAGGAAGACGTTTTCCTCTACCCTTCTAGGTTCTTCTGGCTGGTCTAAGAATGAAATTGACATGAGACTGATGTCTCATCAGAAGAAAATAAAACAAAATTTAATAACACACCTAGGGACTTCCCTGGTGGTCCAGTGGTTAGGACTTCGTCTTCCAGTGCAGGGGCTGCAGGTTCGATCCCTGGTTGGGGAGCTAAGATCCCACATGCCTCGTGGCCAAAAAAACCAAAACATAAAACAGAAGCAATATTGTAACAAATTCAATAAAGACTTTAAAATTGGTCCATATCCAAAATAAATAAATAAATAAATCTTTAAAAAAAGAAAAATAACACACATACATGGGAGAGACTCAGAAAAACTAACTCGCCAAAATAGCTGAAAATGTCACCTTAAGCACCATCTTCAGCTGGAGACAAAAGAGGATGCCGGAGGTAGGGGTTTAGGACTTTGAAGGGACGTGGAGATGGGAAAGCAAATGTTTGGTAAATAAATGTTTGCTGGCCATGCAGAGACTATGGGGTGCAAGGTGGCCTCTGGTCTGTAAGATTCCCCCACCACACGTAGCCCATATTCTTTGCCGATGTCTCTGGTGATTCCTGAAACAGGCCCTCTATCTAACTTCTTCAGGCGGTTAAAGGGAAGGTCAGTTTCTTCCCAAGTCTTTTGGGCCTTGATTGTTTTCATCTTGAAATAATCTGCATCCCAAAGAGACATTTTGGGGTGGCAAGTGTTGCTACAGGACTATTGCCTAGGAGACAGCCTTTCAGATAGCTCTGAGGGTCTGCTCCAGAGAAGTAAGGGAGAAGCCACAATTTATATGAACTTTTTGCTGGAAAAAAACCATGTAGCCTAACATGAAAAGATTACCGCTAATCACAAACAACAGGCGTCTCAAGTTAATGCTTTTAGTGTTTTCTATGTAGGGGAAGGTGCAAGAATCCGGGGGTCATGGAAATTTTTCCTTAGATATACATCGTAACTCTCTAGGGGCCAGTATAATCCAAATGCTTCCTGTTTTTCTTCATCCTGGAGTCTCCCTCAGGGTGCACTGAGGGGTTCCCCTCAGGTGGGTGACCGCAGTGGCTAATGGCTTGATCTTTGTAGAACTGGAATGGTGGACAGCATTCTTTCTTTACAGTACCCGAGTCTGGGAGGGGCTATGCGGGCTGGAGTCAGCAGGAGGAGGAGGGAGGCTGACCGCTTTGTCAGCTTCTCGCTTAACCTTGAGCTGGTGGTTATAAGCTGGGCCCCAGGGGCCCAGGGCCAGAGTCACCTCGTCAGGCCCTGCTGCAGGAGGAGCAGTTGTAGGGGAAGCATGCTGGCCAGGGGGCTTCCCCTCCACTCAGTCCTGGTCAGAGGCTGCCAGCCCCTCCTGAGCACCCCGTGGGAGGGCCTGGGGCATCCCAGGGTGGGCACTGGAGAGGGAGCCGGCATCTCCACTAAAACCCCTCGCCCCTTCAACGAGATCCCCACCCCTGGTGACAATGGCTGGCTTAACCTATACCGTTTCTGGAGGGAGAAGGGCTCACAGAAAATCCACTATCACCACGTCCAGAACTTCCAGAAGTATGGCCCCATTTACAGGTAAGCCTGGCAGAGGTTGGGGGCTGGCGGGATAGGGCAGCCCTGCTGTGCTCCCCTCTCCTCGCATGGTCTGCCCTCCCATTCCAGGCTCTTGTTCACCTCTGACTTTATTTCTTCCTGCCTGGGGGTGGCAGGAGAAGGGATAAGGCTTCCCAGACAGTGGGTTCACTTCCCAGCCCTGAGGCCTCAACAGTCCCTAGGTCCTATACCCTTTGAAACTTTAGGGAGGTGGGAATGCTAAGAGAACAAGCCCTGACAAATGCCTCTCTGCATCCATTTTCTGCAGGACACCTTGTAAGGTAAGTTTATCATCCCTATTATCAGAAGAGAATGAAGTTCAGAGAGGTTAGGATTCTTGCCCTGGTCACTCAGCTAGAACCCTGTCCTGCTGGGGCGCTGGCCTCGCCCCTTGGCCCTGTGCAGCTCTGGAGCAGCTGATTTTGTCCCTTCCACTAGGCCTGGCTGGAGCCGCTCTTCCCCAAGCATCTGCCTAGCTTCCTGCCAGGAGGAAGGGCCTTTGGTCTTTTGACCACTGTGTACCCCACCTTCTTGCCCTGGGATGGGGGTGGGGCCTGGGGGCTGCCCTTGGTAGGAGGCCTCACTTGTTCTGGTCTAGCAGTTTCTAAGGTGGGTGGGCTTCAAGACACACCTGGGTTCTTTTCTGAGAGCATAGGTGAGGGGGATGGGAGGTGGTGAAAGTGGTGGTTGAGGGCAGGGAGGGGACACCAGGAGGGACAATACTTTACTTTTACTTTAAGTGAAAGGGTCGAGATGGGGAAAGGGCATCGTAGGACATGTTAGCTGGTTGGATAGGTGGGCTGGGGGAGGAGGCTAGTTTGTGTAGGGGACCAGCTGCTCACTCGTCAGGGTCACTTCCTCCCTCTCCCACAATGCCTTTTGAAGTCTTAAGTGCCTTGTTTATAGCTGGCTGGAGGCAGGGCGCCGCCCCGCCACCCGCCCCAGCCCCCCGCCACCCGCCAGGCTGAATGTCAGGCTTGGGAGAAGTTTGCTCCTGAGTCTCTCTTCCTTGTCTGTCTGTCTGTCTCTTTCTCTCTCTTCCAGGCCTCTATCCCCAACCTCACTTCATGGAGCTCTCTCGTTATCCCCTTCTTCCTCCCCTCCTCCTCCTTCCTTCTCCTAGTCCCTGTAGGAACTCTTTATTTTATAAAGCCCCTTTCTATTTTCTGACTCGCTTTCATCTGAGCCTTGGCACATGTCCTTAAAGTTGGTGCTATTATCCCCAATTTACAGATGGGAAAACTGAGGCCCGGAGAGGAGAAGGGTCTTACCAAGGTCACACCGCTCATCAGGGCAAAGCCAAGGCTGGAATCCTGATTGTCTAACTTCCAGTTCAGTGTGTCACTATTCTAACTATAGCCTTGAAATAACAAACTTCTAAATGAACGTGAGGAATTTAAAAGACAAGTTTTGTGGACTTTTCCTTAATACAAGGCTGTTCCTGTTCTTTATCAAACAATTTAGAAAAATTGAAATCAGATACAATCTCAGTTTTGATAATATTTATGTTCCATTCAGAATGTGAATATATTTATATGCTGTTTGGCATTGTCCTATAGCAATGTATGGAGGACTTCTTTTCTCTTTTCTCACTTTAAGATAATTTGAAAAGGCAGCATAGTAGCCCATAGTATGGATAAGGCATATTTTTTTAGCCAGGTCTTTAAAGTGGACATTTAGTCCACTCTAGGTTTTTTTTTTTTGCTATTAAACATCCTTTTCCATTTTTTTGCTATGAACATTCTCATCCATCAGGCATCATTGTCTGATGTCAGATAGCTGCCTTGGGCTAGATTCCCAGAGGTGGAAGTGATAATAACAATAGCAGTTCAAGGACTTTGCTTAGCTTTTTTTTTTAATGGAGTCAGTGGTTTGAGGCCGTGTGGCAGCTGGGAAAACACTGACAGGATTTTCTAGGAGGCCGTGGATTGACATATATACACTAATATGTATAAAATAGGTAACTAATAAGAACCTGCTGTATAAAAAAATAAAAATAAAATTCAAAAAAAAAAAAAGGAGGCCATGGCTCGCCAAGGAGACTTTGGGAAGGTAGGCCCAGGCTCTATGGGTCAGTGGTTAAAGCAGTGCTCTTTACATCTCCCCATCCTTCCCTTCCCCCTTCCCCCTCCCTCTCCTTTCTCCAGGAAGAGGGAGGAAGAGAGGGGAGGGAGGGAAGAGAGAGAGAGAATGAGAATTTGGCTTATACCTGTATGTTACATGATATTTTACCTTGAAGTGTACCTTTTTTTTTTCTTTAGAAATAAGTATCTTTTATTTTGCTATTTTACTCTAAGAACTTAATTAATAATATATTTAATTCCTTTTTTTAAACATTTTTATTGGAGTATAATTGCTTTACAATGGTGTGTTAGTTTCTGCTTTATAAGAAAGTGAATCAGTTATACATATACATATATCCCCATATCTCTTCCCTCTTGCGTCTCCCTCCCTCCCATCCTCCCTATCCCACCCTTCTAGCTGGTCACAAAGCACCGAGCTGATCTCCTTGTGCAATGCGGCTGCTTCCCACTAGCTAGCTATTTTACATTTGGTAGTGTATATATGTCCATACATATACTACCACTCTCTAACTTTGTCCCGGATTACCCTTCCCCCTCCCCATGTCCTCAAGTGCATTCTCTAGTAGGTCTTCGTCTTTATTCCCGTCTTGCCCCTAGGTTCCTCATGACCATTTTTTTTTTAAAGGGTATCTTGAATTAACTTTCTTATGCAAAAGGCAGATGCAAGTGAGAAGTAGAATTTTCTGTTGTTTCACAAACAGCTGTGCTTTAATACTATCTGCAAAGTGCTTTGAGGTATATTTATACCCGGGGTCTGATGTTTTACTGTAGTTTTATTTTAATAGCGACAAGGTACTTTGTTGGACATCTGATTCCAGGGGGCAGGGCAGCCACTCCCAGAACTTCAATCCTAGAGCCTAGAAGGCATTGCCTGGCCCGGTGCCTGGCCTGCCTGGCAAGCTATGGGGTCACTTCAGTACAGGGTCACTCCAAGCTGCCACGAAGGTGCCATGTTTCTGAGCTCTGCCTGGGTGAGAGGGTGGAGGGTGCTGAGAGTGTGGACACACAGGAAGAATGAACATGGAGGACTTGATGGTCCATGGAAGGCCCTGGGTAAGCCTTGGGGATGCGCTGAGGTAGGCAGGAGCCACTGTGATGATAAGATAAGCACAAAGCTGTCACTTATAGAATGTCTAACGGGAATCACACCCATAGACTTCATATCATCTTATCCTTCAGCAATCCTGTAAGACAGGTACTGCATTTATCTCCACTGAGGAAACTGAGACTCAGAGAGGGTAAGAGACTTAGATCACACAGCGAGGAGGCTGTGGAACGGGGTCCACTCCCAGGCCTGTCTGCTCTGCGCAAGGTGGTTACAGACGAGCCGAGACCTGTGTCCTGATTGCCCAGGCTGTGTGTGGCTCTCCTCAAAACCTTACATCACAGCACCCCTTCTCTGCCCCTCCAGAGAGAAGCTCGGCAATTTGGAGTCAGTTTATATCATCGACCCTGAAGATGTGGCCCTTCTCTTTAAGTTCGAGGGACCCAACCCAGAACGATACAACATCCCACCCTGGGTTGCCTATCACCAGTATTACCAGAAACCCATCGGGGTCCTGTTGAAGTGAGTCTTGGGCCAATTCCCAGGGGCTGGAGGGAGATGATGGGCAGCTGTGGCGAGAGCAGAGGCTGGGGGTGAGGGGCTGGGGCCATGCGTGCCCTGCCCTTTCTTTCTAGCGGGGGCCTCTAGACAAATCCCTGTCATCTTCCTGCCTCCATAAGACAGATGCTGGGGATGGTGAACTGCCCTGCCAACCTTCAGCGACATGGTCAGGCAGAAGATCTTACTGAGTAATTAAAGACCTTGAAAAGTTCTCATTTACTGGTTCATTTATTAAGTCCCATTTTATTGAGTGCCTACTATGTACCGGTCCTTGTGCTGGGTTCTGAGTCACAAGTAGGGCAGGGCCCTGCCACTGTGAGTCCCTTATAGCCTAAAGAAACAGTGAGAAACATGAACAAATCAGTGTATTTAAATGTAATAGGTACCGTTTTCCACCAAATTGCTCATCAAAAATTTAAAATGTGACCATAGCAAGTGTTGGTGAGGATATAGAGCAACTAGAACGCTCATAGCTTGCTAGTGGGGCTGGAAACTGATGCCACCACTTTGGAAAATGGTTGGACATTACTTCCTGCAGTTGAATATTCACATGCTTATAATGCAGCAGTTCTGCTCTCAAGGATATACTCCAAAGAATATCCTGCCCCCCGAGGCGGACATGTACTAGAATGTTTGCAACACGGTTGTTCATAATAGCAGAAACCTGGAAACCACTTAAATGCCCAACAGGAGCATGAATGAATGACAGTGGCACACCCCAGTCAAAAAGAACAGACTCAGTGACTCACAGTAATACAGCTGATACCTAGAAATATAAAATTGAGTGAACAAAGCAAATCATGACAGCTTTTATAAGAAGTTGAAAACAAGTATACATTTTTAAAAAGTATGTTTTAGAAATACATGTCGGTCAGATAAAACTATATACAAAAGCAAACAAGGGATTCAGGTTGGTGGTCCCCTTAGCTGGGGAGGCAGGCTGTGGGAGGACCAGGTGGGCATCTGTAAGTTATTGTCAAGTTCCTAGTTTTTCTGCTGGGTGGTGAGTTTATAATAACATTCTTGTAAACAAACAAAGCCCCAAAACGACAAAGAGCGCTTTGCATGGATTTATTTTCAAGAATGGGCCATAAGCTGAGAATAAGAATGGGCATTAACCCTATTCTGGGCACCTGAGATTCCCCACCAATGTGAGTAATGGGACGTGTTGGGGGTGCAGAGGTTGGTCAATTGTGTCTGTGCAGGGGTCAGAAAAGGTGATGTAGAGGGACCCTTGAATGGTAGGAGGTGAGATTGGCCAGGAGCAAGGGGAAGTGGTGAGGAGGGCAGGCCTGTAGCAGAGGCAAAGACTAGAGGGTTTGAAAGTTGCTTAAAGGCTCTAAGAATATGATTTCCTGGCTTGAAGCAGCAGCAGCAGAGAGAGTAGAGCAGGGTTGGGGTTTTGTTCTCCTTCAGCCTCTTTTTTTCCTGTCACACACCTCCCCACTTCTGTCCCCGCTGCCCCGCCCAGGCCAGGCAGAAGCTGGGAGGAGGTGAGGGCAGAGGAGCACGTGGATGTGAGTGCTGGGCTCTGAGCTGTGGCTCAGCCTCCTGGGAGAGCCAAGTCAGCCCCCTCTGTGTTTGCCAGGCCTGGGGTTTGTGACCATGAGGGCCCGAGGGCCCATGTTTTCTCAGGAAGGCAGGAGCCTGGAAGAAAGACCGGTTGGTCCTGAACACGGAGGTGATGGCTCCAGAGGCCATAAAGAACTTCATTCCCCTGCTGAACCCAGTGTCTCAGGACTTCGTCGGCGTCCTGCACAGGCGCATCAAGCAGCAGGGCTCTGGAAAGTTCTCAGGGGACATCAGGGAAGACCTGTTTCGCTTCGCCTTTGAGTGTAAGGGGCTTGAACCTACCTGGCCACAGTCTTGGGGGTGGGAGAACCCAGCATCCCACCTAGAGACCCAACACAGACCCTGAAGAAGTGTCGGGATTGGCTTGAGATGAGCCGCTGAACACATTCTCTGCCATCAGCCACCCAGGGTGAGCTGCATGCTCTCATCTGATTCATGCTATGGGGGCAAGAGTCTCTAAAATGTAGGTCCCTATTGCCACTTTCCTCCAAAAGCCAGGCTTGGCTTGGTTGGCCCTTCATTCCGCAAATCTCCCTCTCCTGGGACGGAGACCTTCCCTTTGAGGTCTGGGAGGGAAGGGGCAGGTTGGGTTAATCCGAACAGGGTATTGGAGGATGTGTAAGAGTTATCCAGATGGAATAAGGAGGTTGGACAGTGTAGGCAGAGGAAACATGCACATGCAAAGGCCCTGTGGCTTGATGGGGGCTCATGTGGTCACTTCAGGAGATTTGGAGTACCCAGAGTTTGGCATGAAATCAGCATTCAGATTCCTGACCCAGGAGGTAGGAAAACCTTGGAGTTGTTGTGTCTTCTTATGTCTAGCCAGAGTGGGCCCTGGATGGCCAATTACCAGGGATTGATGTCCCCCAGGCACCCATCTGACATATTTCAGGAAGTATTTAGCCACTTTGGTCAATTATAGATGAGAAACCTCTCTTTCCAGGAGGAAAGCCGAGAGGCTGCTGGGGGTGCTGGGGGAAGAGGGGCAGAGCAGTTTCATCCCAGCCTGGGCTGGAGGCTCTGCTTCCCACTCAAGTGATCCCTTTTTAGGGTCGCCACATGACCCTCTGAAGGACCTGACTGGCCTCCAGAAAGGCAGTTTTCCTTAGCCCTGAAATTTTAGCCCTTTGGGACTCAGGCCTCAGTTTCTTTACTGAAGGAAGCTGAGGTTGGGTGCAGGGGCTCTTATGTGTTGGGAGGGATGGTTTCCTGGGAGCAGAGGCTCTCAGATGGTCGGGTTGGAAGAGATTCCTCAACCTTGCTTCCCCTGCAGCCATCACCAATGTCATGTTTGGGGAGCGCCTGGGGATGCTGGAGGAAGTAGTGGACCCTGAGGCCCAGAAGTTCATTGATGCCGTCTACCAGATGTTCCACACCAGTGTCCCCATGCTCAACCTCCCTCCAGACCTTTTCCGTCTGTTCAGGACCAAGACCTGGAGAGACCATGTAGCCGCATGGGACATAATTTTCAATAAAGGTGAGGGTTGTATCCTGGGCAGCCATATGTGGGGGACAGGAGAGCCCTGTCTACCTCAGGAGATGAGAAATCCAGGCCTGGGGGAGTGGGGAGAAAGAGACAGAGGGAGAGAGAATGTCAGCTGGAAGCCCCAGATCTCAGCCTGCCTCTTTGTCCCAAGTTATGTCAATGAGCACTGGCTTGCCATGTAGAAAACCCACCCTCTGGTCAGCAGGGATGGGCATCAGGAAGGCCCAGGAACCCCTGAATATGGTGGGCTGAAGGCTGGCTAATGGGGATGATTAGATTTTTCTGGAGAAAGAGGATTTAAGAGGCCCATCATATTCTTCCAAGGAGCCCGTGATTCCCAACATGGGTTAAGGACCAGTATTTCAGACACAGCTGTGCTTGGTGACAGAGTAGGACTTTGGTGAGAGAGATTGGTAAAGGGTGGAGAAGGCTGATTGGGATGTGGTGAAGATGCCAGGCCTGGAGTCAAATCCTGCCCCTGCCCCTGACACCCTTGTGACCTTGGGCAAGTCATTATCTTAGATGGACTTCTGTTTCCTTATCTGTAAAATGGGGATGATAGCACTTACCCCAAAGAGCTGTGGTCAATAAATCAAAACAACAGATATGGAGGATTTAGCAGAGAGGGCTGCTCAGAAAGACGGCAGCCTAGAAAGTGCAGGGCTCTAGAATCCCAAAGCCCCTGTACCGCCTCCCACCAGAGATCATGCTCCTTCCCTCCCCTCTGCAGAGAGCCTCACTCTATTTTTTTTTTTTTTTTTTGGCCGCATGGTACAGCATGCGGGATCTTAGTTCCCCAACCAGGGATCGAACCTGTGTCCCTTGCAGTGGAAGCACAGATTTTTAACCAATGGACCACCAGGGAAGTCCTGGCCTCACTGTATTTTCTTTCTTCCTGCCCCACAGCTGAAAAATACACCGAGAACTTCTACTGGGACCTGAGACGGAAAAGAGAGTTCACCAATTACCCAGGTATCCTCTACCGCCTCCTGGGAAATGACAAGCTGCTCTCGGAGGACGTCAAGGCCAACATTACGGAGATGCTTGCAGGGGGCGTGGACACGGTGAGGACACAGTGAGGTGGCTGTAGGGGCACATCCTGTCCCTTCCTGTGCCCCTATGCCCCCTCCCACCAGCCTGCCTCGCTGTCTGAAACCCTGTCCATGTGGGGTCCATCTCCCTCTCCTGACTCTACTTCCCAGATACTAATCTCCTAGGAGGGTGAGGTCAAGCTGGTCATGCATGGAGCATGCCTTGAGGCTGATCCACCATTTTTTCTTTGCCTCTGAGGAGGGAGTGACTAGGCACACGTGGGTGACACAGCTCACTCCGAGTCAGGAAGGAAGGCAGGACCTCAGAAAAGCTGCCCCTGATGTCTGAAGGCATCATCTGTGCTGTCTCCCAGAGGCCGAACAATACCCCAGAAACTTCTGTTCTTTATTTTTTTTTAAAGGTCCTGGATGGCCAAGTCCTTTTTTTAAAAAAATTAATTAATTAATTAATTTATTTATTTTTGGCTGTGTCAGGTCTTCGTTGCTGTGCGCGGGCTCTCTCTAGTTGCGGCGAGGGGGGCTACTCTTCGTTGCAGTGCGTAAGCCTCTCATTGCGGTGGCTTCTCTTGTTGTGGAGCACGGGCTCTAGCGTGCACGGGCTCAGTAGTTGTGGCTCGTGGGCTTAGTTGCTCCGCAGCATGTGGGATCTTCCCGGACCAGGGCTCGAACACGTGTCCCCTGCATTGGCAGGCGGATTCTTAACCACTGCGCCACCAGGGAAGCCCCAGAAACTTCTGTTCTTGAAAGTCAAAACTTCTCTATCTTATGTGCCATCCCTTTTTCCAATACCTTAAACTTTCTCAAGCTAATGTGATGGTGAGGGTTAATTCTTTAGTGTTTCGTGGTTATTAGTTATGATTTGGGCAGTGAGACTATAAAGGTGAATATAGTAGACTTCAAATCTCCCAGATGGCTCAGAGAGGAAGAGTATATTAGCTTGCTAGTACTGCCATGACAAAGTACCACAGACTGGGTGGTTTAAACCACAGAAATATATTGTCTCACAGTTCTGGATCAAGGTGTCAGCAGGGTTGTTTTCTGCTGAGGCCCCTCTGCTTGGCTTATTGATGGCCGTCTTCTTCCTACATCTTCACATTGTCTTCCTTCTCTTCTTATACAGACACCAGTCCTATTCAGTTAGGGCCCACCCACATGACCTCATTTTACCTTAATTACCTTTTTTTTAAAGGCCCTATCTCCAAATACAGTCACATTGTGAGGTGCTGGGGGTTAGGACTTCAACATATGAATTTGGGAGAGACACAATTCAGCCCATGACAAGGAGGTAGCACGGACACAGATGACTACCTCACCGTATTATAGGGCTGGATGATGAGGCAGGTACCAGGTACTGACAACGCTGAGAAGAAGGGAGAGACTAACATGGCCTTGTAGGACAGGGAGAGTGTTCCATAGAGTAAAATCAATTTGTCTTTCCTCTTGTTGCCAGCAGGAGAGAGGAGGAATAGCATTTCAGGCCTGGGGAGAAGCACGTGTCATGCTTAGGTGAATAACTTGATTTCCTAGGTATCATATTTACATTGTGCTCTAATGGAGGCGTTTCTGTCCCTGGGCTGCAGATGGAGCCTCTGAGCATATTTTAAATATAGTTCATTGTCAGTCATGCAGAAGAGATCTCCGAAAAAAGCTCACCTACGCCAAAGCAGCTATTATTCTTAGGTAACATTTATTAAGCGAGTACTATATGGCAGGCAGGGTCCTAAGCTTTTCACATGTGTTAACTCATTTAGGATTCACAAACAACCCTTTTTTAGATGAGGAAACTGGGGCACAGAGAGGTTAAGGAACTTTGTCAAGGTCACACAGCTAGTAACTTAGTTGACTACCTTATTAAACAAGCATCTCCTGAGTACCCATTCTGTGTCAAGCCTTGGAAGTACTGAGACAAATACATGCATTTGATCTGAGCCTTGAGGAAGGAGTACACGCTTGCTTCCTAGGTTGGGGAAGGGAATTGTAGGAAAAGGGAGCAGCATGAGGAAGATTTCTGGGTTTCAGGAGCTGTGTGTAGCTCCGTGTGGCTACAGCATGAGGAGCATGTTGGAGAGAGGTGGCGGTGGGCTGGGAGCAACAGGCAAGTGTTGGAGGGGGTCCATGGGTCCGGTCAGAGCCTCTGGACTTGATCTGGGGACTCCAGGGAGCCAGGCAAGGATTTCAAGCCAGGAAGTGACTGGATGGCATTTTTTCACAATTGTTTCTGCTGGGAGGAAGAAGGAGCATGTCCAAACCTCTTGGACCAAAATATGGTCCTTGGTTAGATAATATGCCAACAACTCGTGTCCTAGCCCTAGGGCAGAGGGCTGTTCCAGCCCAGGGTCCTACCACTGAGGAATCTGAACTGTGGGGCTTGATGAGGGTCACTCATACCTTCAGTGAAAGTTAACAGTCACGACCTTGGGCTAATACTGAGATTAGCTGGTTAATCTCAGTATATACCACGTGCTAATTGCAATACTGATAGAAAACAGGTCTGGTTGTTCTGGTTTCAGCATTTTTGAGCCTCACTTTATGCTATGCTGCTATAGGCAGATGCTAAGTTTAGGGGGAAGTTCTACTGGGGAGAACGCTGGTCATTTAACAGGCATTTCAAGATGAATGGCAATCATTCAGGAGTACAACCGTTACAGAAGTAGGATTTGGCCTCTTAGGGCCTCTGGAGTCCTTTGGAAGAAGGCATTAGCTATGTGGATGACCCTCTACTGGCTGGGGAGATGGGTGGGCTCTGGTGACATGAGGGGGGAGGGTAGGGACAAGTGCTGCCCCAAACATTCCTGCCTGGGCCACAAGAAAGCTTTCTTGGACATTTGCCTTCTGAGTTGTGTTTTGCTTTTTGTGGATGGTGGTTTCTGGATACTGGGAGAAGGGTGGGGAGAGGTGTTTGGCAACGAAAATTTAGCCTGGGTCTAGGTGCCCCAGGAGTGACCTGTCCTCTTGGTTTTCTGTACCCTCACACTCCCTGCCAGACATCCATGACATTGCAATGGCACTTGTATGAGATGGCACGCAGCCTGAATGTGCAAGACATGCTGCGGGAGGAGGTCCTGAATGCCCGGCGCCAGGCCCAGGGAGACACAAGCAAGATGCTGCAATTGGTCCCACTCCTCAAAGCTAGTATCAAGGAGACACTGAGGCAAGCCCGCCACCACCTATGCCTGTCGCCCCCACCCCCCACAAATCCCTGGGCAGGGTCAGGGTGGTGCCTGCGCACAGGGTTACAAGGAGACTGGTAGCAGGAAGTGGGAAGTCTGGGGAAGATAGCTGGGAATAGGGAGAAGGGTCCTGCCTCCAGGTCCTCCAGGGTGCTGCAGCTGGGGCTGAGATGCCATGCTAGGTGCAGGACTTGGTCCAGGCCTTAGGGCATCAGCTTCTGAATGCTTTTCACTGGCAGACTCCACCCCATCTCCGTGACCCTACAGAGATACCTCGCAAATGACTTGGTTCTTCGAGATTACATGATTCCTGCCAAGGTAGGTGCAGCAGGAGGGCTGCAGGCTCTGTCAGTCAGACAGATGAGGCCAGGGGCAGCTTGCTGTTGCGTACAGATGGGGGCGATGGGGGCTTCTGTCCTGCCTTTCTTCCTGGAGCTGGCTGGTGGGGTCCTTGGTGGCAGTGGTCCAAGTCCGAATGAAGGGCAGAGGTGGTGGACACAGTGGGTGATGGTCTTTGGAATGTTGCTGGAGTGTAGGGTTAGGAGGGAGATCCCACTGGCTGCCTGGGTCTCTGGGGACCCTCTGGCGCTGAGGAAAGGAGCAGGACAATCCCTTGGGCCGTGCCTGGCCTAGTGTCTTCAGTCACTCCCATTTGACGGGCGAGGCTCAGGGAAGTGGGGGAGGCCTCGTTCAAGGTCACACAGTGGGCAGCGTCCTGTGCTGCACAGCTGGGTAGCCAGGCTAGGGACTGGGAGTGCAGATGCTGGGTAATGCTCCTGGCTGTGAGGAGGTGAGGCTTACTCAGACCTCTGCTCACTGTGTCCCCAGACATTGGTGCAAGTGGCCATCTATGCCATGGGCCGAGACCCTGCCTTCTTCTCGAATCCGGACAAGTTTGACCCAACCAGGTGGCTGGGTAAAGACAGGGACCTCATCCACTTCCGGAACCTGGGCTTTGGCTGGGGTGTACGGCAGTGTGTGGGCCGGCGGATTGCTGAGCTCGAGATGACCCTCTTCCTCATCCATGTGAGTCAAGCCTGGGAACATCTGTCTCCCATTACTTTGTCTCGCCTCCTCCACAATTCCCTGCTGTCTCCTCTCTGGGGACATCCACTCACCACCCACTGGTGCTCCCTGGTCATATGTTCCCCACAGTGGTGATGGGATGGGGGTGGGGTGGGAAAGGTTTTGTAGAAACCAAAGTGAAAGCCCGAACCAAGGGGACAAAGCACTAGTGACGTGTTCAGGCTCTGCGCAGGGTTCAGTAGGAGCTGGCAGTAGACCCCTTGGAGCCTCTCAGATCACACTCAACAGGCACTGCTCACAGGTGAATAAGCCTGGCCTGGGGGAGACAGACCCTCCCTGCCTCTCTCCTAAGCCCACCACCCCTCTTTCTCAGATTCTGGAGAACTTCAAGGTTGAATTGCAGCATCTCAGTGATGTGGACACCATATTCAATCTCATCCTGATGCCCGACAAGCCCATCTTCCTTGTCTTCCAGCCCTTCAACCAGGACCCACCCCAGGCGTGATTGGAGAGGTGGGCACTGCCCTTCCCGCCAGTCAGGCTAGCAGGGGTGTGGGAGGACGGCCCGAGGGGGTGGGGCCCATGGAAGTGTCGCATCTCCAGTGCTTGGTCCCCACCTCTGCTCCTTTCTGGCCAGCTCTGACCAGATGGAGTTGGCGCTCAGCCGAGGCACCCCTCTCTCACCCCACCTCTTCCCCCTCTTCTCCCATCCCATGAAGTCAATAAACGGCTGAACTCTGTAAAGTGTTTTCATTTCCATCTGACCCCTAAGGTATCCATCACTCCTGTAGAGATGCTCCCTGACCCAGATCAGCAAATAGATCTGAGCGTGAATGGGGAACCCAAGGCAGCTGCAGTTGACACCGTTTCTGCTGGGACCCGCCCACCTACGGCAGCTCAGGAGCCAGCAGGATCAACCTCCCTGCTGTTCCGGTTGGGTGTGAGGCAGAGTTGGTGGAGGGCTATTGCCGCTGCACCAGGAGCTACTGGCACAGCAGGCAGAGGGACAAAGAACTTGGCAGAGTTCTGCTGAGAGTACAGGGCAGCCTGAGAGGTGTGGGCCAATCTTGGCTACCAGGGCAGGCCCACCTATCAGGAGGCTCATATAGGGCTCTGCTTGGCTGAGCCCTGGGTGGGAATTCCCTGCGGGGTCATGAGGACTTCCTGCCAAGGTCCAGCCAGAGTCTTGGGCATGTCCAGGAACGATGTGGTGAAGAGACTGT
Organism: Balaenoptera musculus; assembly: GCF_009873245.2. NCBI lineage: Eukaryota > Metazoa > Chordata > Mammalia > Artiodactyla > Balaenopteridae > Balaenoptera > Balaenoptera musculus. The sequence continues at coordinate 60,643,886 of NC_045786.1, forward strand.
GGGTGAGGGGCTGGCGTGAGGTGACCGACCCTGGGGACGAGAGGACAGCATGCTTCCTCTACCCCACCTGACCCTTCTCTGGGCTTCCCCAGGCCTTAACTTCCTGCTCCAGCGGGACGTGCCCACTTGTCCAAGCTCTGGGCATTAGGCAGGGAGACTGAGGCAGAGTCTTTGGTGCATTATTTGGACTGCCTGACAATGGTCCCAATTTCGGCCACCTTAACCCCCTCTGAGCTTCATGACTCCTGACTTGACCAGGTACCTGATCCTTCCTGGCCCTTGGCTACCCAAGTCTAAGTTCTTCAGGTAGACTGGGGGCTAGTGCCGCTAGGGACAGCAGCCCAGCTGGCTTGGCCTCTTCTCCCAGGATCTGCAGGTTCTGAATTCATTCTTGGAGCCTTTCTGCTTTTCCTCATCACAATCCTCTTCCTTGTTGTCTTTCTCTCTCCTTCCTGCTTCCTTTCCTTTCTCCAGGCTTGAATCATCTTTGCTTGGAAATGTTAGTGTTGGAAAGGGCCTTACTGTCAAGGATGTTAAGCTCTTTGGGGATAGATGGGGCAACTGAAGCCCAGAGAGGTTGCTTGAGTCACCCAAGGTCACACAGCATGCTTGTAGCTAGAAGCCAGGCCTCCTAACTCTCAGTGGAGGGCTCTTTCTTTTGGCCCTATCTGCTTTTCTGTCCCTGGACACATTTAGACATGATATTCCCAGCTCAGCCTAGCCCTGGCAAATGGGGTATTTCATACTAACATGTAACTGATTGTTACAGGCAAGTTTCAAGTCTTTCCCTTCCCAAGAAACAGATAAACCAAACTTGAAAAAAGGGATTTCAGATATGATAGATGTTTGGGTGCAGGTAGGAAGTTCCAGCCTCTCACAACAGCTGGCCTCTGGTGGTCTCATTTCTTCCAGAGGTCTGGACAGGCCTTGTCTCCCTGGATCCTGCTTTGGAAGGCCTCTTCTCCCCCATCCCCACCCGCCCCCTGTCTGGGGTCCACTATGGCCTTTGGCTCTCCAAAGATGGTAGCTCCTGGGACAGGCAGGAGGCTACAGGGCTACAGCAGAGGACCCAGGCCCAGAGTGGGGTCTGGAAGGAGGAAGCTAAGGCACCCCAGGCTGCCCTGCTCAACGAAAGAGGTGCATGCTCACTGACCTACAGCGTTTAATAAAGTCATTTTAGGGAGTGGGGCTGAGACTCCTCAGTACACAGAGAGGGAGGCCTGCTCCAAGACTGAGGTCTGCTAGGACTCAGTCTGCTGGGATTTAGAGAGCTTGTTGAGCTTAGTCTCTGAGCTGGGCGTCGAGGGGTCCAGCTTGGAGGGTCGCCTTTGGTTCTTGGAGAGGGTGGAGGGGTTCTGTGGTGGGCAAAGCAAGATGAAGTGAGTATGCCCCTGCCCCCAGCGGGGTGACTCAATAAAATGCATCTTGCCTGGCAAGTCATGCCTCAGAGGATCCGAAATCCAGCAGGCCATGACTTCTCAAAGATTTCCAAACCCATTTCACCACAGCAGGTCATACCTAATTTCTGCCAAAGTCTCCAGGGCTCAGCGGGTGAGTTTGCAAAGGTAGCCCTGTGTTCCTCCCAGTTCCCCCATCCTTTTCAGGCCTTTCTAGCAGGCTGGAAATGAGCAGAGTACTGATGGTTCAAGAGCGGAAGCAATCAGGGGGTTTGCTTTGGGGGGCTGAGTGGCCCAGGGTTGAGCTTGAGGGACAGTTGTGAATAAGCCTATTTGTTCTTGGGCAGCTGGCAGTGTTTCTCTCTGGCAACATGCCCCCACCTCTGGCAGGTCTGCAGCACTGCAGTGGCCCAAGAAGTGCGTGTTCATGGGAGAATCTTAGGCACTGTGGAGTGGAGAGGGGGCCACAGCTACTCTACCCATGAGCAAATCCAGTCCTAAAGTACAGTCAGTGCCAGAGCATTCGAGAAATGCCCCTGTGGGCAAACTGTCAACCACAGCCCCTCCTTTTTGATACTCATCACCACCCGAAGGGGAGGGGGTGTCTTGGCAAGGTTCTCTATTCCCCTTAGACAGGTGGGGGATTGAGATGGGGCAGGGGCTTTGGCTGGTAACTGATCAGAAGTTGAGCCCAGGTCTTCTGACTACCAGCCAGGGAGCAAGGCCCCCTGAACAGGTTTTCACAAGGTCCAGTGACTCGGGGGTGGGGTGGCCGCCAGACCCACCCCCCGAACCCCACAGAGTTCCTCCAGAGGGATCACTCACGGACTCATCTGTGATGATCGTGTTGGAAGGGGGCCTCAAGCCATACTCTTGCTCTTGCAGCCGTGTGGCCAAGTCCTGCTTCTCTCGTCCCCAGCGTCGAGCTGAGTCCTCTAACTATAGACATGAAGAGACACAGCTGGAGAACCACTAGGCAGCAGCGCCCATCCCCGAGAGCTGGGACAGCCCAAACCTCAGCCTGCTCTCTGAGCAGAAAGCAAAACCCTGGGCAACGTGGGCTTGCTACCTTCCCAAGAGACCTCAGGATAACAAGGGTGGGTGGACCAAGCGACAGTTTGAATATGACTGATGGACCCTCTCTGAGTGCCACCAACACACGGAGCTCCAACACTGGTCACAATGAGCCCTGACCCTCCTGACACGCGGAGTCCCATCAGCCCTCAACCACGGAGCTTCAACACTCCTCACGATGAGCCCCAACCCTTCTCAAACGTGCAGCCTCGGCCCTGGTCACAAAGGGAGCCCTGACCCTCTTCACACACAGAGCCCCAGCCCTTCTCTAACACGCAGCCCTGACTCTGGTCACACACAGAGCCCAGACCCTCCTGAAACACAAATCCCTGACCCTGGTCACAAAGGGAGCCCTGATCTTGGATGCAGATCGAGCCCAGACCCTCCTCACGCAGGGGGGGAGTCCTGACCGTAGACAGACACCGGTCACCAACCTGACACACACGGAGCCCTCACCCTGATCACACACAAAGACTCGACCCTCTTCTCACATGGAGCACCGATCCTGGTCACAAATGGAGCCCTGAGCCTGGATGCAGACTGAGCCCCGACCCGCCATACCCACTGAGTCCAAACATGGTTAAACAGGGAGCCCTGACACTCCAAATACAGGGAGCCCCAACCCTGGTCAAAAATTGAGTCCTGACCCCCCTCACACATAGAGCCCTGATCCTTTTCAAACACAGAGCCTCGACCCTGGTCACAAATGGACCCCGACCCTCTTCAAACATGGAGCCTGGGCCCTCCTCACACACGGAGCCCCGACCTTCTGAAACACAGAGGCTGAGCCTGATCTCAGGCTGAGTGGTGAGGCTATCTGGCCTGTGTGACCCCTGCACCTCACCTACCTGGCGTTCCAGGGAAAGAATCCGGCTCTGAGCGCATTCCAGCTTGGCTAGGAGGTTAAACTTGTCTGAATTATTGGCAAGAAGATCCTGTGGGTAAAGCAGAAACTCACACATGGTCCCCACTGGGGGCTGTAGCTACGTGAGCTCAGGAGGCCAGGTGACACTGAGGGAGAAATCAGCCAGGTCTGAGTTCCAAATTCGGCTCCCCGATGCAGAGCCTCAGACAAAGGGCCAAAGACCCTGAGGCCAACAAGCCTCAGACCCCTGCCCGGAGTTTCAGACCTGGCACGTGCCTTTTTCACAGTTGTTCTCCCCACATATTTTGAGTGTATGAAATTTTTGCACACCAATTTTTAAATGTAAAATGCACCAGGGAGCACTAGGTTAGGGCACAGGAAGGAGTCTTGAGCTGGGGATCATTTTGTAAAGTGAAGGAGCTATTCGTAAAGCAAGCGTTCCCCGTCCTCCGCACTTTACGTGGATGTCCATGCATCAGGTGTGCTTTCAAACAGAACTCACCCCCTGCGAGTCCTGGGATGAAGAGAAAAACTCTCCTGTGCCCAGCCCACCCCGCTTTTGTAATTCCAAATGTTCTGTCTTCGGGTTTGCATAAAGCAGGGGCACCTGTAACAGCCTCGGAGGTAAGGAGGGGCCAGGGACACCCACCTATGTCGGCAGGGTACCCTTGCAGTGGCCTGGGCCATCTGTCTCTTGCAGCTTCTCTGCCAGGTCTCCCCTTGCTCCCAACTCCCCAGGGTCCACCTGGGATGGGGGAAAAGGGCTCTCCAAGGCTGTACCAATCCCAGGAGACGCTCCAGAATGGAGTTCTGAGAGGCCTGTGTGGAGCCCAACCGCAGGGCAGCCAGGTGGCAAACGGGGTCAGGGGTCAGTTAGGGGCTTGCTTTCCCTCCCAGGATGCTAAATGAGGGTAAGGGTGAAGCTTTCAGACTCGTGTGTGTTCCCCAGGGGAAAGGAGCCAAGGCCTGAGAGCCAGAGGCTCTCCAGGAGACTCCAGGCACATTGGAGACCCTGGGAAACCTTGCTCCTGGTCTTGGGCTTCAACTTGGATTGTGCCTGAGTGATTTCTGGGTGCCTGGTGACCTGTGCAGGCAGGCCCAGCCCAAGCTTGTGCTGCTGGCTCTTACCAGCAGGGCCTGCTGCTGCAGAATGATGGGGGCTGACTGGTGGCGGCTCTTGTCCAGCTCTGCCCGCAGCCTCGAGTTTTCCGCCAGCAGCATTGAGTAAAGGTCAACAGGCAGATTCTCTCCCGTCGGACCCGGGGGAAGGCCAGAGGCTGAGAGCATGGGGAAGGCTGTGGAATGTGGCCATAGATGTTCATGAGATGGGCTTTCCTGCCTCCCTGTCCCTGGTCCAATCTGCCTCAGCGCTTTACTTCTTTCTGCCCCTCTTCTGCTCCCAAGCCTTCAATGGCTCCCTACTGCCTGTGGGATCAGGTCCATATGCCTCCTCAGGCCATCGTTCTAGGCTCTTTAGAATCTGACCCCAATGTTCTCTCTGATCACTCCCCCACCATTTGTCCTGGGTCTGTTTCAGCTCCTCACCTCTATTTTCCTCCCTTCTCTGCTCCTGGCATCGTCACTCCCCAGGCTTGTGCCTGACTGTTTCCCCTCCCTAGGTTGCCTTCTCATCTCTCACCTTAGCCTCAGCGTTCCTGAAAGGTGGGCCCAGCTTTCACTGTTTCTTAAAGACCTTCCAAAATGCCCCCTACCGACACCCCCATGCAGTGAAGGCTGACACAGGGCTGGGCTCACAGGGGTCCCCAGTGAGGTGGCACAGAAATCCTCTGCTTGGGTTGGCCTGATGTGGGGTGACCTGGCTCTTTCCTGCTCATCAGAGCTGCCTCTGATTGGCAGTTCTAGGTGGCTTTGGTTAACATCAGTGGAGGAAGCAAATCATTGAGTTAACCAGAATTTTTTTGTGTGTTTTATAGAAGCAGACTCTTTCAAGATACAGGGAGATGAGCAAATAATTTGAAGGGCCCTGGAGTTAAGAGGTTGGGAACTGCTGCCCAGACAGCCCCTCTTTGCAGGTAGCCCATCTCTGCTTGATCTAATCTCAGAGCAACTTCCGGAAGGTCTGAGCCTCTTTCTAGCATGGCTCACACACTGTGTCCCCTCCATGTGTTCTGAGGGACTCCCTGGTAGGAGAAGGGAGCTTGGGGGACCTCTGGAAGTGCTCAGTGCCTGACGGAGTGGGGAACTGGCACCCTCTGCTGCAGTTTGAAGGTGCTCCTGAAACTGAGAGGCTCCAAGAAGGCAGGGCCTCCAGGGATGAGACAAAAGCCGGGGACCAGACTCACCCACACTGGGCTTTCCCTGCAGCTTGTTCTGCAGGGGCTCGTTCTTCTCCCGCAGCTTGCCCTCCAGCACCCACTCCATCTTCTCAATCACCTGGAGGGCAGAGCACAGAGGCTGGGATGGCCTAGGGGCTCCACCCCTTCCCGTCTGTGGCTGGGCCTGGGCAGCCGGGCCCTTCTGGCACCTGCCTTCTCCTGGTGCCTCACGGTCTCCTCCAGCGCCTTCATCTGCTGCAGCTTGTCCTGGTATCGCCTCAGCAGCGCCGCCTGTGGCTGCTGAGTCTGGTGCAGGAGGAGCAGCTCCTTTTCTCTATCATTCTTCTGATGGTGGGGGAGGGAGGGGAAAGGTGCGAAAGCAGGGGTGCCCTTGACCCTCAGGGTCCACCCCAGGCCACTCTGCTCAGTCCTCCACTGCCCTGGCCCCCTGGCCCCTATGTCCCTCTCCCTTCTGGCCCCAGACTCTTCTCCAGACGCTCCCTCCTGAGCCCCCTTCCCCTCTGCCCTCCAAGTCCAGGCTCACTCGAATCAGCTCATTCTGCAGATGCTGCACCTTGTCTCTCAGCTTCTTCACGTCCAGCTCACTCAGCAGCAGTTTCTGCTTCATGGACGCTGGTGGAGGAGGAGCGGCTCAGGGAGGAGGCACCTCCCAGTTCAAATCGGCATAGTTGGGGGGCAGGGGTGGTGTCTCTCAGTCCTGGGGTTTGACACAGGACTGGACTCTCGGTTTCCCATCTCAGAGAGGACCCAGCCAGGCTCCTACTAGCCTGTGTCCCGGGAAGGGCTCCCGCCACCCCGTTCCCTTGGTGGCCTGTACGCCCTCACCCAGGTTCTGGGCTCTGTCAGTGATGTCTGGCTCCTCTTGTACCCCCTCCTGGGTCAGCTGGCTCCTCAGCATTTGGTTCTCTGCCTCCAGGATGCTGGTCTGTTTCCGCAGTGACAGGATGTCCTCTGCCATCTTCTGCATGGCCCACCGGTAGCTGTTCATCTCCTGTGGACCCCAGAACTCAGAGCTGAACCCCCAGCCCCACTGTAGCCCCCACCCAATATCTACGCCCACACATGGAAGTCAGTGGGTCACTCCTGAGGCCAAAGAGCAGAGAGAATCCCAAGCTGTGCCCTCAAGTCTTAGCAACTCCTTGGAGGGGTGGTCATGACAGGATCTTCACCCCTTCTGGCCGTGTGAGAGCAGCTGCACAAATGTGCTCTCCTGGGGGTGACACCTTTTCCCAGGAGGCCAGCTAGGGGGGACCCAGGGTTCAGACACCAGGTGAGGAAGCCCATGAGCGATGGAGACTTGAAAGGCTCCAGGGCCAGGCTAAATCATGGCCACTTCTCCACCTTTTCCCTTCTCCTTTCTCCCTTCTCTAATCCCTCTTCTTCCTCATGTCACTGAGAACCCAGGGAAGAATCTCTCTGAAATCTCGCTGAATGCTTCTTGGGATCCAACCCTAGGCACCAGCCTCCCAACCAGACCAGGGGGTGTGAAGGGACACAGGGTAGGTAAGCCTGGGAGATCCAGAAAAGGACTCAGGGTCAGGGTTGGGATCCAGCTACAGGATCTAGGGTGTGAGGTGGGGACGGGATGCCAGGCTCTGTCACTAGGTTAGGAGTAACAATAATACTAATATCTGGTGTTCATTGAGTATTTACTATGTACCAAGTCACCTTTACTATGTACCAGGCCCACCGACTTCATTTAACTTATGAAGGCAGATACTATTATCACCCTCATTTTACCGACGAGGAATCCAAGGCCCAGAGAGGCGAGTAGCATGCTCAGTCACAAAACTAATGAGTGGCAGGGTCAAGGTCTGAAATCTAGGCCTGCTGGCACTTGAGTCCGTGCTCTTAAACGCTGCGCAATCCTGCCACGATGCCCCCATATATGGAAACTTCACAGTATGTTGAGAAGTGATGAAAGCAGGTTACTATAAACAATTATGATCTCAATTTGGGAAAAAAATTCATGTTTGTCCTTGTGTGTGCATAGGAGAATTAATAGGCTATATTTACACGTACTTGTTTCATAATCAGATATTCCCTATTGTTATTTATAAAAAGTTTTGGAAAGGGAGTTTCTTAATATAAATAGTACAACAAAATATAAAAGAGGGACCCAAAATGTGAAGCCAGGAAGCTCGGTAGAGGGGGAGGAGGTAGGAGCTAGGTTTGGGGGAGGAGTGGGAGGAGAGAAGCGAGGCCAGCAGGAGCTTGCTAAGCCCTGTCCTTCCTGAGACTGTGAAGGCCTTGCCTGTGGGGGGTGGGCCTCCTAGGCCCGGCCAGGAAGGGGCTCCCAAGTCCTCAGGAAGCAGAGCTCTGTCCCCAACTCCCACCTGGGCCCCATGCTGACTGAGGATGTGGCCTGGCTCCCAGCCACTGCCTTCAACCTGTTGCATGGTGGGCCACTGGCTGCCTGGGGAGGGGTTTCCAGACAGCAGGGGCTCATCAGACACCACTTGTCACCTGCTGCTGTCTAGCCTTCTGGCTAGACTCCCTCTAAATGGTGCCAGTGCTGGGCCCATCTCCCCAGCACCTGCCCCAGTCAAGTTTCAGGTCTTGGCTCCTCCAGATCTGCCCATCTGGTGCCCTCACACAGCTTCATTCACTAGGACACTCAGCCCAGAGACTGCACACACACAGGGCTTTGTGGTCAGGACTCAGTCAGAAGCCCAGCTTGGCCACTGACTCACTGAGCGAGTTTGGACAGACCCCTTCACCTTTCTGAGCCTCCGATTCCTCTCATGGGAGAAGCATGGAGTATCTGGAAGCTCAGAGTCAGTGTGTGTGGTTCAGGGCCCTGCCTAGGGCAGACATGACTTGGAAGAAGTAGTTCTCATCCCACCCCATTTCTATTCTAGTGCCAGCTTTAATCAACAGGCCAGACCCCTTCCTCTTCCTCCTTGCTACCCTCACCCTGGGTTCCCTTGCTCTCTCCTCTGCTCTGCTCTACATCTTCAATTTATAGCAGCCCCTTGATGGACAGGGATTTGGGAGGTCCAGTAGACTGTCAAGAGGAAGCACATGACATTTTGGAAAAGGGAATTCATCTCTCCTTTCCCTCTCCAGCCTAGTTCAGGCTCTTATCATGTCTGCTCTGAACAATTACAGTAGTATCCAAATGGGTTTCTTTGCTTTAGGGTTATCTTTTAGAGGAGCACACACTCGTCCAAGAAAACATGTTCAAGGATGCTCCATGCACTGCAGTTTATGGTTTTATTCTAGGGCACGCTCAGTCACTGGATACAGGCAGTACTTACAAAGAATGACCTAGATTCGGAGAGGAGATTGGTTCGGGAAGGCAGAGTAGAAGGACATGTGCTCACTCCCTCTTAAGAGAGCACCAGAATCATAATTAACTGCTGAACGATCACTGACAGGAAGACACTGGAACTCACCAAAAAAGATACCCCACATCCAAAGACAAAGGAGAAGCCACAGTGAGACGGCAGGAGGGGTGCAATCACAATAAAATCAAATCCCATAACCGCTGGCTGGTTGCCTCACAGACTGGTGAATACTTATACCACAGAAGTCCACCAACTGGAGTGAAGGTTCTGAGCCCCATGTCAGGCTTCCCAACCTGGGGGTCCAGCAACAGGAGGAGGAATTCCCAGAGAATCAGACTTTGAAGGCTAGTGGGATTTGATTGCAGGACTTTGACAGAACTGGGGGAAACAAAGACTCCACTCTTGGAGGGCACACACAAAGTAGTGTGCACATCGGGACCCAGGGGAAGGAGCAGTGACCCCATAGGAGACTGAACCAGACCTACCTGCTAGTGTGGGAGGGTCTCCTGCAGAGGCGGGGGGTGGCTGTGGCTCACCATGGGGACAAGGACACTAGCAGCAGAAGTTCTGGGAAGTACTCGTTGGTGTGAGCCCTCCCAGAGTTCTACATTAGCCCCACCAAAGAACCTATAGCCTCCAGTGTTGGGTCGCCTCAGGCCAAACAACCAACAGGGAAGGAACTCAGCCCCACCCATCAGCAGACAAGTGGATAAAGTTTTACTGAGCTCTGCCCACCAGAGCAACACCCAGCTCTACCTACCACCAGTCCCTCCCATCAGGAAGCTTGCACAAGCCTCTTAGATAGCCTCATCCACCAGAAGGCAGACAGCAGAAGCAAGAAGAGCTACAATCCCACAGCCTGTGGAACGAAAACCACATTCACAGAAAGACAGACAAAATGAAAAGGCAGAGGACATGTACCAGATGAAGGAACAAGATAAAACGCCAGAAAAACAACTACATGAAGTGGAGATGGGCAACCTTCCAGAAAAAGAATTCAGAATAATGATAGTGAAGATGATCCAGGACCTTGGAAAAAGAATGGAGGCAAAGATCGAGAAGATGCAAGAAATGTTTAACAAAGGCCTAGAAGAATTAAAGAACAAACACCTAGAAGACTTAAAGAACAAACAGAGATGAACAATACAATAACTGAAATGAAAAATACAATAGAAGGAATCAATAGCAGAATAACTGAGGCAGAAGAACAGATAATTGACCTGGAAGACAGAATGGTGGAATTCACTGCCGCAGAACAGAATAAAGAAAAAAGAATGAAAAGAAATGAAGACAGCCTAAGAGACCTCTGGGACAATATTAAACACAACAACATTCGCATTATAGGGGTCCCAGAAGGAGGAGAGAGAGAGAAAGGACCTGAGAAAATATTTGAAGAGATTATAGTCAAAAACTTCCCTAACATGGGAAAGGAAATAGCCACCCAAGTCCAAGAAGAGCAGAGAGTCCCAGTCAGGATAAACCCAAGGAAGAACATGCCAAGATGCATAGTAATCAAATTGACAAAAATTAAAGACAAAGAAAAATTATTAAAAGCAACGAGGGAAAAATGACAAATAACATACAAGGGAACTCCCATAAGGTTAACAGCTGATTTCTCAGCAGAAACTCTACAAGCCAGAAGGGAGTGGCACGTTGTATTTAAAGTGATGAAAGGGAAGAATCTACAACCAAGATTACTCTACCCGCCAAGGATCTCATTCAGATTTGACGGAGAAATCAAAAGCTTTACAGACAAGCAAAAGCTAAGAGAATTCAGCACCACCAAACCAGCTCTACAACAAATGCTAAAGGAACTTCTCTAAGTGGGAAACACAAGAGAAGAAAAGGACCTACAAAAACAAACCCAAAACAATTAAGAAAATGGTAATAGAAATATACATTTTGATAATTACCTTCAATGTGAATGGATTCAATGCTCCAACCAAAAGACACAGACTCACTGAATGGATACAAAAACAAGACCCATATATATGCTGTCTACAAGAGACCCACTTCAGATCTAGGGACACATACAGATTGAAAGTGAGGGGATGGAAAAAGATATTCCATGCAAATGGAAATCAAAAGAAAGCTGGAGTAGCAATACTCATATGAGATAAAATAGACTTTAAAATAAAGAATGTTACAAGAGACAAGGAAGGACACTACATAATGATCAAGGGATCAATCCAAGAAGAAGATATAACAATTATAAATATATATGCACCCAACATAGGAGCACCTCAATATATAAGGCAAATGCTAACAGCCATAAAAGAGGAAATCGACAGTAACACAATAATAGTGGGGGACTTTAACATCTCATTTACACCAATGGACAGATCATCCAAACAGAAACTTAATAAGGAAACACAAGCTTTAAATGACACAATAGACCAGATAGATTTAATTGATATTTATAGGACATTCCATCCGAAAAGAGTAGATTACACTTTCTTCTCAAGTGCACACAGAACATTCTCCAGGATAGATCACATCTTGGGTCACAAACCAAGCCTCAGCAAATTTAAGAAAATTGAAATCATATCAAGCATCTTTTCCTACCACAACGCTATGAGATTAGAAATAAATTACAGGGGAAAAAACGTAAAAAACACAAACACATGGAAGCTAAACAATACGTTACTAAATAACCAAGAGATCACTGAAGAAATCAAAGAGGAAATCAAAAAATACCTAGAGACAAATCACAATGAAAACATGACAATCCAAAACCTATGGGACGCAGCAAAAGCAGTTCTAAGAGGGAAGTTTATAGCCATACAGTCCTACCTCAAGAAACAAGAAAAATCTCAAATAAACAATCTAACCTTACACCTAAAGGAACTAGAGAAAGAAGACCAAACAAAACCCCAAGTTACTAGAAGGAAAGAAATCATAAAGATCAGAGCAGAAATAAATGAAATAGAAACAAAGAAAACAGTAGCAAAGATCAATAAAACTAAAAGCTGGTTCTTTGAGAAGATAAACAAAACTGATAAACCTTTAGCCAGGCTCATCAAGAAAAAGAGGGAGAGGACTCAAATCAATAAAATTAGAAATGACAAAGGAGAAGTGACAACAGACACCGCAGAAACACAAAGCATCACAAGAGACTACTACAAGCAACTCTATTCCAATAAAATTAACAATCTGGAAGAAATGGACAAATTCTTAGAAAGGTATAACCTTCCAAGACTGAACCAGGAAGAAATAGAAAATATGAACAGACCAATCACAAGTAATGAAATTGAAATTGTGATTAAAAATCTTCCAACAAACAAAAGTCCAGGACCAGATGGCTTCACAGGTGAATTCTATCAAACATTTAGAGAAAAGCTAACATCCATCCTTCTCAAACTCTTCCAAAAAATTGCAGAGGAAGGAATGCTCCCAAACTCTTTCTACGAGGCCACCATCACCCTGATACCAAAACCAGACAAAGATACTACAAAAAAAGAAAATTACAGACCAATATCACTGATGAATATAGATGCAAAAATCCTCAACAAAATACTAGCAAACAGAATCCAGCAACACATTTAAAGGGTCATACACCATGATCAAGTGAGATTTATCCTAGGGATGCAATCCCTATCAAATTACCAATGGCATTTTTTACAGAACTAGAACAAAAAATCTTAAAATTTGTATGGAGACACAAAATACCCCAAATAGCCAAAGCAGTCTTGAGGGAAAAAGATGGAGTGGAAGGAATTAGACTCCCTGACTTCAGACTATACTACAAAGCTACAGTAATCAAGACAATATGGTACTGGCACAAAAACAGAAATGTAGATCAATGGAACAGGATAGAAAGCCCAGAGATAAACCCATGCACCGATGGTCAATTGATCTATGACAAAGGAGGCAAGGATATACAAGGGAGAAAAGACAGTCTCTTCAATAAGTGGTGCTGGGAAAAATGGACAGCTACATGTAAAAGAATGAAGTTAGAACACTCCCTAACACCATACACAAAAATAAACTCAAAATGGATTAAAGACCTACATGTAAGACTGGACACTATAAAACTCTTAGAGGAAAACATAAGAAGGACACTCTTTGACATATATCACAGCAAGATCTTTTTTGACCCACCTCCTAGAGTAATGGAAATAAAAACAAAAATAAACAAATGGGACCTAATGAAACTTAAAAGCTTTTGCACAGCAAAGGAAACTATAAACAAGATGAAAAGACAACACTCAGAATGGGAGAAAATATTTGCAAATGAATCAACCGACAAAGGATTAATCTCCAAAATATATAAACAGCTCATGCAGCTCAATATTTAAAAAAAAAACAACCCAATCAAAAAATGGGCAGAAGACCTAAATAGACGTTTCTCCAAAGAAGACATACAGATGGCCAAGAGGCACATGAAAAGCTGCTCAACATCACTAGTTATTAGAGAAATGCAAATCAAAACTACAATGAGGTATCACCTCACACCGTTTAGAATGGGCATCATCAGAAAATCTACAAAAAATAAACGCTGGAGAGGGTGTGGAGAAAAGGGAACCCTCTTGCACTGTTGGTGGGAATGTAAATTGATACACCCACTATGGAGAACAGTATGGAGGTTCCTTAAAAAACTAAAAATACAATTACCATATGACCCAACAATCCCACTACTGGGCGTATACCCAGAGAAAACCATAATTCAAAAAGACACATGCAGAGAGGAAGAGAGAATAAACTTCTTCTTTATTAAAAAAAAAAAAAAGACACATGTAAACCAATGTTCTTTGCAGCACTATTTACAATAGCCAGGTCATGGAAGCAACCTAAATGCCCATCGACAGATGAATGGATAACGAAGATGTGGTACATATATACAATGGAATATTCCTCAGCCATAAAAAGGAGAGAAATTGGGTCATTTGTAGAGACGTGGATGGAGTTAGAGACTGTCATACAGAGTGAAGTAAGTCAGAAAGAGAAAAACAAATATCATATATTAACGCATATATATGGAATCTAGAAAAATGGTACAGATGAACCGGTTTGCAAGGCAGAAGTAGAGACACAGATGTAGAGAACAAACGTATGGACACCAAGGGGGGAAAGTGGGAGGTGGGGTGGTGTGATGAATTGGGAGATTGGGATTGACATATATACACTAATATGTATAAAATAGATAACTAATAAGGACCTGCTGTATAAAAAATAAATAAAGTAAAATTCAAAAAGAAAAAAAAAGAAAATGGAGAAAAAATAATAAAATAGTGCTTAATATTGGGAAGATTCTAATATCCTCCAGTAGAGAACTATTTGGAAATGTTAGATATAGGCTTAATCTAAAAGTATAAAGCAAGCAAAATTGATCTTGTCATTTGTTGATTCTGTCAGTTTTCCTACTCTTATACCATGCTGTGTATAGTAGAGTTAAGAGAGCAGAAGCTTTGAAATTACAGCAAAATCTACATTTACTATAAAACAAAACTCCCAACTTCCCTGCAGAGTGTTGAAGCACCAACTTTTCATCATTTAAGCCTGTTAACGGTTACACCAAACAATTTCACACAAGTGGAACAAGCACATTTGCCTATAAGGATGAAGAATCTTAGGATATAAGAATACATAAACTATTTTCTAAACTGAATTTAATAAAAATTATGGAATGGTCTAATACGGTATACTTATAAGCCCGTAAAATATCTTAAATGCATGTAATACCAATTATCCAATAAAATCTGAAACAGTAAAGCCTAAAAAAAAAAAAAGAATGACCTAGGTTCACTTGTTCTGACACAGAGATGTCCACACTGTATTACTAAGTAAAAAAAATGTGGCAAATTAATATGATCCCATCTGTCACTGGTATGTGTGTGTGCATGTGTGTGTATGCACGTGTGTGTGCATGAGTGCATACATGCAGATGTATAGTTAACAGTGGCTACTGCTCAGTTTGGGAAGAGAAAGGAACACTTGCTTAATCTCTAGTTTTTGCATTTTTACTAAGAATTTGTCCATATATTACTCATGAATTAAAAATAATTTAAACCTAAATACATTGAGGGCCATACCATGTTTCTGGATTGAAAGATGCAATATTTAAAGAGTTAGTTCTTCCCTAAATTGATTTATAGATTCAATGCATTTCCAATTAAAATCATAACATTCTATGTGTATGTGTAGAAATAGATGAGCTGATTCTATGAGAAATAAAAAGAGCAAGTGTAGCCAAAATATTTTTGAAGAAGAACAGGTGGGAAGACTTGCTCTATCAGCTTTCAAGGCTTATGATAAAGCTACAATAATTAAGACAGGGTAATATAAATGCAAAGATTGATAAGCAGACCAAAGCAAAACAAGAGAGAGCCCTGAAAGAGACCCACACATATATGGACCCTTAATATATGACAAAGATGGTGTTACAGGGAGGCAGGGAAAGGATTGTAATTTTAATAAATGGTGCTGCATCAATTTGATATCTATCTGGAGAAAAGGGTAACTTGACTCCTATTACATACCATAATTAAAAATAAATTCCAGGACTTCCCTGGTGGCGCAGTGGCTAAGAATCCACCTGTCAATGCAGGGGACACGGGTTCCAGCCCTGGTCCAGGAAGATCCCACATGCTGCGGAGCAAATAAGCCTGTGTGCCACAACTACCGAGCTTGTGCTCTAGAGCCCGCAAGCCACAACTACTGAGCCCATGTGCCACAACTACTGAAGCCCACGCACCTAGAGCCCGTGCTCCACAACAAGAGAAGCCACCGCAATGAGAAGCCCACGCACCGCAACGAAGAGTAGCCCCCGCTCGCTGCAACTAGAGAAAGCCCTCGTGCAGCAATGAAGACCCAACACTGCCAAAAATAAATTAATGAATTTAAAAATAAATAAATAAATAAATTCCAGATGGATTGTAGATCTAAATGTAAAAGGTAAAACAATAAAGCTTCTAGAAGACAAGGATAAGAATATCTTTATGCACTTTGGGTAGGGAAAGGTTTTTCACAACAGGACATGCCACAAAAGCACGAACCAGAATGGAAAGGATTGATAAGTTAGGTACATTTAAGTTAAGAACTTTTATTCATGAAAAGACATCATTAAGGGGGTGAAATGGGCAGGAAAAATGGGAGAAGATACTTGCAACAAACACAACCGATGATGGACTCATATTCAGATATAAAAACAACTCCCACAAATCAATAGAGAAAGACAGACTACGCCATAGAATAATGGACAAGAGATTTGAACTGGCCCTTGGCAAAATAAGCCAATAATCATCTGAATCGGTGGCCGCCCTCATTAGTCATTTAAAACCACAACAAGATACTACTATACACCCACCACAATGACTAAAACAAAAACAAAACAACCCTGAGCGTATCAAATGTTGGTGATGATATAGAACAAGTAGAATGCTTAGTCACTGCTGGGGGAACAGGAAGTGTCACCATCCTTTCCGAGAACTGCTTGGATACTGGATCCTGTTCAAGTTGAACACATGCATAGCCTATGATCCGGCAATTATACTCCTGAGTATATACCCAGTAAAAATGTGAATGCATCACATTGATACAGTGAATGCATTAAGAAGCAGGGGTAAGAACATTCCTAGCAGCATTATTTGTAATAATCCCAAACTGGAAATAACACAAGTGCCCATCACAGTAGAATGGGGGGACCGTCATGCGATGGGATACTATACAGCAATACAAATGAATGAATGATGGTCACGTGAAACCACATGGAGGAATCTCTCAAACTAATTGTGAGCAAAACAAGTCAGACACAAGGTACCTACTCTAGAATTCCATACAGATTTTCTTCAAAAACAAGCAAACTTAAAAGAGTTAGAAATCGGGGTATTAGATCCCCTTGGGGAAGTGGGGGTTGGGGGACTGGGGGCATGAGGGACCTTCTGGAGTGCTGGTAATGCCACTCTTCTTGACTTATAGGACCTGTGGGGTTACATGTGTGTGTTCACCTTGTGATGATGCATCGCTGTGGATACATTTATGTTTTGTGCATTTGTTTGAATGGGTGCTGTACTTCACACCATGACCCAGATTCCTGTTGTGGTGTTGCCCCTCCACCTACTCCCCCTTCCCCCCAGCTCCCAGGCTGTTCTGGTGTGCGGTGTGGGTGGGATGTCAGCCCCATTCCTGCCCAAGGTAGGGGTTGGGGGAGAGAGGCCCTAGGAAGGGAAGAACCCTGCTGGATGCTGGGGTCCGGGACACCTTAGTCTATGTGTGTGCGGGTGGAGGGCTGAGATCTTCACACTTGTGGTTCAGAATGAGCTCCTGAGGTTTGGACCAGCTTCCTCCTGGCTCTGCATCAACTCAGATGCAAAATCTGAGGCTTGGCATTCAAGGCCTCTTACAAGCCACCCTCTCATGCCCATCAACCCCGCCCTTCCCCTCCAGCACACTCTTATTTCCCCCTTCACACCGCCACTCAGGCTGAACTATCTGCAGAGAACCCCTCCCTCATTCCGACTACCTAACCTTTGACATTTTATAGTCCACTCAGTAATCTGTAATTGCATGAGGACTGACAGTGTGTGCTGCTCCTGAGTGTGCAAGTGTGTGCACACATGCACGTGTGCATGGAGGGAGTCCTGGGGAAGGCGCTGCCGGTGTTTAGTCTACCCCGTGGGTCTAATAAGCTCCTCTTCTCATTCAGGGGTTCACCCTTTCTAATACCCTGTTGTTTTTCACTCAGCAGTCCCGGGGGTGAGCAGAACTCACCCCTCCTCCTTGACGAAGAAAGATGAGGCCCAGAGCAAGGAAAAAAAAGAAATGGAGGAGATGGAGAGCATGACTCCTGATGAAGTGGGGCACCCTTGCCTCATCCGGATGGCTGATGGGTTCTTGGGGACTCCACGCCTTGAAGATTAGCCCTTCCACAGGCCCCTACACCATCCCCAGCCGGGATGCTCTCTGAGAGTGAAATCTCCCCAGTAGGGATGAAGAGGGACCTGCCCCTGGCTTACCCTCCCTCAGTCTCTACCATGGCCGGCGCCCTCGGTCCCAGGGGACCCAGAGAGGAGGCAGCCTGGTGGTCCTGCCCCTCCTCCCCAGCTCCACCCACCCTCACAGCTGAGCCAGGATTCTAGACTGCAGCCCTGACCTCTCCCCACAGACTGGGATGGGCTCCCCACTCAGGGCCATGCTCTGCGTCACAGCCCAGCCTTGAGAACATACAGGACACCATGACCCAGATTCCCGTTGTGGTGCCGCCCCTCCACCTGCTCCCCCTTCCCCCCAGCTCCCAGGCTGCTCTGGTGGGGGTGTGGGTGGGATGTCAGCCCCATCCCTGTCTCCTCTCTGGGCTAGCACACCCTCTAGGGACACTGACCCCACCTGTTCCTGACCCTGAGTGCCCACTGCACCCCCCTCACCCACTGACACCCCCCACCAGGACCCCAGCTCTCAGAGCCAGCTGAGGTAAGAAGTGTCAGGTGGCCCTGGGTTCGAATAACTCCCCTGTTACTGGGTACTGGTGGCCTTTGCTGCACTAACACCCGCTCTCTGGCTCTGGAAGGGTAGTAACTGTTCTCTGAGCCTCAGTGTCCTCATCTGTGGAATGGGAAAATAACCCCACCTCAAGGAGTGGCTGTGGAGTCAGGGAGTGTGAGGAGGGCCAGCCTGGCCTGGCGTATAGGGTGCCTGGAGATGCTACCGCCATCTCTGCACCACCTTTTGAGTGTTGTTGTTTTTTTTTAATTATTCGGACAATAGCCCTGAGTACCAAGCACAGAAGGTATGATTATCTGACTGCTCTCACTTTACAGAAACTGAGGCCCAGTACACACAACACTCTCCCTTACCTTTAATTAAGGAGGAGGGGTGGTGGTTATCTTTCACAAAAGCCTGAAGAGGGCAATGCTTGCCCCTCTCCCCCACAAATAAGAAGTTTCTTATGGTGGAATCAGAGGCACCTCATCCAAGTGGGGATGTTCAAATATCCCTGTGGTCACTACCAACTATGTTGGCCAAAAGGGTCCTTATACCTTCATTGTTCAGATGGGGAAACTGAGGCTAGGAGACAGCAGTGTTCCCAAGGTCTCAGAAACTTGGTTATAAAGCCTTGACTGGGAGCAGCTCAGTAAATACATAGTCAACCAACACTTGCTGAGTGCCGCGTCTGTGCTATGCTGGGGACTCAGAGCCCAGAGGAGCCCAGACTGTCCCCACCTGCAGTGGGCTCCCCTCTACACTGAGGAGATGGCAGGAAGTGCCTGTGACAGAGGGAAACTCACAGGAGGCTCTTAACCCAGTCTGGGGCGGGGGAGGGGGGAGGCAGGAAGGCTTCCTGGAAGAAGTGATGATCTGAGCTGACTCTTGGCAATGAGTAGGTGTTACCTGGGGGTGGGGAGAGGGCTCTCAGGGCAGAGGAGACAAAGGCAGGGAGGTGAGAGAGCCTGTGATGACAAACAAAGCAGGTGAGAGCAGGGTGCGGGGAAGAGAGGCAGGGGTACAGCTGGAGAGGTGGCAGGGCAGACAGAAGACAGCCTTGAAGGCCAGTCTCAGGAGCTTGGACTCCATCCTGAAGGCCGCTGAAGGCCCTAGGCTGTGGGGCAGTGGGTGCCTGTGAGAAGCTCTCTCTGGCTCTGAGCAGGCAGTACCAATCAGGAGAATGAAGGCCAGTAACAGCCAGCCTGGTGAACGTGTTGGGACCTGTGGAGGCGATGGGCATGGAGATGAGGAGGGAGGACCGTGGGAGGGAGGAGAGCATGGAGGAGTCATCAGGAGTCAGAATCTGGAGTCCTGGGGGGAGGAGGTGCATGCATGGAGTGCGGAGGACAAGGAACTGGTGCTGGGTGTGAGGTACCTGCGTGCCCTCCAGGTGAAGGTGGTCACAGGCAGCTGATGGCTGTAAGCTTCGAAAGAATCTCAGCTGGAGATAGAGGGGTGGGAGGACAGCCCACCAGGTGTGATGGAAGCCTTGGAAGGAAGGAGATTTTCCAGAGTCAGGGGAAGTGTAGAGTCAAGAGGAGATTCAAGGACAAATGAAAGGAGTGGTGGTGGGAGAAGAGCCCTCAAGTTCAGGGAAATTGCCAGAGGGGTGGGAGGAAAAGGGGTGGGAGCAGGCTGGCAAGGCCAAGGCCACAGAGCTTCAGAAAGGAGGGGAGATGGCCTTCGGCTTTGGGTAATGGCACATTCAGTAATATAGACCAACCTTCCCTTTAGATAACCTAAAAGCCTGGACACAAAGTAAAAGTCACCTTCTTAAACATATAAAGAGCTGATGGGACAGTGAGGAATTATTGGACATAGATAAGAGAGGGGGGTGGGGTGGGGGTGGGGGAAACCCACACAGTGGAATACTACACAGCAATGAAAAAGAGGACCCACAGCACCAAGCAACGATGCAGATGAATCTCACACAAAAAGTTGAGGAGAGGAACTATACATAAAATAAAACACACATGGCACAATGCCCTTTATAGAAAGTTAAAAACAGGGACTATTAGGCCATAGTGATTAGGGAGGCATACAGAGGTGATGACAGTATAAAGAAACAAAGCAAGACATGAGTGGGCCCAGGGTCCAGGTTATCTACAGGGAAGGTTGGTCTGTACTACAAAATGTGCCATTACCCGAAGCAGAGGGCCATCTCCCCTCCTTTCTGAAGCTCTGTGGCCTTGGCCTTGCCAGCCTGCTCCCACCCTTTTTCCTCCCACATCTAGGAGAAGGGGCTTTGGGTGCTGGTGATATTCTATTTCTTGACCTGGGTGGTGGTTTAATGGATGTTTGCTTTATAATAATTTGGTTGTGTTTTATTGGGTTGGCCAAAAAGTTCATTTGGGTTTTTCCATAAGATCTTACGAAGATTTTGGCCAACCCAGTATTTTTATGTTCAGTGCAATTTTCTCCATAGGGATTGTATTTCACAGTTTAAAAGGTTTGTGAAAGAAGGAGAAAGCGCAATAGCTTCCCAACCTGCAGAGGGAGCCTCTGGGCTTGACCTCAAGGAGGTGGCCCCTGGTGACACTGGCCAGTGCTCTGAATGCCAGGAAGAGGATGTGCAGGAGGAGGAGGACGGAGGCGGACAGTGAGGCTGAGGAAGGTCAGAGGTAGCTGAGGACACAGGGTCGAAGAGAGGCATGCGGATGGAGAGACAGAGGGTTTTCTGGAGGATGAGAAGGCATGCGGGGGAGGTGTATGGGGGCCATGGGCTGGAGTAGAGGGGGTTGGGGGGCTGGGCAGGTATAGATGGGTGTCTGGATCAGAGGCAGTGTCGGTGGCAGGGCTCTGCAGGGGATGGAGTGGGTACAGAGGGCGGGTGGCGATGACCAGCCAGGGTGGTGGGTTTGCTGGGCTGGGCACGCACCTTTCCCGCTTTGCCCTTCCCTAGGCAACCACTCTGGGTCCCCAGGCCTCAAGGATCCCTGGCTGGCAGGCCTAGGCTACCTGCCGTGTGGTTTGCCTTTGCAGCCGGCAGAGGGCATCCGCCTCCCACAGATGCTCTGGTTTCAGCCTGTGGTGGGACCGAGGCTGGCCTGAGTGGGCCCCGCAGCTCTTGGGGGGGCATGCCTAGGGGTGCTGTCTTGCTGTCCAGCCCCAGGCACACGTGTCCCTCCTCCAGGTAGTCCAGCCTGCCTTCTCACACCTCCTGCCCCAGAACTCTTATCTGCTGGAGATTCTGCTGGGTGCCCTCTGCTGAGAACCACTCACGGAGACCAGAGAGGTGCAATGACTTGCGGAGGTCACACAGCAAATCCTGATCCTCAACTGGGGCTTCTGTTCTGAGCCAGGGAAAATGATGGGTTTGAGTAGGGAGGGGAGGGGCTTGGGACAAGAGCCATCTCAAAGCACTGAAGTGACCCTGACTGAAGTAATACCTGCACAACGCCAGGCACCTGAGGCCGACCATTGTGCAAAAGGAACAGTTGAAAGGGACTAGGATATGCAGTTTAAAAAGTGTACCCCGCGCCCCCCGACACACCCCCCAAAGCCTAAAGCTTTACAAGTCTTCTATCCACCCAGGAAGATACACTAAGCCCAGGCAGAGCCTGTAGGGGTCATGGGGGCCTCATGACAGCAGCCCCCCTTTGTTGAACGTCTGTCACTGGCCAGGCCCTTTATATACTTCTTCTCTAACCAGAGCTATGAGTCTGCGAAGGAGGCATTTTCATTCCCAATTTTCTGAGGAGGAAGCTGAGGCCCAGAGTGGGGAGAGCTGGGTGACTCGTTCAAGGTTGCCCCGCTCACAGAAGCAGAGCTGCAGTTCCACCTGGGGCTCTCCGGCCCTTGTTGAGGCAGGGTGCCATGGAGCCCAGGGAGCCAAGCCTGGGTTGGGGGTACTGAGCTGTGGTCTCCACGGGGACAGGATGAGATGCCACCCTGCCCTTGACCTTCTCCTTTTCCCAGGGACTGGGGCTATTCTCCTAGGCAACATGTCTGCTGGGGGAGGGGAGGCGTGCCCATCCCCTTCAAGCAAGGTGCTTTTAAGGCCCTTAGGAGCTGCTTTTCTGAGTCAGAGATAGAAAGGTTCCTGCCCACCTACCCTCCCACCCTGGCTCGGCCAGGCCTGTTTCCTGGTTTTCCAGGACCCCTACAAAGGCAAAGAGGGGCCATTTCTATTCCCTCATAACCCCCTCTGCCCCTGAGAAACCAGCTAATAATGTAGTAGTGTATCCACCCTCCCCCTCAGGGATTTTCTCTGCCCAGAAGGGCACAAGGGTCGGGCAGCCGCCTCCCACTGCTCCTGGCTGGCTGGTCCGATCTCTGCAGGCTTATTCAGGCAAGCCTCATGGCTCTCCGTCTCCCTATGGCTGGGCTTTCTTTGTACTGCCTCAATACACAGCCTACCTCTCTGGTAGATGAAAGATGGCTGAAAATGCTGGCTACTCCTCTTGTTAGTCTGATTTCCCTCCCTGTGTGACTGCACGAGCCTTAGAGACTTCGCAGAATGCAGCATTGCAAAGTTCTGGGACTTCTCAGGCCAGGTCATCGGAAGCCTTGTAGCTTCCACCCTCCCTCCTGGAACGCTTGCTGTTCCCCCAGGGAAGGACCCCCACTACCCTGAGATGGCCATGCTGTGAGGAAGCCCCAAGTTTGTGTGGGAGAGAGAGATGTCCACCAGGCTCCAGCTGCTCCAGCCCCCTGTCCCGTAAGTCATCGCAGCTGGGAACCCACAGATCGTGGATTGAGACCAACACTCCCTGCTGTGCCTGGGCCTAGCTCCTGACCCACAGAACTGAGATAGAATAATAAAAGAAAACATTATTGCTTTAAGTTTCGGGGTGGTTTATTATGCAGCAGCAGATAACTGGAACGTTCTCCCTGGCCTCTGGAGTCCTCCAATGGCTCTTACATGCATAATAAACTTCCAACTCTGAATTTCAAGGTGGTCTAACCCAGCACAACTACATCACCTGGCCACTCAGCTTATGGGCCAGCCTTCCTGGGCCCCTCCCTATCTTTTATCTCACTACTTCTGTCAAGAAGCCACCCCTGACCTCCCACTCCAACCTGGCACACCTTATCCCACCAGGGACCACCTACACAGTCTCCCTTTAGTTCCTGGGAGACCCTGACATGTGGAAGGACCTCCCCTCCTCTCCTCAGCCTCTGGTTGCCATCCTGAGTTGGGGAGGTTGGGCCAGGAAGACCCCCTGGGACTGGTGGCCAAGGACCCTGCCAGATTTGTCATCAACTGATGGACAGAGCCCCTGTAGGTCCCCTCAGGACATCTGAGAGGCCACTCTTGGTTAATCCAATACCTTTAAGGGGGAATTAACCGCATTTCTTTAAAATAAAATGGAAACATTCAGCTTGTACAGATTGGTGCTGGCTTCTGTAGTTCTTGAGATCAGAACTCTGAGCAAGAGCTCAGTTCTGGGGGGCTGTCTCAGGGAGCTGCGGGAGAGGACAGAGGTTGTACCTGACATCAGAAGCAAACAGCGATTCCAAGACGCTGGAGCTGACCCATGGGATTATTTATAGTGCTTTCTTGATTTCTTCAACGTTTGCATATGAATCAAATGTTTTTTCTATCATGAGCACAACCCTATGCACAGTTTAAAAATTAATCCAATTGTTGGGTTTATGGTCAATTACCTACGACCAGTACTTCTTGGTGGATTTCTCCTCTCTAAGGCTCTAATTGGATGACCCTTAGGAAATTTATTCTAGAAGAAAGAAGCTGTAGTTCTGTTTGGGCCACTATTGATATTACTAGATGGAACCCACGTGGCCAATTAATCGTACTGGCTCTAAGGAAGACTGTAAACATGAATTTACTTTAAATTTACTCACGTTCAGAGAAATGACCTACATTTCAGTCAAAGAATACAACTTTCCAATTATTAGGAGGGACCCTTCCTCTGTTATGGGATGGATTTATATGGCTTACACCAGGCTATTGCGGCTTAAGTTTAAGGGACCCCCCGCTTACGTTGGAGACAGTTAAATTAGTCTAATAACACTAGGAAATTGGGCTGGGTGCCTTATGAACAATGCCAATACATCATTTCCCTTAAAGATAACAAATGGCACCAAACAGATTGGGTCACATGACCAGGGATATACTGGGCAGCACCTAATGGAAGTTCTTGCTTAAATTCTTACTTATGACCTTATAAATGCTACTAGCTATATGATTATATTCTGCCTATTTTACAAGATTATTGTTTCTTGTATTACCCAATGTGTGACTGAGTCTCTGATAAAAATGTTGACTAGGCGACTTGAAATGATTGACCAGATACATAGTTTTATATAAGATCAATGATTGCAATAGTGTAGTTCTAGATATGGGAAGAAGCAACAAGAGGGAATCTTTTCCTGGCCCAAAACAGACTAGTAAGACACGTGGTCCAAAGATTTTTGGCTACTGTTAACGGGGCCTAGTCCTGTAATAGCACGTTGAGTGACCTATCAATGAAATCCCCGCCTGACCTAGGAATGAGCATTCCTAGTGCCGTGGAACAAATTGGTCATGCAATGCCTCCCAAACCTTGGTCGAATTTATGCCCCAAATAGGGGAACTGTAAAACAAAGAATGTTGCCCCCATCCAGTTCTACCTATAGTATACTCTGAAAGGAATTCAGGGCAAAGATCAGGAATGAGGCACTCTGTGCTCTGGGAAAACTGGCAGGATAAGGTCTTCAGACAGTTAGATATTTTCAGGAGAAAACTGTATGAATCCAGATTCTTGCATCGTCCCATACTTAGAAGAGCACTAAAGTCGTTAACTGAGATATCTGTTCCTTGGGATTGGCAGTATCTTTCTCCCAAGATGTGTGCTTGACTGCAGGTACCCTTCTCCGAAACCACATATATACTACTGACCTCCCTCCTTACCTCTTCAGAGAAGTTCCTCAGAGCTATCTGAGAGGCTGTCTCCTGGGCTAGAGTCCTCAGTTAAGTCCCCAAATAAAACTGAAACTCACAGCTCTCACGTTGTGCATTTTTTTTTTTTTCCAGTTGATGTCTCAACACCTCAGTTGTCAGCTGAGCCTCCCAACCACAAGCAAATCTTGCAAATTGCTGTTTAAAACTGGTTCCCTGAGGGGGAGGCAGTTGCCTCTTTGTTCAACCCAACGTTACAACAGTGAAACAAAAGAAGTGAAATTTCCCTTTCTTCTGTTCTTTCTTTTCCTTCCTGCTGCAGCAGAGATGGCGCCTGGAAAGCTTTTGTGCTTAGCACACTGAAGCTCAGAGGGGTGGCGGGGCCTCGGCTGCTGACCCCAGCCCCTGCCTAATTGGCCCCCGCCTGAGCCAGGCTGGCTAATTGAGCAGGGCCTGGACAATGGGGCTGGGGGTGGGGCTGGCTTGGGGGCGGGGCTTCCTGGAGGATGCTCTCCCATTCCCGTTTCCCTTCCCAGGCCTACCAGAAGTCTGCTGACCTTCAAGGCTCCACTCAGGACCCTCCTCCTCCAGAAGGATCCCAGGGGCCACCTCAGCCCAGCCATCGATCACTCTTCTTCAGGTTTGGTGCTCAGAGTCCTGCCTCTCCTAGACTCAGGTTGGGGTTAGCCCTTGACCTCAGCCCAGGGAGGTACAGGGCCAGGCAGTCACGGGGTTGGTGAGGGGACAGACCCCAGCCCTGGCCTCACAGGCTCTGCTTACTCTCCCGTAAAGAACCCCTTCCCCAGTGGTCACCTCCTGTTAGCATTCTCCTTGGTTAGAGCTTTGCTGCCTCTGAGTGCCCCGTGTGGGGTATGAGGAGAGCCCTGGCTGGAGTCCAGAATCTTGGGTCTTCATGCAACCTCTGCCCAAATCTGCTGAATGACCCCAAGCAAGGTCCTTGCCTACTCCAGGCCTCCTCACCTGCAGGCTAGGGATATGATTGCTGTGGGGTGTGCTCTGGTTCTTGCCACAAAGAAAGAACGAATGCTTTGGCTACTGGGGTCTGAATGAGAACGTTGTCACTAACCCAGGCAATGCAGGCCCCCTGGCCTAAGGCTGGTTCACTTCCTTTTGGATGCCCCCGTCTGCCTCACTCTTCTCCCTCACTAGCCCTTGTGAGCTCTGCCCTACCAGCAGGACTTCCTGGCCTGACTGCCTCAGGCTAGCCCAGGCCCAGCCACTTTCTCGGATGTAGCCCTGGACCTCCAAGAGGCCAGAGCCAGGGCCCGAATTAGCAGGAAACAATGATCACTTTAAGGGGTTTTCCCAGAAGTCCTTCTCTCTTCCCTTTCTGGGTTCCCAGGTGTGGGCTCCGGTAGCCTTGGCTGGGCCTGGGAGGCCCGCAGAAGGTCCCTGTGACCACGGGCATCTAGGGACCAGTGCCTGTAGGCCTGATCTTCTAGTCCTCCCTCTACCTTGCTCTGGGGACACCTTTATTGGTTGCCAGGCAACACACCCCAACACACCTGGCTGCTAGGTGAGCCAACCCATCCTCCCAGAACCAGCGAGTGTGGGAGCAGACTTACAGCGCAGCTGTCAAGGAGGCCTGGGGCAGACTTTGGGGCTGGAGGGGATGGAGACTCTGGCTCCCGCATTTTTCGTGCTAGCAGTTCTGTTCCCCAGGATGGGGCCCCAGGGACTGTTGCTACAACAAGTGCCTGCCTGGTGACTGAGCTCAGCCCTGAGCTGGCCGCAGGCAGGCCCGGGGGGCCACTTCCTCTTTGTTCCAGGGTGGGGGCATCTGGGTGGGGTGGCTGGAATCAGACTAGGCTCATTCCTTGGCCAGGGAACTGCAAGGAGATGGCAAGGCCCTGAAGGGCTCTGGCCTTCTGTCTCCCCACCCGCAGTCTCAGCACCCCTCCCCCTGACCTGCCCTCTATCTAGACCTCAGTCTCGCCCTTAGTCTCCCTGCTCCATCCCCACTGTCTCTGCCCCTTAGTTACCCAGTATCCACAGTCTCGCCTTTCCTCTCCCCCTCAGCCTCCTCCTATTTCTGTCCCTCAGTCTCCCCTCTCTCTGGCCCTTGCACTCTCACCAGTCCTTCCACAGCAGCCCAGGCTGGGTTCACCCTTCTCCTGCAGCTGCACAGCGAGGCCTAGGGCCCCGCGCCTGCCCCTGGGGCCTTCCCATCCCTGCTTTCCTGATAGTCTGGACAAATTCCTTTCCTGTTAGTTCAGCGGAGAAAACATGGGTGGATGTTTTTAAAAGGAACACACTGGGAAGCAAATGCAAAACAAACCCAAACAAGGCAGCCCACCACCTAGAAACGGCCTTGGTCACTAAGGCAAAGCCATCTACTATAACTGCCCTTGGCCCAGGGTTGCAGAGACACCCTCCTAGGGCATGGAGCGGTCTGTTTGCCTTTTCCCCAACTAAGCTGGGTCCAGCCTGTCTATCCCAGGCAAGGTTGGTTCCAGATCCTTTCCTGATAACCCTACCCCTTCATCTGCCCCTAGCAAGATGCCTGCATGAAACTGGGACTCCATAAATATTTGTTCACCTGTTAACGAATGGATGGAGGAATGTCGCAGGTCTTGGGGGTTTCAATGGTGACACAAGAATCATCCCTGACTGGACAGTACAAGACAGACAGCTTGACCTGTTTCAAAAGCTCCAGCCCTGTCTAAGGCACCCCTACCCCTGGCTGCTGGGTGCTAGCTCAGGACTCTGCATGGGTGAGGGTCTCTGGCCTCTGTCAGTGTTATAGGAGGGCTCTTACTCTTTTCCTTTGCAGGCCTCACTTTTCATTTAATTTACTTTAAGACCCCAGAGAGTTCACTTTTTCTTAATGGGGTTTCTTCCTCCCTATAATAGGGATGGGGCAGGATTGTTGAACAGGGTAAGCCCCACACGGCTTTGGGGCTCATTTCTGAGCTGGCTGGGAGTAGTGGGAAGGCAGTGGGCTTTGAGTTTGCTCAGTGCTGTGCTCGAGTCCCTCTCTGAGCCTCAGTGTCCCCCTCTGTGAGATGGAGAGCGTGACTGCGCCCATCTCCCGGCACTGCTGGGGATGTACTGAGGCTGTGGGGATAAAGCTCCAAGCAGAGCGCCTGGCACGTGAGCGGCTCTGGAAATGTTATTCCTTCCTCTGCGGGCCTCATGGGGGCCCTGGAGGCTCTAACACTCCTCTAAGGAAATGAAAATGAGGCTTGTGATGGAGTTGGCCATCCTCTCTGGGCGGCACCAGCCACCCAGATGGTACCCCAGATGTGGGTCTAGACCTTCCTGATCCTGCCCCTCAGCCTCCCCACGGGGAATATGGGCTGCTGCGTTCTGCTGTGTGTCCCCCCTCACCACCCGCCTCTGTCCCAAGACCCTGGAGCAGAAGCCTGGGATAAAGGCGAAGCCAGACTGATGCCCCCTCCCAGCCCGGCCTTCAGCCTCCCCCTCAGTGAGTGGGGCCAGGGCTCCCACGCCTGCTGCTCTGCCAATCGATTGAATCTGCTCCCATCCTCGGGCGTGCCATGAATTTTTCATCAAAGGCCTGTAGACTTTGGGAAACGCACAATTAGAAGCCCCATCAATAATGCACCATGTGGAGGCATTGCTGCGCTCAGCCAGGCCCTAGACACGGCTGTCTTCCAGCCCTGCTCTGGCAGAGGCTACGAGTGGAGCCCTCAGGGGGGTCCATCGCTGGACGCAGAGTAAGTATGGGATCCTGGGAGGTGGGGAGAAGCCGTACCCAAAGACTTGAGCCTGCCCCTTGCACCCCAGAGAGACCTGCCTGGTCTCAGGCGCTTCATCCATAAAATGGGTGCTAAGGAGCCCCCCACCCCTTAAAGCGTGGTGAGGCACGGCAGAGAGTTGCTATGTGAAAACTAGGGTTCTTTGTGGGGCTGGGGGATGTCCTTCCTCTGTGGAGTCCAGGAAAGCAGGGTAGGCACCAGGCTGGGGTGGGGAGGAGGTAGAGGGGAGAACAGAGAAGGCTGGTGGCATTGGGCGGGGGTTATTCACCCAGCTCGGTGGTCAAGGTCCAGGGGGATCCTGGCCCCGCCCCCTCCAGCCTCACAGCGCAGCTCCCTTTCCAAGAGTGCTCCCCGCCCCACGCATCTGCCTTCTGCAGCCTCAGAACCAACTGCTGGGGGAAGAACAGAGGTTCTGCTCTGTCCTGCCTCTGTGCCATTGCAGTTCCTGCACCAACAGGATGGAGGCGTCTTCACCCTGTCTCTGCAGATCTGTTCTAAAAGAGTCCACCTCCTGACAAAAGCCTTTCCACAGTCCTTGGTTAGAAGGGATGGCAGCTTCCTTTTCTGAGCTTCTAGAGCCTGAATCAGACAAGAAGCACTCACCGTGGGCGAGCACTGTTCTAAATACTTTGTATGGATCAACTTAATTTCATCCCTCCAGTAACACAATGAGGCAGCTGCCATTATACCCATTCTACAGAGGGGGGAAACAAGGCAGGAAGAGGTCAGGGAACTTGTTCCAGTGGGGGAGCTGGTTCCAGAGTCCACTCTCTTAACCATCTGCCCAGACTCTGGGGCTGGCTCTCCTGTCCTCAACTGGCCTTCAGGTCCACCAAGGCAGGGCTCAAGCTCCCCACTTCCTCACTCACTAGGGCTGGGATCTTGCCACTGCAGGGCCTGGTGTTCCCCTGCTCCCAGCTCAGGGGAACTCAGAGCAGGGCATGCGGGCCTTATAATACCCACTGGCTGCCCTACTCCTGCCACCCACACAGGCTCCAAGTCTGGCTCCTACGTCCTGAGGCTGTCCTCTCGAACGCTGCCTCTCCCTGCAGTAAAGCACATTGACACACAGGAGAGGAAAAGAGGGGACTGGGGACGAGGTGGTTTGTCCCGTTGCTTCCAGCATGTTGCTGTGTTTCTTTGGGCCCTGCCAGGTTACAGGCCTCTGCTCCAGCCTGGGAGGGGGCCCTTGGGCACCCAGGGCTCTGTGTCCCTGCACATGGGCTGTGTGGGACCTCAGACACAAACACCCAGAGGCCTGCCAAGGGCCCGTGGGTCCCCATTTCTAAAACCCTCTCCTGGCAGAAATGCCATCAGTGGGCCTGAAACACACATGGAAGCCATGAATCACACATCCCTCGCCTTGCACCCCCCAGGCAAATCCCAGCTCCAGGCACCCTGGCAGGGTACGGCTTGGAGCTGTCCGTGGCAGAGGACTCACTATGATTCCCACAGCAACATTCACACAGGGGCCCTGCGCTGGGCCTGGGGCAGGGGTGGGTTGGGGGGAACATGGGCAGGGAGCTGGGTAAAACCCCTCCTTGGGTGCCTCCCTGGTTGTGCATTGCATTTGGCCCTAATGAATCCACAGTCCACCCCCGAGACCTCCATGGCTCTGTTAGTAGGGAGCCAAGGATGCAGGAAGAACGTTGCCCTCCATCTTTGGGGGAGGGTGAGTACTGCTTTTCCCCCGACCCAGGCTAAGGATACTAGGGTCCATCTATTCAACACACACTGCCCAGCAGCCCCATTAGGCCAGGCCCGTACTGGGCACCAGGAACACAGATGTGACCAAGGCTTGGAGCTTGTATCGTCCCCGAGGAGCTTGTCTTGTAGTAGATGTGGCAGCAAACACAGTGTGATATGATACATCAGTAAGGTCGGTGCATTAGTAGGGGAGCCTCTCAGCCAGGCCCTTCCCCCCGCCAGGGTACAGGCAGAGGAGTAAAGGGAGGGCACCCCGGAGCCCCAACGACTCTTGAAGGGTGAGAGGATAAAGGAGTAAAGGGGTGGGTTCCTGGCAGAGGGAACAGCGGGAGCAAAGGTGTGACGGTGAGAAGCCGCCTGGCACACTGGATGAAGTGCAGACAGTCAGGATGTGTGGGGAGGAGGGGTGGTGAGAGATGAGGCTGGGGCGACTGCAGGGCCCAGTCACGGGGGCTTTAATGCCAGGCCGAGGCCTAAGCATGGAGCCTGTTATAGTCAAATGAGGTGGGCTGGGCTGGAGCAAGATGCTGGCACAAAGCCTGACTATGAATTTCCCAAGACCTTCCCAGGATAAGGCCTGGTTGCCTTGTACACATGCGCAGTGAGCTGCAGAGGGCACCAGAGCCCGGAGAGGGCAAGAAGTTGCCCTGCTTCCCGCAGCCCCTTCGTGGCAGAGCCAGCTCAGCCTTCATAGCTCTTCAGGGCCGGGAAAGGCAGGCCGTCTCAGGGATCTGCGCGGAGGGCTCGAAGCACAGTCTATCAGAGTTGGAAGGGGCCCAGACCTTCTGGAGGAAAGAGTGGCCCTGAGCGGGTAGGGTTGGGATGTTGGCCACCAAGAACGTGGGGATGGGGAGCCAGTCACGGGCCTGCAAACTTAGGATGTTGCCCTTTCTCAGTTCTCTGGGTGGGCCACCTGCCCTGGGGACTGGGCATGTCTAGGCCCTGTACCACCCTTGACCCACACTGCTCACGGGAAACAGACCTGCCTGTGGCTTCTCAGCCCCCGCCCACCCTATGGCTCAATGGTGTCCCTGTTCTTAGAGCAGGGACCTGAAAACCTCAGGCTGTGGGAGCCAGAGGTGGGACCAGGACCAGAGCCCTGCCCCTCAGCCCCCAGGGGCGGCCAGCCTTCTGCGGGATGGCTTGATTGGCACTAGAGGGCCAAGGCCCTGCCTGGCGGGGGAGGGCTCGGAGGTGGTCTGCAAGGGCCTCAGGTCAGGCACGGCTCACCAGGGTGAGGGGCTAGAGGTGGGGAGGGAGGTGAAGGAAGAGGAGGACTTGGCCTCACCTTCAGGAGTCCTAGACTGAGCGGGGGGACAGTGCCCCAGCCTGTGGAGCCCCAGTCTGAGGGGAGGTGCTATGTCCCTGCCTTGGAGCATATCTGAGGGGGAGGCAGGACCCACACGCTCCCGATAAGGACACATGAAAGGAACAGATGGTGCCAACAAGTGCAAATTAATTGAGCGAAGCCTGTGTACATAGGTGCTGTGAACAGGCAGGCTGACAGGCCCGGGAGGGGGTGGAGGGGGGGCAGGGCAGGGAGCAGGGAGAAGCTATAACGAGCACTTATCGATGTCTCGCTGGATCTGCAGTCCCGAGCACAGTTATTGACAAAGCCTGTCTATAAATCTCCTGGCCATGTCTCTAGAAACCTTAATTATGGGGCCTCATTACCCCTCACACCTCTAGGCACAGGGGACCAGCCTGAGCCAGAGCGGCTGCTGACACTGAGGCTGGCCTGTGACAGCCGGGCTAAGCTGCTGCAGCAAGAGATGCCCAGCTGGGATGCGTGGGGGGACACAGCTTAGGGTCCTGTGCCCCAAGGTGTGGGCAGAGGCTCAGCCTCCAGGCCAAGGGCAGGGGGGTGGAAGAGACTTTGGTGCCAGGGAGCTCAGGGTTCATGTTCCGGTTTTGCCAGTTACTCTTGGCTCTGCCAAGCACTTGGGCTCTCTGAGCCTCAGTTTCATCATCTGTACAGTGGGGACAGGGCTGAGGTGAAGACTAAGTGAGCAGTGACTGTCCAGTGCCGAGCACAGTGCCCAGCACTGGTGCATGTGTAACACATGTCCTTCCCTCTCTTCTTGGTCACTCTGCTTAGAAGCTACCGGGAAAGAAAGCAACAGCCCCTCACGTGCCAGGAGCTGGCCTGGCACACTCAGCTAGACCTCAGTGTGCCCCTGTTGAACATAATTTCACAGCATCATACAAGGCTACTCTCTGACCAGCAAGACAAAAAGAAGACCACTCCATAATCATGTCTGAACACAGATGAAACATGAACATTGTCCAAACCACACAGATGACGAGACAGCAGCCTTTCCTGGCTAGTACGAGTGCCTGCTGCTTCTTTACCAAGGACAGTTGCAGCCTCGTTGTTCCCCTGTCTTCTGGGTAAGAATCACTAAAATCCCCACTCATAGAATTATCCCCCCTCCTGAGAGCATCTGACCAGAATAAAGCCTTATATCCTTGAACTCTTCCCTGAACCACCTAACAGGAGCCTGAGTCCTTTATGTCCTTTCCCAACACACCTCCCTAATAACCTCCACCCACCTTCTTGGTTGTCTTTGGTTGGAAGGAATTGAGATTATTAGTAGAACATCATGTCTTTAGACTAGCGTGCTCCAGGCCTGAATTCTAGACTCTCATTTTCACCCTCCCCCATCTCATCATTTCTGTGAAGGTGTGTGCCCACGGCTTCCCATTCAGTGTTCCCTCCCTAGGCCAGGAGAAAAAAAGCCCTGGAGCAGGCCTGTGGAGGGAAGAGGTCCCAGGGCCACTTTCCAGATCTCTGGTGTGGGGGAAGGAGCCCCAGGCTGGACATCTGGGCCTCTTGTGGGATTCAAGGGGGGCAAAGACAATCTGGAGCTGAGGGAGGGACTGGGGTGACAGAGGAGCTGAAGGTGGGGCCTCTCTTCCTCCTTCCCAGGGCTCACCTTAGCCCCTGGAAAGCCAGCACCGGGAGGGGTCCTCTGCTCCAAGTGCCTGGGCCTGATGTGCCAGAAGGGGCCGACTCCCAGGGCTTTCTGGAGGAGGCTGGCATGGATGAGCAATGCCTCAGTGTAGTTGGGAATGGGCAGGTGTAGGTCCCCATCCCTGGGAGCTCACCAACCTTTTCTCTGCCTCTCTGGCCCCATCTAGATTCTTTTAAAAAGGCTGTTATGGCCTCTGCCCCCCATCCTCAGGGACTGGACCCTTTTTGGCTGGTTCTCCCCGCCTGCCTCCAGCCTAGCCCTGAAGTGCTGAAAACTGTGCTCCATTTCTGCCAGGCTCTGGGCTCACCCCATAGCTTCACAGAGGGTTTCTGCTCTCAGACTCCTGGGCGATGCTTCTGGAAATCTGTGTTACACTTTGCCATCGGAGCCTTGAGTCACAAGGTCCTTTCAGAGCCCCTTCTCACCTGGCTGGTGACCCAGCCTCTTTTAGCCACTTTGCCCTCATGACTCGCCCCCCTCCCATCCCTGGGAATCCCCCTGGGCCCTAGCCCTCACAGATGCAGGCAGCAATGAGGGGAGGGGTTTCACGAGGGGATGCCCCCTTTGCCTGAGGTCCCTCTCTACCCAGTGCCTCTGGGTACCCATGCCCCTGTCCACCTCAGGCCCAGGGTTCAGTCTCAGAATGCAAATCCTGATTAGTCAGACCTGCCCCAAGCACATCTCCAGTCCTGCCTCAGGGCCAGCTCCCCTCCCACTTTCAATGTCAGGCCCCAAGCCCGTTCTGCTGAGATGGCAGTAAGATCACTCACTCCACAGAGGATTTGGGAAGGTCTGGGGTGGGTAAGGCAGAGACCCATACACGGTGGAGGAATGTATTCCCCAAGGGAGTGGCTGATGTTCGTCTGATATGAGGGTCTTGGAGGGGCTGAGAGAGAGGAAATCTGGCCTCCCCCCATGCCCCAAACTCTCCCATACTGTCCTTCTCACCTCCTGCTATGAATGTTAAGGCACCAGAGGCCCTTCACAGCTCACAGAACCCTTTCCAGGCACCACGGGGTTTTTGCAGCCAGCCTGTGAGGTAAGCGTTATCATTATTCCCATTTCACAGCTGAAAAGACTGAAGTTCCTATAGGTGCTGGCTGGGTGCTGAGTGGGAAGCAAACTTCCTGCCTCTGATCCAGACCTGTCTTCTCCCCTGGGCCATGTGGCTCCTTAGGAAGGGACACTTTATGCATCCGTGGACCCATTTACGGAGCACCTACTGTGTGCCAGGCCCTCCAGAGTGTGGGTGGGGAAAGGATATAAGGCAGAGAGAGCAGAGGAGCAAAGGCCTGGAGCTGTGAGGGAGTATGATTAGAGTTGGGTGTGGGTAGAATATTCTGGGTTGGGGCACAGGCTTCAGAGGTCACAGGGGTCATCAGGCTGAGGGGCTCATGCAGCAGGTGAGGGAACTATTGGAAGGGTTTAGAGCAGGGGCAACACACCTGGTGGCTGTGTCCTAGGGTGGAGGCGGTCAAGTGGGCAGGAGGGTTCCATCTGGACTGGCTCCTGGACTGAGCCAGCTTCCTGAGGGAGCCCCTCTGGCACTCCACAGGAGCTCCCACTTCTTAAAGGAGAACGTGGGAGGGAGAGGCCTTCATCTTGGCCTCCACGAGACTCTCCCCCACTGGTGAAGCAGGGCTCAGAGTGCGCTCCCCACCCAACCAGAGGAGTGACCCTGAGATGCCCCCGGTCTCCCAAACCAGTCTTCCGAGGGGCTCCAGCCACCAGGTCCTTGCCCTTGCTGGCCCTTCGATATCCCTGAGCCACTATCCAGCCATCGCCTGCGTCTACCACATGGAGGTGGATTTGCATATCTGAGAGTAAAAAAAATTTCTGCCGCAGAAGCTTAGCGCCATCAGGGCTGCTGAGCTCCCTTTTGTCTGTCTGAGTAAGAGCCGGCTAAAGGCTGAAGGATAATTAGTCCCTTGTGGGCAACGCTGTCCCCCCTCCTTGAAGATTTAAAGGCACAGCCCACCTACTCAACCTGCTTCTCCTCGCCACAGTTCCCACTGGCATCTCGGCCCTTCTCTTGCAGCCCCTCCCAGCCCAGCTTCTCAGTCCTGGTGGCGCTGAGGAGGGGAGGTCTGCCGCTGGAGGAACGATGAATGGGCATTTTATCTGATTAAACTGGGAGTGAACTGGCTCTTCTCTATTATCTTTGGACCTGATTGGATATTTAACACCAAATATAGTGTGTGTCAGTGCGTGTGTGTGTGTGTGTGTGTGTGTGTGTGCGCGCGCGCCTGCATGCGCATGAACTGGGCTTTTCTAGTGCACGTCAGGAGGAAATTGGATTGTACTGAAAAGCATTTAATCTGAGCTCAGGAGTCCACCCTAATAGAGTCACTGAGCTGGGGGAGGGACAGTTCTGCCCTTAGCCCTGGACAGGAAGGGGCCCTGCCCTGGGGCCTGTGTGTTACAGGATCCTGCTCTGGCCCTCCTAGGGCTGCACCCTCCCCATGGGGTGAGAGGAGTTGGTGAGGCCAAGGGGTGTGCCCATCCAGAGCCTGAGTACTGTTCTAGACCACACCCCGGTACAGGGGACCCCAGAATCCTCTCCTGCTTCCAGGGCCTCTCCTCCTAAAGGGGACCGTGCACTCTTACACAGGTGAAAGGTCTCACAAGATCACTGGGTCATTAGGGTGTGGGACCGAAACTGAGCTGGATGAGAAGGAAAGGGGACGTCTCCTGCTAGGTTTGAGGGGACTGGGGCAGGGGGCTGGGAGCTGCTCTCCCCATGTCGCCAGGGTCCAATGTGGAATCCAAGAATCCTCTGAGGTGGTTTCTAAGATATATTTGTCAAGGTAGAAGAATAGAACATGTATAATAGTTTGTGGGCTCCAGCTTGATTTATAATTTTTCCTTATCTGGGGTATAGGTAATGTGGTGTGTAGACCTCCACATGTATTCTCAAAGGTTTGGAGTGGGCCTGGGGAGGGGATCGGCAGCCACAGAGCTCTGTTCTGGGGTTTAATAGAAACTAAGGCAGCCATCCCGCCCAGACAGGCTGGGGAGACGATGAGTCAAACTCACCAGGCTCTTGACTTGAGTCATGAGGCTTGGCCAAGGCAGCTGCAGGAGCAGGCACTGGGCTGAAACCCCAAACCTGTGTTGGACCAATGAGTGCTCTCCCACCGTCTTGCCCTGTGGCCCTGGGAGGGTTACTGAGCTACCAGCAGTTTCCCCAACTGTAAAATGGGGATGATCATTGTATGTCCTTCATCAGATGGGCGCAAGGATGAAACAAGATTATGACAAAGTTCTGGGAGCAGAGTAAGAGCTCAGTAAAGATTGATGGATATAATTAGTATTATTAAAATGTGGGCTAAGCTGGCAGTTTGCAGAAGGGATGGGCCCCATTTCCCAGGTTAGCAAATCTCTCCCAGTCCCCCCTGGTTCTGTAGTCCCCCCTCCAACCCTCACCAGTCGATGATTTGAGCCCTCAGCAATTTATGGCCTCATCATCTTGGCTTTATTTACAGAGAGAGCTGCACTCCTGCCCCGCCCACCCACCATTTAATCAAGGAACTGAGATGGATAGTGATACAGGGCAGCAAGAGCCATCTCACTAAGGAGCGGAGCCAGGAGGCCGTCCTATCTCCGCCTGCCTTGTTTGCCGGGATGAAGGAGGAAATCATGAAGACCAGGCTCCTCACTCCACAGAGGAGCAGGAGGAGGCCCAGAGAGGGAAGGGGGTCAAACAGGGTGACTCCTCAAGTCAGTGGCAGAATAGAAACTGCACCCCAGGTCTCCGGATACCCTTCCCGTCCAATGCTCTCTCAGCTGTTGATTTTCTCTCTTCTGGGGGCCACTGCCCCAGGGGCCCTCTCATCCCCATCTCCTCTGAGCCCAATCTTTGGGTGCTTGGGGCTAGGCCCTGATTTGGCCAATTCCCATTTTATAGACAAGGAAACTGAGGTCCAGAGAGGGAAGGGACTAGCCCGAGGGCCCCACAGTGTCTCTTGGTGAGATCCTAGGCCAGGGTTCCACCTGGGAGATACGGACATACACACACACACACACACACACAAATACACACACACAAACACACACACGTAATCTCCACTCATCAGATTGCTCTTGCAGGAACAAGTTCACCCACTACACTTCTCTTCTACCAGCAAATCAAAGATCTATCGTGGTTTTCATACTCACAACCACTGACAGCAGTGCCGTCTGTGTTCCCTGCCTGGCATTCCGTATAAAGTGTGCCCTGCCTGGCAGGGGAGGTTAGAGTTCGGTACACTCCCCTCTGTGCTCCTACAATCCCCTGAGCAGACTGCACCCGAGTCCTGGCTATGACTCTCCTCCACTGAATTCTGATGTGTCTCTTCTGCTGAATGGGGGCTTCCTGAGGACAGGGACCTTTGTAGGGAGTTATCTTTATGTTACTGTCACTTAGCCTGGGGACAAGCTTCTGGAGAGGGATCAAAAGGGAAGGTCTGGGACTTCCCTGGTGGCACAGGGGTTAAGAATCTGCCTGCCAATGAAGGGGATGCGGGTTCGATCCTTGGTCCTGGAAGATCCCACATGCTGCAGAGAAACTAAGCCTGTGAGCCACAACTACTGAGCCCGTGTGCCACAATTACTGAAGCCTGTGTACCTGGAGCCCATGCTCCACAAGAGAAGCCACTGCAAGGAGAAGCCCTCACACAGCAACGAAGACCCAACGCAGCCAAAAGTAAATAAATAAATAAATAAATAAATAAATAAATAAT
The DNA here is from genome assembly GCF_009873245.2 of Balaenoptera musculus. NCBI lineage: Eukaryota > Metazoa > Chordata > Mammalia > Artiodactyla > Balaenopteridae > Balaenoptera > Balaenoptera musculus. The sequence continues at coordinate 60,682,219 of NC_045786.1, forward strand.
AAATTAATTTTTTTAAAAAAAAGGGAAGGTCTGGGTGAGTTGTGCCACCTCCCCCTTTCTCCCTCCGTCTCAAAGGACCCCATGAATGCAGTGACTATTAATAAGCTTCCTGCAAAGTGGACTGCCTTTCATAGTTTCTAATGTACTGCCATCCACTCTCTTGTAAATACACTCAAAAGCCTCAAGAGTAGAGTAGGGGGAGAGTATTCCCTCCTTTTAACAGATGAGAAGGCCCAGAGAGGTGGAGTGACTTATATAAGATCACACAGCTCCTGAGTGGTGGAGACAGGACTCAGACCTGCTATAGCTGCACAGATGTGTAGATGGGTCTGCAGTGGGAGATAACAGGACTTGGCACATAGTAGATGCTCAGAAAGCTGGATGAATGAGTGAATGAATGCACAAGTGAGTGCATATGCCTGACTGTAAAGTCAACAGGGAAGGGGAGTGGCTCAGGGTGTGTGGGGGTCAGGGAGTGCTTGACATTTTGTTCCCTGTGCTCACGTGTCCCCTTCTTGGCTCCTCAAGCACTGCTCAGACTTGGGGCAGAGCTCCTTCCCTTTCCCAGCCCCCGGGGAGGAGCCACTTTCTCACCCGCCTCCCCAGGCTGTCTCACTTCCCTTGGCCTCTGCAGGCTCCTCCTCATTTAGGCTGGGGGCCTTCTCCTTGGAAGCATGCCTCCCCATCTCCAGATCTGCCCCTGATGTCTGTGAGGCCCAGAACAAAGGCATAAATGGAGGTTCCCTGCAGGTGCCCACCCTCCCCCCTAAACAGCCATCGCCTGATCCTATGGGTGCATCCCTGAATGTATTTGACTCTTGGGAGGATAGACTTTGGGAAGAGGCCTGCACGGTCCTCAGAGCAGGCTCAGGTCCATTTGGGCAGGAAATTCTGGGGTCTTGGGTACCTAAAGACTGGTCTAGATTGTGGGGCTTGGGCTCCAGAGTACATTTACCTGGCCCTGTGGACCCCTTGCTCTGTGGGGAGAGATGAGGCTGGAGGAGGCCCAGAAAGGGCCCTCTAAATCATCTAAGGATGGTATCCCTCTCCCATCCTGTCTAATACCCTGTTCCATGGCCCTGAGGACCTTTCCTGGAGCCAAGGCCACTTGTCCCTCTGGTCAAGTTGGTCAGAAAAACAAGCCCACTCCAGCAGCCAGTGGCTTTCCCTGGCTGGTCAGCCCTGGGCTCCCCACCAGCTCCAGGGACCTGGCAGGGGTGGGAGATGGTGTGGGGGGAGTGAGCTGACGAGTGAGAGAGTATGTGGAGTGGGGAGATGGAGCCAGCCTGCAGTGGGCCTTGCTCAGCCATGCTCACACACACACACACACACACACACACACACACACACACACACACACCAAGACAATAAATCGACAAACACTTAATCTCTCTGCAAATTGAAACGGAGCTGTAAATATCTGCTGTATCCCAGCAGCTGAGTTATGAGTCTCGTTTATTAATCTCTTTAGTCCTAGGTGATGGATGGAGGAGGAGAATGGCCCACTGGGGAGATTCCGGGGATGGGGGAAGGAGGGAGGAGAAGTGGGTGAGGGGTCTGGGAGTAGCCTTTCTGGAGAAGGGGTCAGAGCGGGGAGGCCTGGGGGCTGTGTGCTTTCCCCCGTTTTATTCTCCGTCTTGAAAAGCTCCATCAACACAGTGACTATTAATAAGCCTCCTGGCAAAGTGGACAGCCCTTTACAGTTTCCAATTCACTGTCATCCACTCTCTTGTTATTCCTTCCCACCGCCTCAAGAGGTTGGGGGGGTGGGGGCGGGAATCTCTTTCACTTAACAATAAGGAGACAGGCCCAGAGAGGTGGAATGATTTATCCAAGGTCACACAGCTCTTGAGTGGTGGAGACAAGCTCAAACCTGCTAGAGCTGCACGAATGAGAGGAAGCCGGAGGAAGGGTCTGCAGGGAGAGATAACAGAGATGCACAGGATGGGGTCCTTATTTCTCTCAAATGATTGGTAAGCACCTTTCTCTCTCTCTCTCTCTCTCTCTCTGTAGGAACTGGAGGAGGAAGAGAAGGATGGGCAGTGGAGTCGGGACTACTGAGACTGGGGTGTTGGAGCAGGAGGGATGGGGTGACAGTGATGTTTCTGGAAACACCTGGTGGCCTGTAGGGGGCACGGAGTCAGGGTCCTCTCATTGGAGGCTGTTGAGGTGGGCACCAGAGGGCTGTGCTTTCTTTATCTCTGTCTCCATCTGTTTCTCTTGTATTTTCCCTCCCTCTTGTGGTCCAAAGATCTGGGTGGGGCTCAGACTCTCAGGGACCTGGGTGATCTGCCTCCCAGGTTGGGCTCGGTGTCACTCTGGTTTATGGAGGCCAAGCCCAGGCTCCTGGGCTTTGTGATGCCAACACCCGGAGCTGCCGTTCTTGCTACTAGGTGCCACTGACGTCAGTAGTGTCCATACTCAGGCGACCACTGCTGGCAGCTGCGTCCTGCTCAGGACCCATCACCTGCCACCAGGTGGTGCCCGGGGAGCCGAGGTTGGGCCTGAGCTTCTCAGCCTCACCAGTCTGCAGACCTCCTCCTGGGCCAGAGCCTGGGGGCAGGACCAAGGCTCCAGGAGCCCCAGGGGACTTTGGAACATCTGCTCCAACCTCCTCTGCTGACAGAGGAAGGGACTGGGGCCCAGAGAAGGGAAGGGAGTTCAAGGTCATTTCAAGGAGGTGGTGAGAGTGCTGTGAGCGCAGGGGATAGTGTGGAGCTGGGCTGACGGGCGGAGGGTATGTGTCCTGTGGCTGTGGGGGTGCTGAGGGGGCTGAGGGTGTAGCCATCACGAAAGGAGCAGGGCTGGGGCAGAGGAGGGCCCACGCCATGACCACATCCTGATTTGCCTAGGACTATCGGGTTTAGCACTGCAAGTCCTATGTCCCGGGACCCCTCAGTCCTGGGAAAACAGGGATGGTTGGACACCAGAGGACCATGCCAGGCACACTCACAGGACCAGGTTCACAGGTGTCTCTGCTATACTGCCAGCCCTTTCTGAAGGCCCCTCACCTGTTCCATTTGACCCTCAGAGGTAGGTAAGGCAGGTAAGCAGCTCTCTTCTATTACAGACAGAAAAATCAAGGCTTAGAGACACAAAGTGCTCCAAGTCACCCTGGCAAGGCATGGGAGAGCCAGCACCTCTCCGCCTGGCTGGGAGGGAAGCAGTCCCTGGGTTGGGAACCCTGCCCTCCTGTCACCCTAGCCCCAACCTCCGCTGCTGTGTGACCTGGAGGAGCCACAGCTTCTCTGGCCTTCCTTCTTCTCCTCATCCTTGAAATGGGGCCCTTTGTCCAGGGGAGCTGAAGTCAACCTACCAGGTTAAATGGCGGTGAGGACAGCTGGGGAAGGGGACACTAAAAAACCAGGAGGTGAGGGGGATCAAGGGATCATTCTGGGTTCAGCAGACTCAGGAGAGGCAGAGAAACAAAAGTGTTATGCTCAGAGCAGGGCGGGCATGTGGGGACTGGGAAGGGGAGAGATGAAGGGAGGGGTTTAGGCTTTCAAACAGAGAATGAAAGAAATGAGTTATACCAGTGTGGTGAGGTTGGAGAAACTCCACTGAATCTTTAAACAACCCTTGTCAATTATTCATCTGCTGGTATGAGGGCCCTCTGGTCTGCCACAAATCTCCTCTGAGCATTGGAGGAAAGGAGGGAGGGAGGGGGAAAAAAGGGGGCGGGGGGAGAGAGAGAGAAAGAGAGGAAGGCAAATATTTACTGGCTACTGTGCACCTACTCTGTCACTCCTGCCTGCCGGGGAACTCCCAGAGCTCAGGACCTTGGCCTCTTCCCACCCCACCTGCCTCAGGACCCTGCACTGCAGGGCACAGGGCTGGGCACCTGGCGGAGGGGGGGTGTCTCTTTTCCTGGCTGATTGGAGGAACAGCTGATACAGCTGCTGGGGAAAGGGAATCTGCACAGTGGCAAGGGTTTGACAAGCCCTGGTGAATGGAGCTGGCTTGTCTGGAGGCTGCGTGGGACCCCTCATCTCACCGGCTCTCACCGGTGTCAGAAGACATTGCCTGGCTCAGCATGAGGTGGGCTCAGGGAATCTAGGGGGTGAGCGGGGAATGCTTACAAGTTGTTTAGTGTTTGGAGAGTTACCATGTGTGGGATGCCTCTTAATATCTCATTCTTCACCCTCACTTAAAAGCCCACCTCTTCCAAAAAAGACTCCCTGGGCTGCTCAGAAGGGAGGTGAAGGCTTCCTCTAGCTGTGCCCAGGCCTTACACTTGACCCAAGGTCATACCCACAAGATCCTGACCCTGGTGGGTCCACTCAGGACTGGAGCTTTGGACCCACTTTGATAGAATGGAACTTGAAAGGCCTATGTTAAAATCAGGTGTCCCAGATAAAGGGAGGAAGAATTGACTGGATTGAAGGCAGATCCAAGAGCACAGTGTGGTAAGGGCGTCTGGGGGCAGGCCCCAGGGCAGCAGCGAGCATCCGTGGCATCCTGTCCGAGGGTACAAACCCTGGTCTCCTCCACTCCTTTCTCTGTTCCCAAGGTGATCCTTTCTCCAGAAAGTGTTCAATTTTCTATTACGCTCTGGAGGAAATCAGTGGCAGAATTGTTTCTTGGGCTCTGGGGAGTGTGCTACAAGACCAGACACAGACTAATGCACTCCTGGAATCAGGTGCTGCAGACACAGACTAATGCACTCCTGGAATCAGGTGCTGCTGAGAGGCTCACAGCCCGGATACAGTGGCCGAGAGCTGAGGGACACAGTTAATCGTTTGCTCACTGCACAATCACTGCCATGTCACTGGGGCCCACTGCTACAGCCCCAGGCTCTGCTGCTGGTGGCCACTCCCTGACCGCACGTCCAGGAGTCACACACCTTGAGACAGTGCCATTGCCACCCAGATGTGTTCTAGTGCAGCCAGGTATTTTCCATGTCCTGTGACTCTGTCTACAGTGTACACGCTGTATTCCGTGCTCATTGCCGTGTTCTATGGCTGCATCTTCCTGTAATGCAGTGTTGTGTGATATCATTGTATGGCTTGGGTCTATTGCTATGCAACTACACTCCACTGCTCCTTCACCGTGTCCTATAGCTTGTCATTGTGTCTGTTGGTCGCATGAGCTCGCGGACTGCTATGTAATTTTGTTTGGTTGCTATGGAACAGTGAGTGACCCATTGCTTCACGCTACCTGTCACGGAGCTGTGCGCTGTTGCTACCCACCCACGTTCTAGTGTTTGTTACTGGGCTCTACTGGCCGCATGAATGTTTTTCTGGCTCCTACCCTGGTCCTTCTGGGCTCTGCCTAGGGGCTTGGAACTGGAGCTGGGGGCTGAGTCTCTAGGACCCAACCGAGGCAGAGGTGGGAATAGTCAGCATGGTAAATCTGTGCTGACAGAGAGACAGAGAAGAATGATGCGTTGGAGGACTGAGGCAGGGGTGGAGGGTAAATAGAATGAAGCCAAAAGCCAGGAACAAGGAGGGAATAGGCTGGAGGCTGGGCCTGGGACAGACTGGGATGGGCAAGGGAGAGGGGCAGGCCTGCTGGGCCCCAAAGCCTTTACCTACATCTGTGTAGGGTCAGGCCTGGCCTGGGCCCTGGAGCCCAGAGATGAGGAAGGTGGTGGCTGAGTGTACCTAACTCAACAGCAAGCTAGGGAGAGCAGCCAGTGCTTGTGACCTTGCCAGGTGCCCAGCAAGGGGAGGGTAGAGGGACCAGCCCCCCAGTGGGAGTGCTGGGGTGATACCCACAGAGGGCATGCTTGAATTAGTTCTCCATATAGACACAGCTCACAACATCTCTGACAGGGTAAAGGGCAGCCTTGAGCCCCCTTGTTCATACTCAGAGCCTCCCCAAATCCTGTCTTAGTGCCCTTGGGCCACTTATTTCTCCTCCTGCCCTCTGTTTACTCAACCCCTTGCTCAAAAACGGTTCCTCCTCATGGCTAACCTTGACTTCTCAAATGCAGTCTAGTTTCATCTCCATGGTTTAATCCTTTAGAGAAGATCCACACTAGCTGGCCTACTACCCAAGTTATTATGCTTTAAATATTAAAGGATATGAAAAGTATATATATTGTTTGAATTGCTCACCTGTTGGATCCATCCTATATGTCAAGGCCCTTCCCCCTCAGCTCTGCTTTTTTCTCCTTCTTTCCCCCATTATCACCATCGACAATATCACCATTGCATTTTATAAGCAGAATGAAGAGTCCAACTCAGCCGATTCCAACCCTTTCTACATCTTACCTCCCCAAGCAAATATATAATATTAAGTCATCTCTAATTTCTCTCAAATAATCCAGACCCTGAGACCCACTGACCTCCACTCAGACCTTGGATCCTTTGCCAAGCAGAAATGTTCACTAGACTCCAAACCAGAGAGGGCCTGCCGTGCATGGTACCAGGAGTGGGTCCCATACTGCTCCCTCCTTGACCCTGCTGGGTCCAGCACCCAGTGGCTGAGATGAGAGGCTCATCCTGCTCCCCGGGGTAGTGTGAGGTCTGCATCCGGCGGTGAGGTGAGGGCCTCCCTGGGTGATGCCTGAGGCTTGGCTGGCTTGGCACCCCAGGGGAGGCTCCTGGAGCTGGAGGGGTGAGGGGAGGAGAGAGCCCTGAGCTCTCTGCAGGGTTGTGACAGGGAGGGAATGCCTTCGTCTTTCCCCTTCCTTCCTGTCTGCCTTTCCCCTTCCATGGCTCCTTCCCTTTTCCTTCCTTCCTTGGCCTTTCCCCCTCCTTCTTTCTCCCCTGCACTACCTCTGCTCAGAGGCACAGGAGGGGCGTCATGAGGCCAGGCTGTGGAGGCAGCAGGCATTGGTTTATTCATGCTGCCCAAAGTCTCCAAAGGCAGGTCTGGATCTTTATTTTCAACCCAACTGATGGCTGAGCTGGCAGGTCAGGCCCGGGAGCCGCCTTCCCGAGGGGCAGAGGTGAGAGGAGTGAGTGTAGAAGATGGCCTTGGGGTGCTCTGGACCTGCCAGGGAGGGTCCCGCTTGGTGTGGGCAGGGGCGCTCCATGTGGGAGCATCCTGGGCACACCCAGCAGACAGCACCCTTCCTATTCATCCGATGGGACATGTTCCAGGAAGGTGCAGTAGTGCCAGGGGAAGATGCGAAGGCTGTTGATGGAGAAGGTCAGGTCCTGGGAGGAGGAGGCCCAGGGTTTCCCTTTGGGCCGGTGGCCTTGGCTCCGGCCTTTTCTCAGGATCTTCCGGAGCAGCGTTCCCCATGGGATCCACTGTGGAAGAAGGGAAGAAGTCACCTATAAATTCACCCATGGTGGTTGGGACAGGACTTCAATTGGAGCCTTTGACTGGACTGTCTTTCTGGTGGCCTGTCCTGGAGTTTTCTGCATCAAGGGGCTAGGACTCGGCACTGAGCCCTCACCAAATTAAGGCATCACCTTGGCTGGCTGCCTGCACCATCCCTTTCCCAGCATCTTGTCAACTGGTAACGGGAAGCCAGACCAACTCCCACAATCAAGGGTAGAGACTCTGTGACCAAAGACAATATCCTCTTTGCTTTGAGTCCTACTTTCCTCTTTCGAAAGTTAACACTAATCTTTCCAGGGCTTCCCACTACCCAGAGGACAAGCTCTCGAGTTGATGGCTACTTGAGTCAGAGGAACCCAGTCTTACAAATGTTGCAGGGGTTGTTTTGAAAGAAATCACCTGAGAGTTCCATTCAAAGGTGAAGAAAGTCTGTAAGACGAAGACCCCACACCTTCCCCCAGTTTAGGGTGACTCATATATAGAGTGTGCCTAAAGGGAAGGTCCACTCGCCACCCGAGGAATGAACAACTCACAGGTGGCAGGAGAGCCCCTTCTCCAGGCCCCATCCCCACTCTGGCCCTCCTGGCCCTGGAGGGGAGACACTCACCATTTCTCGGGACATCTTGGGCACCTGAAGCTCTTCCTCTGCTTCCTGAGAAGTGTATGTGTTGGAGCCAATTGTGGAGCTCACTGTGGCCTTGGACCAGGACTCACGGATGGTACCCAGCTTCTTGTCTAAGATCTTGGGGTCCAGGATGGGCAGAACCTTGCTGTTGTTTGGTGTCAAGAAGTTTTCCGGCCTCTGAGAAGAAAAGGTGCAGAGACATTGCTCTGTGCCTTTCTACCATCAGTGTGCCTTTCTACACCCCCCAAGCCGCTCCTCCTCATGGCTCAGGAGGCCCTGCCTGCCTGGGCCCTGTCTACCTCCCACAACCTGCCCCCTTGCTCACTGCGCTCTAACCACACTGTCCTTGCCTTTTCTCCAACAAGCCAAGCTCGTTCCTGCCTCAGGGCCTTTTTATCTGCTGTTCTCTCTACCCGGAGAGCCTCACGGGTCTTTACATGCCTGTGCCCTTCTCATCATTCAGGTCTCAGCCCAGATGTGATCTTCTCAGAGAGGCCTTGCCTTTGAGATAGAGGCCCACCCCACCTAGAGTAACCCCTCCTCCAGTATACTCTAGTCACATTATCCCATTTTACTGTGGTCACAGTACTTACTCTACCAGAAAATTCATTTCCAAAAAATGTGTTTACATGTTAACTGTCTGCCTTGCTCCTCCACTCTCCACACTCGAATGCAAATTACCTGTAAGCTGGGAACTCATTTATCCCTAGTGTCTGCCTCATTGTAGGAACTCAAGAAATATAGGTTGAAAGAATAAACAAACCGTGCCATCTATGACTCCCACCCTTGGTGCAGTAACAACAGATTCGAAAATCTCCATGCTTCTTTGCCACCCTTTGCTGTGTAGACTTGCTTTCCATTCCATCTCCTTGTCATCCTCTCATCTTCTCACCCATTAAACAGTGTCTCTTCTCTCTCTGCTCTGATGGGCCTCCTTCTCCATCCATGTTCTTTTTCCTAATTCTCTTCTTCCTCTCTTGACATGACTGCCACTCTCATCTCTGCTTGTTGAGAATTTAACCCCACTCAGATACCAGCCCTTCCAGGAAGCCTTCAGGGCCTCCACCCACACTTGCTCAAAGCTTTTCCGGGTTCTCCCAGCCCAGCAGCTGGCTCTCTCTGCTCTCACACTGTCCTCTAATTCCAGGCTTATTTGCCATTTTTGTTTTTTTGACAAAACTTTAAGTTCCTCGGGCTTAGGGACATGTCTTCTACTCCCTCTGGGGAGAGGTTATTTGAAAGCTCTGTTGGAAATCCATGGTTAGCCCCCAAAACGTGCCCATTGTTCAAAGAATCATGCAGACTCAGGTTTGTAGGGACCTCAAAGATGACCCGCTTCCACTCTACATCAGCTGTTGGAATCCTGTCTTGGCCACACAGTATACAAATATTCCACTGTCTAGAGTGTTGTGCTAGAAAGAAGCAAATAGAACAATGGGCACAGTGCCAACCAAGACAAATGTGCTCAGGGTTAAAAGTGCCCAAATGTCTGGCCCTGAACAAACAGAGAGAATGAGTGCAGGTGGGCCTCTCTTTAAGTGGATGCTCTATATGAAAATCCACACCTATGAACCAGATGAATCAGGACAAGGACCCTTCTATTTACCTCTAGGATCCTTTAAATAACTACCCTTTAAAAATAAATTTGGTGTTCAGAAATTCATTAACAAGAAACATTTTCAGTCTTGCATCAATAGATTAAGGGACATTCATACAAGTACAGAGGTATCCAGTCCAGTTGGGGCCTCATCCCCCCTTCCCTCTACCATCAAATAGGTACCGGGAGAAAGCTGCTATATGAAGACTTTTGGGGTGGGAAGAGTGAAGCATTGGGTGACTCTGAGGCTGACTTTGGCACTGACTGCACTTTATAACCAAGACTTCTGGGGCCGTTTTGTCCCTGGGTATTAGACCTGGCTGTCTCTCTCACCTGCTCCTCTCAGTAACTTTCATTCATTCGGAGGCTTCCCACTGAACATGCCCTCTGTACAGCATCTGAGTCAGATGGTTTGGGGTTTTCTAGTTGTTTGTGTGTTTTAGATAAGAAAAAGCACCACATCTGTCTCCTGTTCAGAACAGCTGAACACGATTGGCTGTAGCAGAAAAACTACAGAATGTATATTAGATGGATGGGTGGGTGGATGGATGTAGGAGAGAGGGAAGGAAGAAATAACTAGCCAAGGCAAAGACCAACTCGCCGTTGACCAGGTGGCCCCTGGGGCTGGGGTGAGATGCTGATTCAGGACCTGTAATGACATTTCTCCTCATTTCCAGGCAGAAAGCCAATCTTGATGCCCTGGATTTCATAGACTGCCATCTAATCCAGTTAGGGGAGGAAGTAGAAGTAATGAAATCAAGGGAGAGGTCTCCAGAGGCACCCTCATCAGTTCTGAAAGCAGGGACACACTGCTGAGAGAGTCCCTTCCTCCACAGCCTGTCACCCTGACATCCACCCTGCGTGTCCCCAGTACCAAGTGGGTCAGCTCAGTGACGCAGAGCTGACACTTACTGGGCCCCTGATCAGAACTGGGCACTCACTAACTTTATGTGGATTCTGAAATTTATTATGTATAATTAATTTAATTTCATCACAAAGATGAAATAAAAATGAGATGGACCCCTCAGTCCAGACCACCCCATGAGTCTCCGGTGGGCAGGGGTGTTGTTCCAAGAAGGAGGAAAGGAAAGGCAGAGTATCTATGGACTTCAGTCTATTCTGCCCATCCCACCCCCTCCTGACCCCCAGCTGCTCTTCCTGTAGCTTCTACCAGACTCAGTGGTCCTGCTCTGCCCTCTCCATGGCTGGCTCTGGCCTATACCTGCTTCCACAGCTGCTTCATGAGAGTACCTCCCCAGCCCTCACCCCTGCAGGTCTCCCAATGAACTTTGCCAGGATCTATCCCAGCCTGGGGCTTGGGGTAAGATGGGTGGGTGACTTTTATAGAAAAATCTTTACACTTCCACATAATGCAGGCCCCAAAGGGAAGGTCAGAGGCAGTTGTTCTAGTCATGCGAGGTAAGGGGTCCCAGGAGGACCACAGTGCCTCACATAGCGCTTAAATTCTCTCTATTGTTCCCTTACATTACCTGTCCAGACTCATCAGCTTCAGTCTGCCTACATTTTGGGGAGGGGCTTGTGCCCCCCTCTCCTTGCTCCTCATGGGAGGGACCTTGTCTGAGACTACGGGGAGGATCCAGGCTGCTGGAAGTGGTGGGTCAGGGTGGAGAATGGGGGAGAAACAATGCTAAAATGGGGATGGAAAGAAGGGGGATCTCTGGGGACTAGCTCTTCCGTATTCGGGCCCAGCCTTGCCTTGCTCTCCCGTCTTCCTCCAGGTTGGGGAGGAGGCTTCTGGTTCACCCCACAAGCCTGCTTATTTGCTTTTCTATTTGGTAGGCTTTGCCCTGCCTGTGGAGGCAGCTTGGGGCTGACAAGTGGCCCCTCGCTCTGTGGCTCCGTGGCTACAGCACATCCTGCTTCATTAGGACTGTAATTAGGAGACCTACTTTGAAAGCTCAGAGTGATGCATGACCGCGCACAGGCTCAGACTCAGCGCCCAGCCCACGGCTCCTTGTCCTGCTGCAGCTGTCCCACACCGCATGAGTGCATGGTGGGGAGGAGACACCCCCTTCTTCTTCCTTCTCAGCCCTCACTGTTGCCTGCAGAGGGTCTGTTGAGACAGACCAGGCCAATAGCATAACAGACTCGAGGATTCTTGGGTCACCTGTTTCCCCCTCCTCCTCTAACATCTTCTGCCTCCCTCCTACCCAGTCCACCCCCTAGGTCCCTGATCATGCAAAATGCAGCAGTTCCAGCCTGCCCTGGCAATTACAGACTAGCCGAGTTGCAGCTGCTGTCCTCGGTGCTGAAAGTGCCCGTCTTGCGGCCTGCCTGCCTCTCGCCCCGCCCTGAGCCTTCTTGCTGGAGCGCACAGGCTCTTAATTCAATTAGCTGGCCCTGAACCCTCCCCAGGGAGCCTGGAGCGGAAACTGACAAATTCTGTTTAACAAAGACATTTGTCCCCCGCCCCGCTGGCTTTGGGCTCTGCCCGCCTGTATCCTGCTCATTAGGTATCTAACAAAGTGCGTCCCAAGAAATCTGCTTCCAATCGCTAGTAATTCAGGAGGCCTGATGCAATTTTCTCCCTGATAAGGGTGTCTCGCCCGCTGGCAAGTGCCATAATAAGCCCTGTGCAGCGGATCCCCCATCAGTCGCTGCTTTGTCATTTCCTGTGGCTGCAGTTGTAGGTTCTTATCTCTTCAGCTGAAGGAGTTTCAACGGGTCCCTCCAAGGGGGCTTGCTGCCTCCCCTGCATATCGTAGGCCTCATTTATGACAAGCCATGTGGTCTTGCAGCTGCGGTGGGGTTTGAAGCTCTGAGTCTGTCTGCCAGCCAAGAAGGGCCCAAGTGTTAATCCTCGTTGGGGCCATGATTCATTCTCCTGAAAATGGTGTCAGAGGGTTAATCTAAAAACAAGTTGTGGCACCAGAGGAGGGGAGCCAATGAGAAAGATTTTTTTTAAAATTCTGGTAGGGATTTTATTTATTTATTTATTTATTTTTGGATGTAGGTACCATTCTTTTATTTATTTATTATTTATTTATTTATTTATTTATTTATTTATGGACGTAGGTACCATTTTATTTATCTATCTACCTATTTATTTATTTATTTATTTATTTTTGGACGTAGGTACCATTCTTTTATTTATCTATTTATTTATCTATCTATCTATTTATTTATTTATTTATTTATTTATGGCTGTGCTGGGTCTTCGTTGCTGCGCGAGGGCTTTCTCTAGTTGCGGGAGTGCGAGCTGCTCTTCGATGCGGTGCACGGGCTTCTCATTGCGGTGGCTTCTCTTGTTGCGAAGCACGAGCTCTACGTGCGTGGGCTTCAGTAGCTGTGGCTCGCAGGCTCTAGGGCACAGGCTCAGTAGTTGTGGCACAGAAGCTTACTTGCTCCGCGGCATGTGGGATCTTCCTCAACCAGGGGATTGAACCCGTGTCCCCTGCATTGGCAGGCAGATTCTCAACCACTCTGGCAGGGATTTTAGTATTAAATAGAGCCCTGCCTATGGCTCAGTGGATGGGCTGTGGGCTCACTCTTGTTAGCCTGAAACCTGGTCTTTCTGCAGTTAATCTTCTCCCTTGGGTTCCCCCTATTCATATCTAGAGAGACTCTTCCAACATATAGGTCAGATCACATCCTACTGCTGCTCAAAGATCTTCCTTAGCTTCCTATTACTCTATGATGAAGTCTATACCCTGTATCCTGGCATTCAGGCCCTCCAGAATCTAAGCCCCATCTAACCCTCCAGTCTCACTGCCCACAACAGCTTCCTCATGTCCCATGCACTCCAGACACTGTCGTGTTTCCATGGCTTTGCACTCGTGGTTCGCTCTGCCAGAAGCACCCTTGCCTTGCCTATTTCCAAGCCACTCTTTGAGGCAGAGTGCAAACCATGCTTCTCTATGACTCTTCCCCTGACAATGCAACTACCTCAACTAGAACCCTTAGCAAGATGAATAGTGATGATCTTTTGGAGTGCTTTACTGCTTGGCACAGGTTAAGGATCTAACAAATGGTTGATGAATTCATGCCTGAATGACCTTGGCTGGACCAAGGGTACACATGGTTTGGCTAAAAAGAGGTCTAAGGCTGTGGTAGTCTGGCTTTGAGATGGGGAAAAAACCCAAGAGCGGCCCCCAATTTCTGAGAAGTCTGGTCTGGAAGCTTCTGCCCTTTCTTACTTCCTCTCCTCCCCCTTCTTCAATCCATCAGCTATGCATTTGGTTCATGCGGAGAGCAGAGCAGGCCAGGGGGAGGCCTGAATGTCCAGTTCCTTAGTCATCCCTGCATCCTGACTCAATCCACTCCATCTGTGGCTGGGAGTCACAGGCTCACATTGTCAAGGCAACACAGGGTGGTTGGTGAGGCATTCTGGATGAGCCTGCAGTGTGGCTCTGGGTCCATTCCTGCCCACCCTGGCCTGGGACCTCACAGGCCAAGAAGCAGGTCTTCATTTTCTCTATCTCCTCTGTAGCCCCAGCTCAGGGCTCTGGCCTCTAGAGAGATGATTGTCTGTCTCTTCTCCATTTCTTCATTCTCTGAAAAATTGGTGTGAGACCAAATGTGGTGCTGGTGACGTTTATCTTCAGCACTTGACAAGGCCTCCTGATGTCCTTATAGATGTGAATCTGGTGGAGCAGCTGTCATGAGGGGTGGGCGCTGAGTGATGGATTAGCAGGGCTCTGTCGTTCCCCTCCCCCTGGAGCTCTGTTGTCATCCCTGATGAGTTCAGCATGTTTGTCAGCAACTTGGGTGAACAATAGTAAGAGCTCCCTTTACTGAGGGTCTGCAAGACCCTTTGCTGGGCACTTACACACGCTCCCTTATTCAATTTTCACTGCATTTCTGGCTGGTAGGGATCACAATCCCTTTCTATGGATAGAAAAGTAAAACTCATGGTGGCTACGATCATGTGGAAGATCCAGAATTCAAACCCAGATCTAAGGATGCACGCTTTTTAGTGCACATTGCAGCAAAGTGTCCTAACTACATGCACAGGTGACCCAGAGCTTGGGGTAGGGGTGGAGGTGGGGCTGTGAATGGGTGACGCATGATGAAATCAGGCTCCAGAGTGATCTCCAGCCCAGACAATATGCTGAGACAAAGAAGGTGAGTTCAAAATAGAGCAGCAGAGGTTCAAGGTGAAGGTGTGCCACCTGACAGCGGCTCACATACCAGACAGGACTCCCAGGCTCTAAATGGACCCCACAACCTTGGTTAGGAATAAAGCGAATGATAGACTTTGGCTGCACCAAAGGGGAGAATGTGTTTGCAGAAAAAGGATGATAGTCCTATTCTACCCACCAATACTGATCCAGCTTCACAGTTTGGGGGGACACTTTAAGAGGAGTGTTGTCAAGATGAGACAACCAGGAGGATGAGAAGCAGAAAGCCAGTGTGACAATGAGCAGCCAGAGGGAGAGTTGGTCAGGCTGCAGATGACACAACTAGTTTGCAAACAGCAACAGGGCCGACCTGCGCATGGGCGCTAACTTCTCTGGAGCCAGTCTCAGGAAGGAAAAGGCAGGATTGGGGGAGGCAACTGGAGAAAGATAGGAGGAAGGGGTCTACCATGGAGCTGATAGAGGCTGGAGAGGGCTTCCTGAGAGGAAATGAGGTCCCTGTCACAAGAAGTGAGCAAGCAGAGTCTGTAAAACCCTGTGTGTTGGAGGGAGTGTCAAATGCCCTCCCTGAAGTGGGGAGCATGGGGGGGAGTTGCATCATAACCAAGAGACTGTTGGGGGAGCATGGAGCACTGCTGGGAGGGTTTCAGGCACTGTGAAAAGCAGGCAGGAAACTCTTATGGTGGGATGGTGAGCCCTGACCCAACGCTGAGCATCTGTGAGGCTGGCCCCGGAAAGGCACGGGCTCTCCCCTCTCACTCATCTGTCCCCAGCTTCCTTGGGTCGTATGGGTTGATCTCTGAATTGGGCCTAGAGTCTGGGCAGGTGGGGAAAAGGGTACCTGTGAGCTGGGGAGGGATAGGTCTTTTCCTCTGTCTCCTGCCATGTGGCCTGGGAGAGTGGGAGGACAGGGAGGTAGGGGGTGCAGGGTGAGGTTGGGGGTCTGTGCGTAGGGCAGGGATGTTGTGAGGGTGAAAGAGGGGAAAGGGTATTTTTCTCTGGATTCATCATTATCCTTACGGTAGTGTTTTCAGAGCTGGAGTCTTGGGGGTGGAACAGAAGCTCCCAGCGGATAGAAGCAGCTGAGGAGACTGCTGTGCCACCCTGGACACTGGGCCTTCTGGGCGGCTGCGTTTGGTGAGGAAATGGAGGACGGCTTGTGTTGGGGCTTCTCTGAAGGCCAGCCCAGGGCTGACATGCGTGGCTTTCCAAAAATCCATAAGAATTCACCAGAAGTCAGCACGTTTCTGCCTGTGCCGTGCCCTCCACTCCACATTTGCTAAACAGTCTCTTGTCCCCACTCCGGGCTGGTCTCCAGAGAGAGTGGTTTGAATAAAAACACCCGGCAGCCTTTCACATGGCATCAAAGACCTGCCCGCACCCCCCTCCCTTGAGGGGAACAGGGAGGGGAGGGTCAGATGGGACTGTGGGAGCCGCCCCGTCCCTCAGTGGGGGATAGCACGGGCCACCTCATCCTCTCCTTAAAGGCACCCTCTCTGTGCCAAATCCAAGGAAGCAGTGGGTTTTGAATCCTCCAGCATCTCTCAAGTCTGTGGGCTAAGGAGAGGGGGCTGCTCATCTGAGAGGCTCTGCCTCTGCCTGGTGCCCTGGCACCCTGCCTGGGCAAGATCCTGGATCCCAAATCCCAGCCCCAAGAGGGTACCTGTTGCTGAACACACAGATGACAGCATGGACTTGTCCCACCTCATGGGGAGGCACATTTCCAGGCAAGGAGGCAGGAGTTGACACAATGAGCACCTACTGTGTGCACACCAGGCTCTAATCCACGTAGTCAGCCTAGGAAACCTGGTCAGTTGTCTCACTTCAAAGAGGTTTTCTGCAAGCTGGAGGGCACCCAGGATGCTGTGGGATCTTGAAACCAGTTCATTAGAAGAGGTAGACTGCTTAGCCCGGAGAATCATAGACTCCTGGGGGACCAGATCACACTCTTCAAAGAGAAGAGGCCAAGATCAGAGGGTGAATGGAGGAGACTAAGGGTTTATTCGTGTTTGTATATATGGAGTAGTCATAGGCTCGTGGGTTTTCAGAGGCTAATGGACCTCCAAGGTGAACTCCCACTGAACATGGAATAAAGGGAAGTTTTCTGTGTATACACAGATGTCTGTGTTTTTCTAGCTTTTTGTAGCTATATGTAGTTATACATGTATGTACTCATCTACACACACAACCCTAGCTTAAGGCAGAACACTCTGAGCAGCAGGTGTCCATAGAGAAGTTCCATCAGAGGGAAGAAGCTTAACCCAGCACCAGCAGAACCAGCTTCAAGCACAATATCCCAAACCAGGAAACCACTCCTTCTTGCCATTGACTGTGACTGCTAGTCTGCCTGCCAGCGTGCTGGAAGGAGGCTTGCAGGGGTTGCACTGCAGCCCCAGAGGGCAGAGTCAGGAGCTTGGGGCAGAGGGAGAGCCCCTGGAGGTAGGGTGGGCTCAATGTGGGGTAAGCATTTCTATCAGCTGTAGGCACTGAACCATGGGATGGGCTGCTTCTAGAGGTAGTGAACTGCCCCCTGACATGGCAGAGCAAGAGGAGAGGCTGGGATGACCACCCGTGGTGGATGGCATCAAGGAGATTTCTGTCCAGGGTGGGCTGTGGAGAGACACCTCTGTGGTCTCTGCCTATTTGGAAATTCCACAATGTTCTTGTTCCTGGAGCTCTGAGAATGGGTGATATGGAAGCAGTGGGTGTGGGGAAACTGTGTTCACCAAAATGTCAGTTAACCAGGATGGCCTGTGCCCAAACCTCCAGGACATGAAGGCTCTCAGGAAAGAGGCTGTGTCCTCAAGTGGGAGGTACCCAAATAGGACAGGCATATTCATTTGTTCTGAAGCATTTCCTCTCTGTAGTACAGCTGTCTATGAGCAAGGAGTTGCCCCTAAGATGGAGCTGTTAGCCAGGTGGACAAGGGGTCCGGAGAGGCCCATTATCACAAACCCCGCTGCAGATGGAGTATCCACAGGACTCTAAGATCTCCAGGCTTCAGGTAGTGGCTCTTGGGGCTTTGAGCAGTGTTTGATTTAAACAGTGGAAGAATCGATAGTTCTGGTCCTAGGTCTGGCGCTTCCTTCCCACGGGCTGGAATGCAGAGATGAAAGTTGGGTGCCTCTCACCATGAATTGGTGGCCAACACCTTAGGTGAAACAATAAGATGGAAGGAACTGGGTCTTCTCTGTTACAGCGGCTTGGCTGGTAACCTTACTCAGAGAGCACATCAAATCCAAAGAGCCTGTCTGAGCACACTCCCTATCGCGTAACCTCGTTTGAGTTTCATCAGGCCTCATATCACGAGCTGATATCTGCTCATGAATTGATTTCAGATATCTGAAATATCTGATATCTCTTATCTGGTCCACACTCCCTGCTCTCTAAGAATGCAAGTTTTATGAAGACAGGACCTTTTTCTCATCTTTTTCAATGTAAGATTCCTAAACCCAGGACAGTATCTGCTCCACAGGCAGGTGCTCAGCAAAGATTTGCCGTTGCGCGGAGAACGGTGGTGGTGTTACAGAGAAGGCGATGGTGAGGAATGGAGCTGGGGACACGCTGTAGATGCAGTGCCATCTGATCTGTTCATCAACACCCTCCCACCTCCACATAGGGAGAAGGATGACAAAAGGGATGAGACACGAGCAGAGAGCCATGTCCACGCCTGAGGAGGGTAAATGCAATCAGACGGGCTCCACGGCTGCCGGCCCCTCCCTCTCCTCATTGCAGTCCAGAAGGGCAGCCAAAACTCTAGTCCTCATCAAACATATGTGGGATAAAAGAATGAATGAGCGGGTACCATGGCTGTAAGGTTATGCCAAGTCCATCTTAGCTTTTCATATTAAGGCCCCCAAATTGGACTTCAAGCTTCTAGAATCAAAGTGAGTCAGTTATTGGCCAATTCTCAGATCGTTTCACCAAGAAACAGTTTAACCACAAAAAGACTTCTCTTCTGTGTGTGCCAATGCGGGTGTGAAAACGTCTGTGTGTCAGTTTGCTCGGGTGTGGGAGCATGTATATATGCACTAAATGTGTGCACTCTTGCAGAGGGATGTGTATATTTGTGTTGCATGTCTTTGCATTTGTGATTGTCTCTGTGTGGGTATTCAAATGTGATTGTCTCTGTGTGGGTATTCAAATGTGATTGTGTGAGACTCTGTATGTGTAGAGCTGTGTGTGTGAATTCTTGGCTGCAGAATTTGAATTTCCTCCAGTACTATTTTCCTGGTACACACCCAGTCTTGAGCCCCTTTCTTTTCCTTTCTTCTCGGAAATCCACTACTGAAAGGTTTTTTTACCCGCCTCCAGGGGGAGGGGGCTGGGGGAAGGGGAAGCTAAAATCACAAGGCCCAGATCAAAACACTCAGCAGCTAAATGAATTCGGCAGCATTTTCCCGCATGACTTGGAGGGATAATTTAGTGAAGCCACCAGCTGGAAGGAAAGGGATTAATTCTGCACTTAGCCCAGCTCCAGTGAATAATTCATCACTGAGACCTTTGTGCCCAGCCCCTGGGCAACTGGGGAAGTGTCCTGCCCACCTGCCTGTTGCCTGCCTGGGTCCCCCAGTGCCCTGACCAGCGGCACTTGACGCTTCTTTCGGTTCTCAGGACACACGTGCCCCAGCAAAGGGGTAGGAGGCAGGGGGAGGTGAGGCAGGGGGAGGTGAGGCAGGGGCTGGCAGTGGTCACTGACAGACTCTAGACCCTGAGAAGAGCATGGAGGCTTGAGCTCCAATCTGGGACATCTGGGATCCCTGCTTCCCCTTTCCTGGGGTCTTTTGTGGCCTCTGTGTCCCCTCCCCTCTCAGTAACTTCTCCATCCTGTACCTGGTTTGGTGGTGATGGTGGTGGTGTGGATGTCAGGTTGTATCTAACAAACTCTCTCTCACCAAGAATTAGAGGAGTCTCTACAGGGCAATGTGGAACATTCCCCAGCGGGGAGTGTTAATGGGAGGTTTCAAGCACTCACGAGAGGCCTTGCGGGGAGACAGTTTTGGGTGGGTACCTTCCCAGGTAGACCTCTCAGACCCTCCAACAAGGAACTCCCTGCGTTCTTCACAGGTAAGGTCACAGGGCCAAGTATTACCCCAGAGCTGGTGGCTATTCTTCCTGGCATGGGAAGCTAGCAGGAGTTGACTGATCCAGACATCAGCCCCTGCAAGCATTTCCAGGGGGTCATGGTCCTCAACTGCCCACATCCCAGCTTCATGCCTCTCTCAGCACCACAGAGAGAAAAGTGGGAAAATTCCAGCCTGTCAAGTGCACTGGAGCCAAATGACCCGAGTCCAAGCTGGACTTCAGAACCCAGGTATAGATGATAGAGGAAGTGATCCCATCCATCAGGCAGGGCTCAGTCCCTGGGGACTTTCAACTTGGGGCAACCCAGCTGTGGTGGGCAGGATTCCAAAAATGAGCCTACAAGATTCCACACCCTAATCCCTGAAAGCTGTGAATATGATGAGCTTTCACTCCTGTGATTATGTTACATGACACAGTTGACCTTAAGATGGGGACATTATCAGAGTGAGCCTGACCTAATCACATGAGCCCCTTTAAAAGCAGAGCGTTTTCTCTGGCTGCTGACAGAGGAGAAAGTCAGAGAGCTTTGCAGTGTGAGGGGGAGTTGATATGCCTGCTGGCTTAAAGATGGACGAGGCATTGTGAGAAGGAATGTGGGCGGCCTTCAGGAGCTGAGAGAGGCCCCGGCTGACAGCCGGCAAGGAAACGGACCTCAGCCCTACAACTGCAGGGAACTGGATTCTGATGACAACCTAGGGGAGCCTGGAAGCACACTCTTCCCCAGAGCCTCCAGATAGGAACAGAACCCTGCCAGTATCTTGATTTCAGCCTTGCTGTATTGGATTGCCTACCTACAGAAGTGTGAGCTCATAAGTGGGTGTTGTTTTTAGCCACTAAGTCTGTGGTAGTTTGTTACACAGCAACAGAAGCTAATATCCAGTTCACGCTTGTAGAATCTTGATCCCAGTAAGCCAGGCTTGGCTTGGGCTGAGTTAGAGGCTGACTCCCCGGTCTGAGTGGCCCTCTGTTCTCAACTCTCTCTTCCTAATCTCAGTTTTTTCAGGCCTTGAATCACCCTCAGACATTTCCATCCAAAACAGAAGCCCCGTCCTTCTAAAAGCTCCTGGCCCCAGTCCCTGAATAAGGCCAGCGATTGAAAAGGAGGT
Source organism: Balaenoptera musculus (assembly GCF_009873245.2). Lineage (NCBI taxonomy): Eukaryota > Metazoa > Chordata > Mammalia > Artiodactyla > Balaenopteridae > Balaenoptera > Balaenoptera musculus. Next base: position 60,702,967 of record NC_045786.1, read on the forward strand.
TGGAACCCACGGAGAGGCTACAAGAGCTGGCACATGACTGCCCCGGCCCTGAGCTTCCCCTGACCCACAGTCTTACCTCAGAGGAAAGCAGCTGGAAGGAGAGATCCACCGTGGGGACCTCACCATTTATGGTTTTCAGCTTGGTGTCCTGGAGGAGGAGAAGGGAATAGTCGGCCACACTGGCCAGGGCAGGCAGCTTCTGCCTCTGCTTTGTCCATTGTTTCAGATTCCCCGGGGAAGTACCTACTGGCCGCTGTGCCCAGAGAGTGGGAGGGAGGCGGTAGCTGGTCTCCCACCTCTGCTCACCCTCACTGCTTCCGTACTACCCTCCCCAACTCCACAGGAGACCTGACTGGCTCCTTCAGACTTGCCTCCTGGCAGAGTGGAGAAGCTCCAATTTGTTGAGGTCTATTATGTCAGGATGGCCAGAGTACTTTAGGGAAAAAGGTGGCATAGAAATAGACAATGATCGTAATAACACATTGATTCTTATTGAGAACGTATTCTGTTCTAAGTGCTTTACAGGTATTTCCTCCAAAAAAACCTCATAGCAACCATATGAGAAAAGTACCATTACTATGAACCCATTTTACACACAGGGAAACTAAGTCACTGAGACCGAGTAGTTTTTCCATGGTCATGTAAGCTGGTAAGTAGTAGAACCAGACCGTCTGGTTCTAGACTCTTTCGCTATGCAGAGAAATAATGTACGGCATGTTGTTCCTATTTTAGAGATGGGCATTCTAAGGTTCAGAGAGGTTAAGTAACTTGCCCCAGGTTCTACAGTGAGGACTAGGGCAAGTCAGGATTTGAACCCAGGTCTGGCTGGTTAGAAGTCTGAACTCTTGCTGCTATCCCCTAGGGCCTCCCTGTGCTTCTCCCAACTTGTCTGGGGGCAATTTCATCACAAGCCCGGAGGTAAGACTGAGTTTTGGTGTTGGGGGTACTCCTCACACCTGACAGCGGTCAGAGTCCCTGGTGCGGGCTCTGGTGGAAGCTGCTGGAGAAGCCAGATTCGCCTCTGTTGGCGGGGGCAAGGTGGAGCAGGTTGGGGAGGGGTGGGACCAGGTGGATCTGCCGTGGACCCTGTCTGGGGGACGGTGGTGGGTACTCCCGGTGATGGGGAGCTTCTCCACACGCAGCCCATTCAGGCCCTTCCCTGTCAGCATATGCGGTGCAAACGGCTCTTTAGCAGCAACACGGAGATACCCTGGGACTTGTTGAGGGTCCATGGTTCACTGTCTTTCACTGTGGAGGTAGGACGGGCTGGGGTTCCCATCAAAGCCCCCAGCCCAAGCTTCTTGGATCCCAGTGTCTGAGGTCCCAATGGGGCCCATCCTTTGGTACCTGACATCTAATTCTCCCATCCCTCACCGTCCACCTCTTTCCGGCCTCCTGGCCTCTCCCTGCAAAAATCTCCTCTTCCTCCTCTGCCCTTCAGGGCTTCCTGAGTTCAAGACCAACTCTAAACATATTCCGTGTCTCTGGGTGTTTATATAGCTATCCCTTGTCTCTGTCCTTTGGGGGCTTCACTCTTATGGTGTGGAACTAAGACTGTGGATCAGCCGGTCTCTGAATCCTGTCTCCCCACAAAGCTCCCTCTGTGAGCTCTGAGGGCTCCTCCCTTCCCTGATAGGCACTGTGGACGGGGTGGTGGTGTAATAATACGAGGGTCTAGTATGGGAATAGGGCCCATGTGTCCTGGCCCATATCCCAGTGTTGTCTTTGGGACAAGGAAGCCAGCCAGGGGCTCCCCAACCTGTCTGCACACATGGGGAGGCTGCCTCGGGACCCCTCACCCAACCCCACAGGATGCAGAGGCAGGATGGTCTGAACACCCTTTCATACACATGTCCTGGTATGCGGCGGCCCTGACATGGCAACGGGGGTCACTTACTCGAAGACGAGGAGTAGTACTCCAGCACCAGGGCTCTGTCCTCTGGGAAGCTGGTGGCTCCAGCTCGGCCTTGGAAGAGGAAGGACTGATTCCACAGGGGCAGCTCTGGGGGTCCCCCAGGCTTGGACAGCTGACAGGAGAAGGTGGGAGAAGGTGGTGAGGCCACAGCTTCTCCCAAATCAAAGGATGTCCAGATATTTGGTTGTGTGCATGTCTATATATGTCCCAGATGTTTGTCCCGATTATAAAAGCAATAAATACACACTTAATGAAGAAACTTTAGAAAAAAAAGAAAAGTAGAAAGATGAAAGAAAAAAACCCACCTAAATTCTTACACTAAAGACAACTGTTCATAAGATTGTGTGTTTCTTTCTAGTATTTTCCCTATGCCTATTTTGTATATAACTGTCAACCTAACATCCTGCCTTTTTCATTTACCATTAAAACCTAAGCATATCCAGAGTCCTAAGTAACACTAATTACCCAGCTTTAGTAGCTGCAGGATATTCTGTCACGTCCAAGTGTCCTGGTTTCTCCCTTCCCATTTGTTCAATAACACTGCATTGAATGTTCTTTGATACATAGCTCTGTATCTCAAATTATTTCCTTAGTACAAATACCCAAAATAGAATTGCTGAGTTAAAGGACATGCATATTTTAAGGTACTTGATTCATCCTGGGTAAACTGTTTTCCTAAAGAGTTGCACCAGTGTTCCCACCCATGGCTGGTGGTGTCATAGATGCCAAATTAGACGAGACCTCTGCCCTTGTCACCAGCCCTTCTCTTCCTAGCAGGAGCCACGGCAGGTCTTCAGTAGGGGATCTGGGGGACTTGATGGCATGCTAAGCCAGCAGCTGGAGCACACATGTGGGTAATATTTAAACAACAAAATGAGACAACATAACTATAGCCCCTAAACAAGGGACCACCTGAGACACTCCCGTGGGTGGTCAGAAAAGACATCTTGGAGGAAACAGGACCAGAGGAAGCCTCTGAGGGAAGGTCTGGCAGACTGAAGGGAGGGAGGATGTTATTCTGGGTGGGAAAACAGCCTAAGCAAAAATGCGGAGGCGGCATCAAGCCTGGCATGTGTGGACACCTAGAATGAGGAAGGACTCCAGGGGAAGGAGGTCTGGCATCTGCAAAGGCCAGAAGGTAGTGAGTGAGGAATGGGACTTGGGGGCATCAGCCTGTGACACCCAGCAGGCAGCCCTGCATGGTCCCAACACAGGGAGGGGCTGGGGGGTCATTGACACAGACTCTCCAAGTGGCTGCCTTGCCTTTGCCCCCAGCCAGGGGCTGTCAGCAACTGTGGCAGCCGCTCCCACCTCCCGCTCCCCTGCGGGAATCAGTCATCACTCGAAAAGGTCAGCACAAATGCACCGCCAGCTCCAGGAGTTATTGATGCAGGATGGCGAAATATCAGTGTGGGTCCACTCCCCCCGCCGTGGCAGGGCCCTGATGCCTGTCACACTAATGTGTCTGCTCCTGTTCTCCCAGGCCCAGCCTGTGGCCCAGCTGTGTCTGCCCCTGCCCCTGGGGAGATGAGCTGCAGTCACTCTGGGGCTAGGGGGCCCTGAGTACAGGGATAGTGACTTGGGTGACGGGAGTGTTCTTGAGAGCAGGCTCTGGTGGCAGCTCAAGGACAGCCACTTGGCCACCAGGCCAGGCCAGAGAAGCTTCTCTGGGTTCTGTGGTGCCTGGGAATGGCCTTTCAGGATTTATCCCCAAACCAAGCTCTTCCCAGAGCCACTCCATTCTCCTGAATCCCCAAGGGGCATCCGCACAGCCTGGACCATCTGCCAGACACTAGGGCACTCAAGGAGGACCTGTGACAGCCCCCTCCGCCCCATCCCTTGTTCCCACCCAGGAAGAGGGGTGTTTAATGGACGCTGGCTGTCCTCTCTAGGGCCTATTAATGTGTCTAAATGGAGTCTACAAAGCAAGAAACAGTGTCTGCCTGCCCAGGAAGGACAGCTCCTTTCCTGAATGGTTTCCCAGATAAGTCCCTGAGGAAAGGGCCCTTGAGACCTAGAATTGGGGAGGGAAGGTCAGCCTCTCTCATGTGTGTATGGGGTGGGGCAGGGAATCAAGGTTAAACCACCTTCAGAGTCTGATGCCAGGGATCTGGCAAAGGTGCTGGTGGCATGTGTGGGGCGGGGAGCCCCGCGAGCAGGGAAGCCATTCCCCACAGATGCTTATGGGAAAGACCCTGGCAAGCTGTGCAATAAGGAATGTGATTAACCTTCAGCTGAGATCTTCAGCAAAGCCATTAACCCCCAGACACTGAGGCAGACCTGCCTTCTCTGGGAACAGAGCCTTCATTACATGGGCCTATGGTCCCTCCTCCCATTTCCCCAGGGCCCACCCACACCTACACCCACACCCACACCTGCTGCTGCCTGTTCTGGCCAGATGTAGTGGTGGCCACCTTGGGAGGAGTAGCTGCTGGGGCAGCTGATGCTGGGTGGCTAGGACACCTAGGCTCTGGGCCCAGGTTTGCCTCAACCTTGCTGTGTGACCTTCAGCAAGTCCTTTCCCCTCTCTGGGACCTGGTTTTGTCATTGTCCGGTGAGAAAACATCTTATGCTCCATGCTTTGAAAGGCTGTTTTGAGGGTGGAAGGAGACAGTGGATGTTTTGCTATGAAGGTGCAAGTTCAATTCAATTGAACTCAGCAAATGCTGATTGGCAGCTTCTCCATGCTAGTGGCCTCTGGGGTTCAGCAGGGCATATGGGAGAGCTACAGCCAGACCCTGCTCCTCTCTGGAGCTCATTGTCTTGCAAGAGGATAGGACACACACACACACACACACACACACACACACACACACACACACACACACACATCCTTATGATCCGTGCAGAGGCCTAAGCAAGTTGTGGGATGTGGAAGCTGAATGTCTGAGGGGCAAGCTATGACTTCCAACCTGGGGAGGGGAGGACCTTAGGGATCATGCAGTAGGTAAGAAGGTGGAAGGGCATTCCAGGCTCAGAGCACAGCAGAGGCAAAGACTGGGAGGTGACGGAGGACAGCATGGGTGTGAAGAGCCAGTCATCCAGTGGAGCTAGGGAACGCCTGGGTGAACTGGGGCAGTGAGCCAGGAGGCTGGAGGGGACAAGTCCTTGTGTATCTGGCTGACAGTGAGGGCTTTGTCCTGTCCATGGTAGGGACAAGGAGTCTGGGGTAGGACCTAATCCAGGGCAGGGGGTCACCCTGGCCACTTGTCACAGGATGGATGGGATGGGAGTCTCCTAGTGGAGGCTGCTGCAATGGTCCGGGCAAGAGAAGATGCCAGCAAGGTCTATGGGATGGACAGGAGCCCATGAGAGCTTGGGTACAGACTGCTATGGGGGCTGAGCAAGGAGATGAGAGTGGGCACAGACAGCTTTTTTCACCACTGCTTGTGTTTCATCAGCCAGGAGCTCTATCAGCTCTGTAGGAGGCCAGGTCAACAGGAGCCACCTGTTGGGCAATGGCCCCTCCTCAAGAGTACAGGGTGCAGGGCAGGAGTGACTCCCAAGTCCCACCCTATGTTGGGTCCCACAGGCTGGGCCAGGTCGACAAGTGCATATGATCAAATTCTGGCGAAAAAGATGAGAGGAGGGAGTCTGCTGAAGGGCAGCTGGAGGGGAGGTTTCCAGCTCCTCATAAAAACCATCTGTGGGACTTCCCTGGTGGCACAGGGGTTAAGAATGCTCCTGCCAATGCAGGGGACACGGGTTTGAGCCCTGGTCCGGGAAGATCCCACATGCCGCGGAGCAACTAAGCCCGTGCGCCACAACTACTGAGCCCGCATGCCACAACTACTGAAGCCTGCGCGCCTAGAGCTCATGCTTTGCAACAAGAAGCCACCGTAATGAGAAGCCCGCGCACCGCAACGAAGAGTAGCCCCCGCTCGCCGCAACTAGAGAAAGCCCGCACGCAGCAACAAAGACCCAACGCAGCCAAAAATAAATAAATAAATACATTTATTAAAAACAAACAAACAAAAAACACTTGTGGGAAGGGGAGGCTCTCTCTTCCTCTGGTCTTGGTCATGTCTGCTGGCGGGGGGGGGGGTGCCAGGAACATTTTGCCCCCTGAGCTCTTAGCCAGCTGAAGATGGCAATACAGGGGTGTTGGAAAGATCCTGAGTCCTTGCGGATGCTGCTGAGCCCAGGCATCAACCAATTCTGGCAGCATCTTCTTGGGGACCCCTCCCAATGTGCCACAGTAAATATCCTTATAGTCCATGTGAGTTGGGGTTTATATTACTTGTAGCCAAATGTAACAAGAGCAATGGTGAGGCTGGCCTCAGAAGGGGCATTGGCACTAGGGGAGGGGCAGCTCTGAAAGTGCCTGAATCCGTTTACCTTCCACCCTGGACTTGGACGTTTTGCACAGGTTATCCCCGTAAGTTCTCCTAATAGCCTAATAAGGTAGGAATCAGGAATTGGAGAAATTAAGAAGCTTGCCAAAGGTCACACAGCCAGTAAGTCACAGAAGACGGGTCAAACCCAGGTCTGCTAGGCCCTCAAATCCCTGCCCAGAGTGTTTTGTCATGGTGGGCAACTGGTGGGACATCACAGCATCCCAAGATGTCAGAGAGACAGGTCCTAGAAATAACCTAGTCCAACCGCCACCCGCTCAGCTGAGATGAGGGGACTGATGCTTGGAGAGGGGACAGGGCAGGGGTCTGTGTGAGCTGCTGACTGGTGTCCCTTCCAGGTAGGGCTCTGCCCACTCCCCCCATCTCCCCACCTGTGCCACAGAAGCCTGCCCCTGTCCTCTCACTGCTGGCACCTGGGCACCTCTGCCGGCTGCCAGTGAGTTCTCAACCTGGCCCAACTGCCATGGTGCCGGGTGACTTTCAGCAAGCATCCTGCCATCGCTGGACCCCTGGCCTCGAGTCCCACACATGCAAGAGGCACTGGGGACACCTCCTTCACCCAGACTAGTTAGGCAGCAAAGGCAGCCAGAGAGGCCCCGGGGTAGGGAGGGGGCTCACTCATTAAAGCAGCCAGCGCTTCCTGCCCCTCGGGACTGCCTGCTGATTGGTTCATAATTTTCTGGGCAAATGCAGGACCACGTGTGAGATGACTCTGGGGAAATCAGGCTGAGGATTGGTTTGGGTTTGAAGCCTCTGTCCCCCGAGTCCCCCCTTTGTCCCACCCCTCCTCATCACCATCACTCTTGTTCGTGTCTAAGCCTTCTTCAAATGTCTTTGCCTTTAAATGAAGGCTGGGGCTCCGAAGGGGTACCTCATTCTGTATTTGCCACGCCAGACACGAACTCTGGTTGGCAGACAACAGGAAGGACTTCCCAAGCTCTCCTGTCTTCTTCAAGGCCCCTAGGAATGTTGGGACCGTCATGTGGGGCAAGGTCCCACAGAAGTGTAGACTATGGGAAGAGATTGATAGGGCCATGGCCCTGGACCCACACAATCTGCACACCCCTCCCCGACGTACTCAAACCCACCACCCTCCTCTCCAACCCTGATGTGTATCATGTCCGTGCACCCCCATCTCCACACCTGTGCTCTTGTTCTCAATCGCCCTGCACCAACATTCCCCTATTAAAAACTCAGGAGGGCTTCCCTGGTGGTGCAGTGGTTGAGAATCTGCCTGCCAATGCAGAGGACACGGGTTCAAGCCCTGGTCTGGGAAGATCCCACATGCCGCGGAGCAACTAGGCCTGTGAGCCACAACTACTGAGCCTGAGCGTCTGGAGCCTGTGCTCCGCAACAAGAGAGGCCGCAATAGTGAGAGGACCGCGCACCGCGATGAAGAGTGAGATGAAGAGTGAGAGGTCCGCGCACTGCGATGAAGAGTGAGATGAAGAGTGAGAGGTCCGCGCACCGGGATGAAGAGTGGCTCCCACTCTCTGCAACTAGAGAAACCCCTCGCACAGAAACGAAGACCCAACACAGCCAAAAATAAATAAATAAAATTAAAAAAAAAACAAAACAAAACTCAGGAGTCCTATGTCTGGACACCTGTTCAGGCTTCACATCCCTCTCACCTCTGGCTAAAAAACATTTTTTTCTATTGTGGTAAATAGGCATAACATAAAATTTATCATTTTAACCATTTTTAAGTGTATAGTTCAGTGGCGTTAAGTACATTCACAATATTGTATAACCACCACCATCTATTTCCAGAACTTTTTCATCATCCCAGACAGAAGCTCTGTACCCATTAAATAATAATAACTCCCCATTCTCTCCTCCCCCAGTCTCTGGCAACCACAGTTCTACTTTCTGTCTCTATGAATTTGACTGTTCTAGGTACTGAATGTAAGTGGAATCATACAATATTTGTCTCCTCTCCTCTGATTTTTATAGCTCTGACAGTCCCTCCTGGTTTGTTATTAATTATACATTATCTTGTGTTGATATTTAACCTTTTCACATGTGTGACTCCTGTCTTCATCAAACCAAGGGCTCCCTGAGGGCAGCTTCTCCACAGCACAGACAGGCATGGTCCTGGGTTGGGATTCAGTAAACTCTTACTTAATCGTTAAGTGAACAGCTGACTGAGTGAGTGAGTGAACAAATGCACAAGTCGGTGAGTTACTAGAGGTATAAGCCAGAGAGAGGGCAAATGAGGGAAAGAGCCATACCTGAGGGCACCCATCCTGGCTGACCCGAGGAACATCAAAGTTCATCACAGGGGCTTCCCTGGTGGCGCAGTGGTTGAGAATCTGCCTGCCAATGCAGGGGACACGGGTTCGAGCCCTGGTCTGGGAAGATCCCACATGCCGCGGAGCAACTGGGCCCGTGAGCCACAACTACTGAGCCTGAGCGTCTGGAGCCTGTGCTCTGCAACAAGAGAGGCCGCGATAGTGAGAGGCCCGCGCACCGCGATGAAGAGTGGCCCCCACTCGCCGCAACTGGAGAAAGCCCTCACACAGAAACGAAGACCCAACACAGCCAAAAATAAAAATAATAAATAAATAATAAATTAAAAAATTAAAAAAAAAAAAAAAGTTCATCACGGATAGGATAGGGAAGGAGAGTGGGGTGATGGGAAGCCCCAGGGATGCTGGGTCCCGGTTTACCTGATTGACTCTGGGCAGGCAAAGAGACAGGGGTCAGCACAGGAGTGCTATGGGTGTCCAGCACCGTTGGCTCTGCCCAGCCAGGCAGCCAAGGACTCTCACGTGTGCTCTGGATTGATGTGAGAGAGGAAAAGATGAAGTCGCCCACGTAGTTCAGGTCTGAAGACCCTGACAGGTGGTGGACCCTGGTCCTTCTGATCTCTGGTCCAAGCCTTGAGAAAGCCTTGGTCAGGAGATGGGCTGTAGCTCCCAGGTTCCCTTCCCCATGACTCACTGTGGCCTTGACTGAGTCCCCTCCTCTGGACTGTGAATCCACCAAACCCAAAAGAGGCCTGGGGAGGAGGGGGATGAGCCAGGGCTGGGGCCAGGGAGACCCCCAGGAGGGTGAGGAAGGGGACTCCTAGGCAGGGCTAAAGGTCATGAAATTGAGAGGACCCTTAGGCTGTCTCCTCTGGGGACAGCCAGCCACTTGATGGTGCCTGGCCCTGAACTAGAGTGGGAGGGGAACTGTGGATGTGGTGGGTATAGATGGGGGGGCATGTTTGGAGGGGCTGAGGACCCTTCTCTTCTACGTGCTGGCTCCCCCACTCCAAGCCTGCTCTTGTGAAGGGTCTGAGCTGCCCCTCTCCAGGGCTGTGGCAGCTTCCTGGGACCTCAGCCCCAGTGGGGAGGTTTGTCGGGCCTTGTGGGGAGGGCAGCCTCCCCCCTCCTCTATCACCCCCCCTCCTTCCCTTCCCACCCCTGCCTGGGCCCCACTCACGGAAGCTCCCTGTAGTTGGGAACCGCCCGGGCGATGACTACCGTGGGGCCGGGGCTGTTGACCAGGGGCTCGTTGACCCCCCGGAAAAAGACCTGGGGAAGAGAGGAGGCGGGTGAGCCCTGGGTGGCCTTGGGCCCTCTCGGGGACATGGCCAGCCCACCATCTTTCTCCCCGACAATGAGACCATCCCTGCATCCACATCTCTGCACATGCTCCTGCCTGCTCCTACCTCACTCGGTTCTTGAACAGAGGTTCAAGGCTGCCCTCCTTCAGGCCCTGGGCCAGACATAGGGAAGGCAGCGGGAGAAGACGCTGATTCTGTCCCCACATACCTCCGCTGCCATCCCAGCGGCTCCTGGTCCTCACCTCTGTCCACTAATGTGCTCCCACTCCCCCTTCAGCCCTCACCCCAAACCCCACCCCCCAGCTGTGGCTCCTTTTACTCCTCTGACCCCTCGTTGGCCTCTGCTTCTACTCCTGCGCCCAACCCATTCCCTTTCCCAGGCAATTTGATACCCGGTGACAAAAGCTGCCTTCTTAAAGATGACTTGGATCATCTTATCCCCCTGCCCCAACCCCACTGACCTTAGAATGGATTCCATCATTCTAACCATGATAGCCAAGGCCTGTACGGGTTGGCCTATCTGCCGCTCAGCCCACATATCCAGCAGCCCCCCCAACCTCTTTTGTCTCACCCCTCCAACATGCGCCACTTGTTTCTGCTTCAGGGCCTTTGCTTGCGCTGATGCCTCTGCCTAGACTCCCCACCTCCACCCCCACCAACTCAGTGGCTGGCTCCTTCTCCTCTTCTAGAGCTTAAATATCACCACCTCGGAGAGGCCTTCCGTGACCACTCTTCCTAGAGAAGCCCCCCCCCGCCTCAGCCCCTAGATTGCCTCGTCATAGCATCAGCATCACTTGTGTTATTCTAATTTCTTTCTTGTTTATTTTCTGTCCATTCGACTAGAACCCTGGCTTTGCAGGGGCAGGGACCATATCTATCTTATTCACTGCTGTATTCCCAGCTTTTAGCAAAAGTATCTGACAGAGAGTAGAAGCTCAATATGTGCTTGTGGGATAAATGAGTGACATTAATGAAGGAGAAAAGGGGAGAACAGGCGCGAGAGAGGTTGACTGTGTTTATGAGTGTGAGAGAGAGAGAACAAGAGTCCTGGGAGGGGGAGGAACAGGAGACAGGCAGTGGCCTCAAGGAGGCGCTGGGGCTGAGCTGGCCTTGGAGGATGGGTGGTGATACTGATTACACGGTGCCGATGGGAAGAAAAGTAGGAAGAGGAAGGGACTCTGGACTTGGCTAAGGGGCCACGTCTCAGGGACACCTCAGGATGGGAAGCGGCCCCTGCCAGGTTGGACCATACCTTCCCTGGTCCTTCTAGTTCTGCCTTCAATGGGAGGAGAGAGGCTGGGAGTAGGGGCTTGTCCTGGATCTTTTCCTTTTTCTCCTCCCCCTACTCCCCCAGCACCCTCTCCTAAGCCCTTCTGCCAGGACCTGTCTCAGCTGGTTGTCAGCTCACTCCACACAGGTGTGGGCTGATAAGGGCTTGAAATAGTGATGAGGACTTTTCAGGTCTCACTGGGGCCTCTGGAGACTGAATCCCTTTACCAAATTCAAAGGACTGAATCTCTGATGGCGGCATTTCAGACTTCAGATGGGGATGAGGTCTGGGCCTGAGGGATTTCACTGGAACCTGTTAGACTCTCTATTGCTCACAGGGACTCCAACAGGTGTAAGGGCTGAGAGGGGGGTCTGAGAGGTGTGTGTGTGGGGTGCTAATTTACAACTGTTCTGTGATGAATGGTCAGGTGTGAATGAGACAGCTGCCCAAGCAATTTCTTCTTCCACTGTGCTCCCTGGTCTGCCATCAGGAGCAGACAAGGAGGACATCTGTGCTGGGGCAGGGGAGTGGGCAGGGTGCTGGAGGGCAAAGGGGCCCAGACTCTGTGGGACAAGTCAGAGGGCTGGGGTGGGGTTGAGGCAGATCCACAGGGAGGCGCCCTGCAGGCCAAGGTTCAGTCTGGGTCTCAGAGGTGTGGTCCCCTCTCTGTGGGGCATGGCCTGGGGACAGCAAGGCCAAGCTGTTGTCACTCTTCCTTGTTCCGTGTGTGTGTGTGTGTGTGTGTGTGTGAGAGAGAGAGAGAGAGAGAGAGAGAGAGAGAGAGAGGGAAGGCTGCTGGCTGTCCTCAGGAAAGAGCATGATCAAAAGGCAGGGGGGGGGGCTTCCCTGGTGGCGCAGTGGTTGAGAATCTGCCTGCCAATGCAGGGGACACGGGTTCGAGCCCTGGTCTGGGAAGATCCCACATGCCACGGAGCAACTGGACCCGTGAGCCACAACTACTGAGCCTGCGCGTCTGTAGCCTGTGCTCCGCAACAAGAGAGGCCGCGATGGTGAGAGGCCCGCGCACCGCGATGAAGAGTGGTCCCCACTTGCCACAATTAGAGAAAGCCCTCGCAGAGAAACGAAGACCCAACACAGTCATAAATAAATAAATAAATAAATAAAAGAACGTGAATCTCTAAAAAAAAAAAAAAAAAAAGGCAGGGGGAGATGGGAGCAGAGGGTGCCTGCAGGTCTGACAAATGCTGACACCAAGGATGGCTGAGGGGAAGCAGAGATGTGGGTCAGGAGCTCTGGGCTCCCATACCAGACTCTCCTTGGGTCTCAGTGTCCCCAGCCGTGAAATGGGGCTAGTGCCCTTCCGGACTTACAGTGATATGGGGCAGATCAGATCAGCCTTGCTGGGGCAGGGGAAGCCCAGAGCTTAAGCCCCCTTGGCTCCCGCCCTGATCATACTCAGGCCATGACTGGATTTGAATCTGTCATCCTGGGCAGTGTGAAGGCTGAGGGAAAGGGAGAAGGGCTAGGTCCCAGGACCACATCTTCCTGGAGCATCACCAGTCCTCCTGGGGTTACTGAAAGACCTCGGGATAGAAGGTAATGGGGGGTGCAGAGCATGTATGGGAGCTAGGCTTAAGCTGGGCCCAGCCCCGGCCTGGTTAATGGAAGAGGCTCCAAAAATAGTCATTGAATGAATGAATGAAGACCTAATTGGAAGACCAGCCAAACAGAAACAGGACTCAAGGAAGAGTGGGGAGGCCCCTAAAATGTTCATTTAGGGGATGTAGATCCTAGGTCAGGAGTCACTACTCCAGAAGGGAGTGAATAAGAGAGAAAACACCAGAGAATGTGGGCCAAGGTAGGGGCACTTTACTTCCCCACATGAGAGTCAGGGAGACATAGACTATAGGAGCCTCCTGTCCTCCCTACGGCACTCCCTGCAGGGTGTGTGAGGAGCACAGCAAGGGAAGGCAAGGTTAGGGCAGGGTCATATGCCTGGAAAGTGCTGGAAAAGATTAGGCAACGTCATCATCAACTTTATCCCCATCATCCCTGCCATCCCAGGGCAGGTTCTATACCAACTACTTTGGCTATTTTTGAAGAACCCAGTTGCTTTTTTCTTTCTTGATTTCTTCCCCAGACACCCCTGTCCCACACCATCAGACCAGCCAGAGGTGGCCAAGGGCAGAGCCTGGGGCCTGCTCAAAGCTTGGCCCCTTCCCACCCCATCCCACCCCTGGGGGTCCCGGTCCCAACACCTCCAGAGCTGTGTGGTTGTGGCCCATGTAGTGGGAGATGAAGTTGCCCTTCCGAACGACTGTTGCATAAAGTTGGGTCTTGGCAGTGGCTTCATCGGCTTTCCCAGACTCAGTGGGCTGGGGACAGGGTGGGGGAAGAAGACACACAAGGAGGAGAGTGACTAAGGGGCAGACCCTGGCCATAAATCCAGCCCTCTACAGACAATCACTTGGCATTGCTCCACTGGGGCTCCGAGATGATAATTAAAGCTCATGGTCCCTGCGAGCCCTTCCAAGGAGATCAATATAATAAATCTTCCCTTTTCTATTTGAATATTTCATCGCCCTCACAAGGACCACTGCCTGCCTGCTCTCTTTGTAAAGATGTGATAACAAGGTCTGGGTTGTAAGTGGACAGAGAGCCAAGAAGTCTGGGTGATGCTCCCAGAATTACAGCTGAAGTGCTGAGTCTCCCAGGTGAGTCACTAATCTCTCTGGGTCTTTGCTTCCTCATCCTGAGACCCTCGGCTTGGGGTTCTCCTTAGAGTCTAGGGAAGGTAAAGACCCCTGGGGCCATGGTTGAAGAGTTGCTTGGAAAGAAAGTCAGTGCCAGGGCCTGGGGGAGGGAGGGAGGAGGGGAAGTAATCTGAACTGAGCACTTACTATGTGGCAGGTCCCTTGCTAGGTGCTTTATGCCCGTCATTGCACTTGACCCTCCAAATGGCCATGCTAGGAGGGATATTATCTCAATTTTGCTGATGAGGAATTGAGGCCTGGGGTTTTTGGATATGCAGTTAGCAAGCAGCAGACCTGGCTTAGGAACCCAGGCTAACGTCACATTGTTCTTTACTCTAAACAACCATAGCTGTCTGGAATGCACATGGAGAGAGGGAAAAGTGATGCTTCTGCCCATCTCTTGCCAGTGCCTGGCACACAGTAGGTGCTTAATAAAGTACTTGAGCAGTGAAAGAGTGAATTCTCCCTTCTATCAATCAGCACTGGGGAGAGGGGTTGGGCAGGGGGGCTGGTCTGGGAGAATTAGGCCATGGACTAAGGGGCCTAAGGCTCCCCACTCCAGGCTCATGCCCTATTGTCCACTAGAGGGGTGCATTCCAGGGAACACTTCATTTCCCACACACCCCAACTCTCCTGGGCCTTCTTCCTGTCAATGCAGTGTGACAGCACAGAAAGAACTGGCTTGGGAGACAATGTGACCTAGGCTCACACTTGCCTCTGCTATTCACTCGCTTTGTAACCCAGGATGAGAGGATTCTGCTCTCTGGGTCCCAGTTCTATGTATGCAAAATGTGATTCACGTTGAGGATTAGAGTTGGTGTGTGTGGTGTCTAGCCCAGAACCTGGAACTTAGTAGGTGCTCTGTAAACACTGTATTTCTTTGATTTTTAGGTACATTTCCACTCTTTAAACATGTATGCAATGAGAATACAGCTTTAGTTGGTGTATTCATTTAATGTGGTAGATGTTCCATGTTTATTGGGCTGTTTTATGGAGATGAACTTGAAGAATTCTAAATTCTTATGGAAATCATTCCTGTCTATCTGCCAGGAGCTATTTTTCCTGAGCCCCACATGGGCCAAGAGTTGTCACACTGCTGGGTGGGCATGGGATGCCCAGGGTTGCTCTGAAGGAATAGCTAGGGCATCAAGCTGGTTCCCACCCGCTGTCCCCCTACTTGTCCCAGGCCCAGATGGGCTCAGAGCCCAGGGCTCTGACTCACTTTCATCAGCTCGGAGTGGTAGGGGTGGAAGACACGCAAGTACTGGATGGGGATTTGCTAGGACAACAGCCCCTCTTTCTTTTTATTGTCCACCACCTTGAGGATCACATCTGGAGAGAGAAAAGATGAACACAGGGTCATGGCAGGGCTTAGCTGACCCCTGTCCCTCCCAGTGAGGTGAGACAGTGAGAGGTGGGCAAGGGAGCAGGGCCCACACTGAAGAACCAACATGCATGCACATGTGTGGAACACACAGATGCACACAACCTCACAAGCACTGTTTGAGCCCCTGCACAGGGCAAGGCTCCATGCTAGGTGCTGTTAGGACTGAAAGATGCAATTCTCTCCTGTTCCAGAAACTCCCAGCCCAGAGATGAACACACACAGAACTGACCCCAGTCCCCCTAGCAACAGACACATGTGCAGACACAGAGACACACACATAAGCAGGAATAGGACCCCTTCCCAGGAATAAGGCCCCTTCCTCTGGTCACAGACACTCTCACTAACTCCTCAGGCAGGAATGGGAGGGCTTATCTCCCGTATGCTGTAGAGGGGGAAACTGAGGCTCAGTAAGGAAAAGTGATCTGCTCAAGGAATCTTTCAAGGCAAATATCAATAAAAGTCTACTCCAAGTAAATGAAAACTGGTCTAAACACTAAGAATGATGCACCACTTAGGAAACTCCTTCCAAAGAGACTACATTTTGCCATCAAATGCATGAACTTCGGAATGAATTCTGAGGAAAATACCAATGACCCGGAAATAATCATGGTGGTCCTACTTAGTGAGCACCTACTGATTGCCAGGCATGGGGACGGGCACGCCTGAGCCATTATTCCAACAAATTCCCGCAGTCCCTCAAGTAGGAATCACCATTTCTGTTTTCTAAATGTGGACACTGGAGCTCAGAGAGGTTATATAACTTGATCAACATCACACAGCTAGTAAATGGCTGATGTGAGAGGCTGGATTTAGTGACCTTGGAGTCATCTTCCCACTCTGGAAGTCTATGATTTAAGGAAGAACAGGAGATGGGGAAGGAGGGAATGAAGAGGTGGATGGAGGAGGAGGGAGATAAAAAGAGAGATCTATAGAAGAATGGGAAAGGGAGGAGTGGGGTGGATGGGCGTACCCGAGGGAGACTATTGGGTAGCTCCTTGCCCTCTGCCTCGCTTCCTGAGACAAGGACGTTTCAGCACCAGGGACAGCTGCCGCTCTGCAGGCTCACTGGGAGCAAAGTGCTGCTGGGTCACTTGGAGCTGGGTGGGTCATTTGGATGAGGGGCTGGAGGAGGAAGTTGAGAGCTTTGCTGATTACTCTTCCTTTCTTCTTCCTCCCCACAGCTACCCGGGATGCACAGAGAGGGAAAGACACTTGCCAAAGTCCCTCAAGAGCAGGCCATATGGGATTCATGTTCAAAGGAAAGAGGGGAAAATGGTCACCAAAAGGACTTGAGGCTGTCTTGAAGAAACTAGAGTAAGGGACTTCCCTGGTGGTCCAGTGGTTAAGACACTGCACTTCCACTGCAGAGGGCGCAGGTTTGATCCCTGGTCGGGGAAATAAGATCTCATATGCTGCGTGGCCAAAAAATAATAAAATAGAAATATGAGCTAAGTAAGTGATATATTAAAAAAGAAAAAAAAAGGGGGCAGAGTAAGGCAAGAGGTGTGAAGTCAGCAGACCTGGTTTCTAGTACTAACACACCAACTTGCTTTGTGACCTGTAGCCAGTCATTTAACCTCTCTGAGCTTCATGTTCCTGCTCTGCAAAATGTTAATACTTTAAAGAAAAAAAACTCTGTCCCTCTCCTAATAATTGCTGTAAGGAGGGGAATATGTTTTTCAACCTATAAAATTCTAAGCAAATGCTCCTTGTAGCTGTCACCATTTTCCTGCTCATTAACCTTCTGTAGTGCCCCATACGCTTACCCAGCTCCGAGCAGACTGAAAAAGCTCAGCTGGGGGATTCCAGTGCTCCCAGCCAAAGCTACAACGGTAGCTGTGGAGGCTGCAGCCTCTCATGGCCACTACCCATGGGCCCTGAGTCCCCACATACAGTTGGAATTTGCTGAGGCCGAACAAGGGGTGAGTGCCCTGCATTTCTCCCCCCGCCCCCCAGTCTCTGCAGCTCTGTGTGGGCAGCCATACAGATGAGCTGTCACTGGAGGGAACGGACAGCCATTCCTCCCTGTTCCTGTCTCCATGCTACAAACACACTTCATCAGCTTCTCCTCTGGGCATTGTGCCCCTCCGGCCTCCTACAGCTCCCTTTGTGCGGTCAGCGAGCCATTTCTGCCACCAGCCTGCTTTAGCCCTGACACAGGGCCTGCAACTCCCCTTTGCTTTTCATTAACACATCCTCGAGCTACCTCCTGCCCTTCCCCCACCTCTTGGTCTGGCCCCCATCTCCCCCACCCTCCACCGCAGATATCACCACAGCAACCGGTTCCAACCAGGTTCTAACAAGCATCCAGCTACTTCAATCTGCAAAGAGCCTCCTGCCGATATTCTCTGCTTGCCCATGAGGCCCCCCCACCCTCCTGTCCTTCCTGCAGTGAGTCCTGCTTCCCTCTCTGCTACACAGATGGGCCCCAAGGCCACTGACTCATCATGCCCTTTCCTGTAGTCACCCCAGATGTGTAGAGCCCAGGACAGGATCACAGCCCTGGTCCACTCATCACAACCCCTAACTTCCTGTCAGCCACATAGATGTATACACACACACAAACTACACACACCTAGGTACCAACAGGCACATATCAGCTCCCAGGTAAATCTAGGTGCACACACAACACACTGTTGCAGCCAGACATGTGAATGCACGCACACATACAAGACACACAGACATGCATGCCTGTAGGCATAGTCACAAGCACA
This sequence comes from Balaenoptera musculus, assembly GCF_009873245.2. Taxonomy (NCBI): domain Eukaryota; kingdom Metazoa; phylum Chordata; class Mammalia; order Artiodactyla; family Balaenopteridae; genus Balaenoptera; species Balaenoptera musculus. The sequence goes on from NC_045786.1 coordinate 60,720,875, forward strand.
TACTCACACACTCACACAATGTTCACACATGCACATGAACCAGCATGCAGGCATTCACACACAGGCACACACGAGCATTTGCATGAGATCCTAGGTCAATTTCTCCTCGTTTTCCACATTTTCTCAACAGCTCCACCCATCCCTTTACAGGCAGAAGAAAATCCTCGGGCTTGACCTAGAACTAGCTTCTTCTCCTTTTACCGATGCTCCTCTTCACCCCTTTTCTCTCTCCTTTTCCACCGTCTTTAGCAGCTGGCTTTCTGCTCTTTGTGAGGTAGACAGGGAGCTCTGTCTAAATCCCTGGCAAGATTTTCAAGGGCAGAGGTAAAGCATGTCATCTGAGGTGTGTCACTTGCAAGACGGGAGTCTGAGGCTCTTCTGACTAGATACGACCAGAGACATCACGGGCACCTGCGAGCCTATGCTGACTGCCTGATGCCGGTACCCACAGCTGTCCTGCCATCAGCCAGCCAATATTCCTGTGCGCCCCTCTTTAGTTCTCACCTGAGAGTGGAAAGCAGGTGGGCCCCTGGTGTGGAAAACACAAGTGTGCCCACGTATGTGTGTACACTGGTACCTTAAATTGCCTGCAGTGTCAGAATTTGCCAAAACACAGGGACTGGAAAGGCTTCTGGGATGGAGGAGTGAGAACAATTAGGCAGTTTCTATGACAGCAGCCCCCGACTTTGGAAGCACAGACACACTACTGTCTGACAGTGGGCAGTTCCCGGCGAGGACTAGGCAGGATGTGAAGCCATTCTAGGGAAGCAGCTAGAGCTCAGGAGCTATACTGAGAGCAAGGAATGCTGATCCTAGGTTCCCCCACTTGCTGATGACTTGAGTTGAGCCTGTGATATAAGTTCCCTGGACCTCAGTGTTCTCACCTGAGCAATGGGAGCAGCACTGCTCCTCTTGGGAGGGGTGATCCAATGAGCAGTGCATGGGGACGTGCCAGGAAGCTGTAATGTGCCATTTCAGTGGGAGACGGTGGTAATAACAACCATGAAAATAATAACAATGGTCGTAAAATAGATAAGCTTTCATTGTCTGGAAAATTCATTTATGTGGAACAACTCATTTTTCGAGCAGGCTGGGGAGATGAGGCGTGACAGCATTATGATTTTTTTCCTTTAAAGTGCTTCTAACTGAGCCCAGGGAGACGTTCAGGTGGCTTCCAGCTGCATTGAGAGGGAGGCTGGCTCTTCCCTGCACCCCTCCTAAGCCCCACCTGCCCCCTCACCGCCTCATCTTCATGCCCCGCATCCTCAGCTTGGATCTCCACTTTGACCGTGTCCCCCCCGATGGGGGCTTTGCTGGGCTCCGAGGGCACAAATGTGACTGCCTTGGAACTCTGCTTCTTCGCTTCCTCAGACGTGGTTTTCCTGGGGGGGGGGGCAGGCTGAGTCACAGGGAGGGTGCCCTGCCTGCTGCTCCCCGCTCTCAGACCCCACCGTCCATAAATCTGAGCAAAGAGCGGACGGGTCATGAAGTGCTCCCCCTCAGGCAGAGACACTCATGTCATCCCAGGCCCAGGGAACGCCAGGCCTCTCTCCTCGGCTGCCCTGCCTGCCCGGGTGACCAAGGCACCAGAGGATGAGGGTGGGGGTGGAAGAGGAAGTAGACACCTCGCCTGTGTGACTTCCTGCCCCCTGCCAGGTCAGGGCTTCCCAGCAGGCGCCTGAGTGCAGATTCCCCATCTTGATCCTCTTCCTGAGGTTCTGTTTGGTGGGAGGAGGCCTCTGGGCAGGGCAGCTGTGCAGTGCCCACCTGGCTGATCTCTCCTTTAACTTTCATCTCCCCAAGCTTCTGGCCCAGCTACCCGGCTCCGAACCTTTTCAGTGGGTACACACGCGCCACCGTCTTCTGCGGCAGCCACTGTGTGCAGGGCCCCGGGCAGGGCACTTGGGAGCTGGGCACGGGGCAGGGCAGGGGGTGGTGAGGGGTTTCAGGCCTCCAAGCCCTCAAGGTCCTGCAGGGTCAGGCTGTCCCAGGTGAGGTGGGAGCTTGGGCCTTCTGCATCCCAGCACATCCCACAGGTATCTGGGATGTGTCCCTGAGATCCTGAGCCATCAAACAGCTCAGTGAGAGAGTTCATGCTTCTTCTGTTGAGGAGGTTATTATATCAGGGCTGTAAGCGGTGCTGCTACATTAACTGCAGCAATCATGGGTGAGGACTCATCTCAGAGCGCCTTGGCAGGGGGAGCCACACCACACACCCGGGGGGGAGAAGCGTCGTGCACAAATGGCACCCCAGGGTGGGAAGCAGAAATGGCGTCCACACCAGCCCTTGGCCCCCACCCCCAGATGCCCCCAAAGAGAGTGTGGGGCAGGCGAGTCGGCCCAGAAGCTCAGAGCCAATGTGCCCCATGTGTTAGCAGCCCCAGCCTTGATCCTTCCCAGCCCAGCCTGTTCCTCTCTTCCAGGAAGCCCTCTGGGACCCCCTGGCCCTCACTGCTCCCTCTCTCCTCTTGACTTGAGTGACACAGTGGCCTGGATCTTTCCTTCTAATCATTACAGCCCTACTCCTGTGGACACCCATTCTTGTGGGAGTCCTGTATCCAAGCTCCAGGGGTCAGCTAAGGATTCCCCTCTGCTTCAACTGAGAGGCAGTATGACATGGTGATGATGACAACGGGGTCCCTGGAGTTAGACCACTTGGGTTCCAAATCCCAGCTCTAACTCTTAAGTAGCTGTGTGACTTTGGGCGAGGTTCATAACCTCGCTGTGCTTTACTTCCTTCATCTGTGAAATGGGGACGGTAATGCAGGGTTGTTGCGGGCATGAAATGAATTAATATGTGTAAAGTACCTGAGACACTGTTAGATACCATGAGAGTGTTAATAATAATAATAGTAGTAGTAGTAATAATAATAATAATTTTAATTGCCCCAGGTCTGGTGTCTCCCTATCTTGATCCCCAGCTCTGGGTCTGCAACTGGAGGTCTCTGGCAGAGGCAGAGGTAAGGTAAGTCACAGCAAAGAATACACAGAAAGAGTACAGGCTTTGGAGTCACACTGACTGGTTTCCAGCCCACAGTTCTCTTCTGGCCAGGTCCCCTCCCCTCTCTGAGCCTCAGTTTCCTCTTCTGTAAGTAGTACCTCCCTCCGAGGGTTGGTTATAAGGACTGGGAAGAAAGCATGTTAAGCTCTGGCACACAGAAGGCCCCATTCATGTTATCCCCTCATTTGTGATACAAAACAACCTGGGTGTGTCCAAAGCCACCTGACTGAGGGCAGCGTGAAGGGGAAAGGGATGCACTGAGGGAGGGCTGAGGTGAGAAGGGGTGTGCTGCCCAGAAAGCCGGAGTGATGGAGCCCACCAGACTCGGTGCCCACCCAGACACAGGCATCACCTCCCCACGCCTGCAAAGCGGGTCCCTCTGGCCCAGGGCTGTGCGGGAGGCCGCCAGGCTGGAGAGAACAAGGCAGTGAGGCCGGCGGGTGATGGAACCCAGCCTGCCCACGCTCCTCAGGTCCCTTCCTCCCGGCTCTGTGACCTCTGCTAACAGAGGGGTGCGACCTGGACCCCTCCACCTGCCACTCTGCTCTGGTTCCCCCTCTGACAGCCGCCCCCAAGTTCAGAGGCCTCAGAGCTCTTGGCAGCCTCCCACCAGCTCCCATTCCACCTGCTCTGTTCATTCTCCACACCTCCCTTCCTCTGGGAAGCAGGAACTGGGCTCCACAGAGGACAGAGGGCAGAGCGCAGCGGAAAGGCAGAAGCACTAAGCGGAGACTGTTGCAATGATGCATGTGAGGAGGATGTCAGACCTTCTACACCCTAACAGCAAGCTTGCTCCTGCAGGGCACGTGGTGTTTGTATCCCTGGGGGCTTCCCGGTGCAAGGAGAGGACAGACTCGGGGGTGAGCGATGGACTTAAGTCGCAGCAGTGCAGTGACACAATTCAGGTTGGAACCCAGGACCCCAACTTGCCAGCCTGTCTTCCACTCTCCTGATGTCTTCAGCCCCTTGTCCCCTCCCCTGGGCATCTGGCAGGAGGAATTCCAGGTGGAAAGAGACAGGGAAGGGCAATGGACAAGGCTAAGGGACGTTGCTGGTGCTGACTTCGCTCAGGCATAGAAAGAGTTAAGCAAGCACTTCCCTCAACACACACCACAGAGGTCGGACAGGGCTAGGTGAGCAGGGAAGAAATAACTCTGGAGGGGTGAGGCCCCAGGGGAAAGAGGGAGGCTTTTAGCAGGTGGAGGGAGGCTGTCAGAGTAATGGCTTTTCCTGGCACAGCTGACTCCTCTGGGCCTTGACGCTATTCTAGAAACGAGAGCTAGAGGGGCCTCTGATTCCTCACAGAATTGGAGAAGGGAAGCAGCTCACTCCCTGCTCTCAGCCCCCATTCTGTGCCCTTTGCTGGCACAAGAGAAGCTGAGTTCTAGGGTCCCCCAGGCCTCTGATGGAGCTCGGGTCTCCCAGTGCAGTCTCAGAGCCCAGGGGGCCTCTCTGGGACCTGCCTCCACAGAGCCACCTGCAAGCCTGAGATCCTCCCTCCCTGTCCCTAAAGCCCTGGCCTGGCTCCAGCAGGGGCCCGGGAGGAGCTGCCAGGTGCTGCCCGCTGTCCTGAGGCTCAGACTTATTCCAGCCATGGGAGCAGGGCAGCCACCCCAGGATGGAACCGGGGTTGGGCTCAGAGGCACAGTGTGGTAGTCCTGGGTCCAAAGGTGCAGGCAATGCAACCCCCGCCTCAACCCAGCCCACACCTCAGGGCACTGGGGGGAGGGGTGTGTACGTTTGACAAACTCCAGCCAGGCCCGAGCACAGCTGTGAGTGGGAGGGGAGAAGGACTCAGCTTTCCTTCTGTGAGGTCAGAACTAAGGGGAACATGTTGTCTGGTTCCCAGGGGCTGCAGCGGTGAGTGGAGGTGAGCACCGGAAACGCACAGGATGTTGATGGAGAAAGAGGGCAAGCTCCTGAGGTACTCCCCACCCTCCACTGTCCTCTGAACGCCCCCTAGGGCACACACCTCACGGGTGGAACCTGTGTGCCACTGTCCCTGTGTCCAGGACGTCTCTCCTCACTCCTCTGTTTCCCCTCCCCCATTACAAGCGCATATGTGCGTGCACGGATGTGTGCGGACATACACACACATACACATGCACAGGATGCCCCAGAGAGGTTTGTGTGCCACACTGTACCTGATCTCTGTACCCAGCCCCCAGTCTACCAGCCCTCAAGCTGCCTCCGCGGTCTCTAAGCCCACCTCCTGCTCTGCCTGTCCTCTTGGTCTTCCACATTCCTCAAAGCATCAGAGCACGAACAACTGTCAAGGTCTGGCCTCCTCCTGGGCAGGGCTTCGGAAGGATGCAGGCCACCAGTCTTGTCCTGAGAGCCAATCCCAGGGCAGCCCCTGGAAGATCATGGGAAAGGGGAGCACCCCAATTTGGGTCTGTTCTGGCTGCTGGGGTCCTGGCTGGGCAGGCTCCTGAATCCTGAAAGACCAGAGGGATATTCCCAGAAGCCCTGGGGAAAGAGGTGGTTGGGTAGATGGAGAAGGATATGACGGAGGGCAGAACCTTTAGGTGGATGGGTGGCAGAACAAGAGGTCTTGTGACCTTTTGACCTGTCCTCCACAGCCCTGCTGCTCTCTCACAGGGAAACTTAGAGGGAGGTGGGGGAACAGGTTCAGATTAAGATTCCTGCAGGCCTAGCACAGGGACATCAGCTGGTGCTTTGTGACCACCTAGAGGGGTGGGATAGGGAGGGTGGGAGGGAGGGAGACGCAAGAGGGAAGAGATATGAGGATATATGTATATGTATAGCTGATTCACTTTGTTATAAAGCAGAAACTAACACACCATTGTAAAGCAATTATACTCCAATAAAGATATTAAAAAAAAAAAAAAAAAGATTCCTGCCAGCCAGATGCTGGTGTGTCATGATTGGGCCTTATCCTGTCCTGAGGAGGCAGGGCAATTCCGCTCTACCTGGACCCTCCATGCAGGTCTCTGAGCCAGGAAGGCCAGCCTCCCTCATCCTCCTGAAGTCTAAGAGGCATCCAGACTCCCAGGTCACAGGCCTACCTCTATCCCTGGAAGGCACAGAAAAACCCCACGACCTCCTCCTCCCCCAGAGGCCCAGCCTTGTGCAACAGGGACAAGATAGGAGACTTGGCCTCTGCAGAGGTGGTCATCTGAACAGGCTGGTCAAAGGCTGGATTCTTGTGTTGCTGACCCTGCCTGGGCTGGACCAGGGAAAGAATGTTTCCTGGAGGAAGCAGGGTTTGAATAGATGGAAAGGAGGACCTTCCCAGTCGGAGGATAGAGCCTGAGGCTCAGAGGGGCCATGAGCTCATGGGCAGCTCTGGGGAGGCGCTGGCTGGTCCATCTAGGGTGGGTGGGTTGGGAGCACGGGTTGGAGTAGTCAGAGAGGAAAGCGAGGCTTGTGGTCCTCCCTTACCTCATTCCCTCTCCAGCCCCTTCTCTCCACACCGAAACGCGTCATCCTCTGAGGCCAGACAGGCAGGAGGGAAAACCCCTGGCCGTCACAAGGCCAGAGGATAGCTGGGCATAGCTGGGCAAGAAGATGAGGCCTGAGGCTCCATGAAGGAGGAGCTGAGATCTGAGGCAGGGAGTGTCTGGTCTGAAGCTCTCTTCTCTCGCCTCTCCCACTTCACCAGACAACAGCCCATCCATGGCACCCCCCACTCCATGATTGACTCTCCCCAGCCCCCAGTGCATCTGGTCCTTGTGGGTTTTGAGCTCTTGGGAGGCTGCCACTTAAAGGCATGAGCGGGGCTGCTATTCTCAGCAAAGCGATGGGCTCTCATCCTGGGTTTCATTTATTAATTGGACTCAAATGAACCATCACTAATTGTTGATGGTGCTACACCACTACAGGCGGGCCTCAATTTAGAGAATTGAGGTGTAACGGGGGTGTAAACCGGAGGCCAGCCATCTCCGCAACCACATGGGTGTGGCTCCTCCCCTGCACTTTCCTGCAGGGAGCGGGGACTGCTCTAGAAATCAGAAACGGCACCTTCCAAGAAACTCTGAGATGAGCACTCTGGCAAAGGGAAAAATCTTTCTGTAAAACCCAGAATGCTCCCCACATCTCTACCCACACATCATCTGAAATAGTCCTGCTGTTCTCAGGGGAGCCCCTTCTGGTCAACAGGCACCCCTCCGCATGGCATCTCAGAAAGGCAGCAGGGCAAGGGTAGTCTTTCCATATGGTCCAGGGGAAAACCAGAGCCCACAGAGCTTTGTGACTGGTCCAAAGTCAGACTCAAGCCCCAGTCTGTCAGGCACTGTCACATCATTTATCCTCTCCAGGGGAGCATTTCCTTGTTTTCCAGAGAGCCCTTTTTTTCTCTGTTGAGGCAGGAGATGGTACGGGGCCAAGAAGGGCCCCTGCCTGTGCCATCTGCCAGCCTTTTGAATATCTAGCTGTGGCCTACCCTGTGGCCTAGCTTGGTGGGGGGACCTGGGAGCCATCTTCTGAGGCGGAGGAGAGAGGGTCCAGCTGTCAGTCAACACCATAGCCCTAGGGGATGGAAGGACAGTCCCCTTGACAAGGGACAGCCCTGGGTGGGACAACCCTGTGAGATCCACCATGACTTGGAATTCTTCTTGATAAGTCACTCTGAACATTCCCTCTTCTGAGTATCCCCTTTCTCATGGATGCAGCTTTAGAGCAGGAGGAATGTGGGCAGACATACAGGTGAACTTCCCAACCTCAGAAGAATGACTTGAGACACAGAGCCCTACCTCCTGCCCCCTTCCAAGAGACAGCCTCCCTGAGGGGTCCTGGTACCCAAGTTCTGGGGCCTGGGACCTGCTCAGCTGCCTTCTGCCTTGGGAGATTGTGGGCGTAGGACAAGTGAGCAGTGTCTACCACCACTCCCCTCCTCCCACTAGACTGTGAGCTCCTGGAGGACAGGGATTTGCCTTTTCCTGCTGTAGCTGTTCCCGGCTCCCAGGCTGGGCACGTTGGGACCCAGCAAGTGTTTGTTGAGTGAAGGAAGGCGTGACCCTTGGAAAACCACGTGGAGACAGAGGTAGTCCCTCCTCTCCAGCTCTGCTAGGCCAGCCCCCAGTCCGGACTGCTGGGACCCCACTTTAAATGGTGGCATCTCCTCAGTACCGCCCTGGAAGCAGCTCTTGGGCTGGGAGGAAGGTTCAGATTCCAAATTCTAGTCCAAACGCATGTCCTCAAAAGCAGGGAAGCAGAGCCCAGCTGTGGGGACTGGGGCCCCTTGAGATTCTGGGGCCTTGGGGCCTTGAGACCCTCGGTCCAGCCTGGGTCCTGGCCTCTCTGTCCCCGCCTGGGGCCCTGCGGCTGGATCCTGGGTCTGGTCCTCCTGGCCACACTGACCACCCTGATTGCCGCAGCTGTAGTCACGGTCCGGCCGCGCAGGCCCTGCTTTTGAACATCCACAGAACGCCGCAGCATGCACACGGCACTCCCCACAGGCCCTGGGGCTGCCTGGGAAGCCAGAAAATGAGAGACGGCGGGGTGGTGGTGGGAGGAAGAGGGGCTGATGGGGGACCACCACTCCCTCCCCTCCCTCAGGGCGAGCCGCACCTCTAACTCTACCTTGGCGGGAGCAGGGAAGGAGGAGGCCACAGCCTGCCCTGCCCAGAGATAAAACCACCGCTCAGCCTTCGGAGCGTTCCCGGGCCAGGCAGACTGGATTAGCGCTCAGGCGCATGGGTTGCGAGTCTGAGTCCTGGCTGTGCTGCCTGCTGACTGTGCAGGATCATCCTTTAAAAATCTCTCAGCTCAGCTCCTCCCAATAATCGCTCTCCGTAACTCACAGGTTTCTGGATGGACGAGAAGGCCAGTTTGGGGAAGGCTGAGTCTGGGGTGGAGTGTACACTCACCGGTGGGCCCAGGGGCTGGAGCTTAGGAGAAAGGCCTGAGCTGGATCTAGACATTCTGGAGCCTTCAGAATAGGGGTTGGGGTGGGTAGCCGGGGGTGAGGGAGATCTCCCAGGAGAGTAGAGATCCAGGGGAGAGTCGGGGACTGAGCGGGAGCATGGGCATTCACAAGGTACAGGGAGAAAGGAGCCCACAGAGGAGTGGGCAGAGAGAGGAGGGGGAATCAGGATGGGAGGGTCCTGGAAGCAAAGAAAGAAGGGGCTTCAAGAAGGCGGGCTGCCTCTCAGACTCGTATAAATGATGAGCAGCCGTGGGGAAGTATGTGGCCCCTGGGAGAGGAGGACAGTCGGTGAAGCTGGCTGTGGAGGTTGAGTCTGAGCCGGCTGAGGGTTCAGGAGGGGAAGACAAGGTGAGACTCAGATCCAGCTGAGCAGAGGTGTTTGTTCTGCTGGTAAAAAGTGGTTGATTTCACATAACAATCTGGATTTCTGGCTTCTCTTGAAAAATTGAGAGCACTGACAACCCAAGCCTGCATTCCTCCCTCCTTGTCAGAAATCAGCGGGGGTGCCTGGGGGCTGCTCTCAATGAGCCAGTGCCCTCAAGTTTGCCAGTGGATTCAGCTCTCTACTGCATCATACACCCGGCTGACTTCAGTGTTTATTAACTGGCTTGGGCCTTGAAGGCACTGACCGTGCCATCCCTGGCCATTCCTTCTGTGGAATCTCACTGTGTGTGTAGGGATGGGAACAGACAGATATGGGGAGAGCACAAGGGCAGAAGGAGCTGAATTGGAACCTGAACCCTGGCTCCCTGGCCAGTGGCCTCCCTCTCTCTTCGATAGATGCTAGACCATGGGGCATGTGACCCTGAAGCCCGTCGGGGCCAGGCAAGGGCAGAGCGAAGCCAGACCGAGCCTGGAGGGGGCACCAAGCCTCCTGGCTGCTCATGGTGTCCTGGCAGGGAGGAGGAACCCCGTCAGCAGCAGCTTTGTCCATGCTCAGAAATAAGCAGACCAGACAGCCTATGTCTAATGCAATGAGGACACCAGGAAGGCCCCCACTGGCTTGCCTCATTTCCTGAAATCTCCCCGCTAATACTTGCTTCTTTTGGTAAGCATTGTCCTTTTGGGCTGCTCCTCCAGGATTCCAGCAGTCCTGGTAGAGAGCTCAGGCTTTGGGGGTTTGAATAAATGTTTCGGCATGAGAAGACCTCAGGGGCCCTTGGCAGAGGTGATGGGGGAACATCTGGAAAGAATCCTGCGGCTTCAGTCTGGCTGGGGGTCTCGGGCCAGTCTCCTTTTAAGCACTGATGACAGCTGTGTTTATAGCCCTGGGACATGGGGACGTTCTCACTGAACAAAAATTCTGAGGCTCTGAGCCTCAAGGGACTGACGTCATTTGGAACAGGTGCAGGTAGGTCAGGCCACGCCGTAGGCAGGAGGCCCTGCATGGAAGATAAGACCCAGGATTCTCAGGGCCTTCTCTACCACGTGACTTCTCCCACAGGCATCCTGCTGGGAAGGAAGGAGGCTTGGCCTCTGCCAGAGCAAGTGGCCGGTTGTCAGATGGGGACAGTCATCTTCATCTGCTCCACTCCCACTGGCCAGCCATGTGATCTTCGTCAAGTCCCTTCACTGCCCTGGGCCTTGGCCTCCTTGGCTATCACATGGGGCTAATGCAACCTGCCTCCCAGGGCTGCTTTATTAGAGCCAGAGTGCCTGGAGATCCAGGCTCTGAGTGAGCTCAGTGTGGGACTCACCAGCAGATGGGGGCTGCTTTTCACTCCTGGTACTGTCCCATGACCACTGTCACTGTGAGTGTTATTGTTATTTTTGCGAGTCCAACCCTCTGGCTGCTGAGACAATCTCCCAGGCCACCTGTGGTTCATACCGGACCTCCACCTACTTCGCCCAAATTCCTGCCCTCTGGGGCCCTTGGCCAAGGCCCACAGCCAAATAAGGGAAAGTGTGAGCAGGCAGGTCCCAGGAGGGGTCTTCAGACTGGTCACTGGATCTTCTCTGCAAGTCTGGGTTAGGACCCTGATGCCAACATCCCCTTCCAAGGGCAACAGCTATGTGAAGATCAAGGCAGAGAGTGAGGTGGAAAGAGCTTTTGGATTTTGGAATCCTGGATCCTGGATTGGATACCCACTAGCTCTGTGACTTTGGGCAAGCCACAAAAATGCTCTGAGCCTTAGTAACCTCAGGTATAAAATGAGGACATGGGCAAGTCACAAAAATGCTCTGAGCCTTAGTAACCTCATGTATAAAATGAGGACAATGTTATCTAGTTCATGGGACGGAGTGATGATTAAATGATATCTCACACACACACACACACACGCACACTCACACACACACCCCTAGTGCATTTGACAGGTATCTGGTAGACACTTGAAAGATATAAGCTTCTTTAACCTTCCTTTCTTACTAGGACCCCTGACAAAACTGCCCTACTTTCAATATCTTCTTCAGTTAGTCACCAGGGTCAGGCTCAGTCTGGGGCCAGGGTCAGGGCTCTCAGGCTTATCCAAGAAAGGAAGCAGTCCTTCCCCTCCCAGTACTGGCTCTGTCCCTGCTCATTAGCTCTGGGCAGCAGGCAGTCAGAGAAGCAGCTGCCAACTGGCAGCCCAGCCATCCAGCCTTTGGCCAAGGGTCAGAACCCCACAGGCCGTCTCCTGGCTGGCCCCTCCTCCACACTCTGCCTGCTGGGGTACTCCCCACCTGTCAGGGCCACTGCCTTCCTGATCCCTGCTGTGCTCTGACAGACAGGTCTCTCTGTGCCAAGCTGGGAGGCAGGTGCTGGGCACTTCTCAGGCCCCAGAGCCTTGAGCCAGGCCCAGACCACTCGAGGGAGACCCTGGGCCTGGCCACTGACCCAGCAGACCTGGGTGTGGAATCTGTTGGGCAGTACAACTGGGGCTCTTGTTGCCTCTAAGGAACTGAGTCTGTTTCCCAGGCCAGAGCACAAACCAGCCTGGCAAGCCTGCGACAGCGTGGAGGCCAAGCCTTATATCCTGGCCATGGGAAGGCCAAGACTCAGAGAGGGGCAGCGACTCCCCCGAGGTCACACAGGGAATCAGGGGCTGTGGGCCAGACTCTGGGTTTTCCTGATTCCATTCTGGCTTCTCTCCACTGACCTGTGGTTTCTTCTGCTAGGTCTCACGTGCCCACTGTGACTCTTACTAAGGATATCCCCTCTCCCTGTGTGATACTTTAGACCTGTCAGCATCTCCCGGATGGTGGTCTGGCTCCACCATCTCTTCAGCCCATTGGGACAGGTTCCCAGGTGAGGTATTCAGCATCGAAAGGTAAAGTAACTTTCCCAAAGTCACAGAGTATGCTCAAAACATGACCAGATTCATTCATTCATCTGTTTATTCATTCATTCAACAATTATTAATTGAGAACTTCCTATGTTTCAGAGTCTGTGTTGAAAGTAGGGATAGGATGGTGAAGGAAACAGACCTGGTGGTTGCTCGTGGAACTAGTGGGGCACAATGGGATGAGGCACTGATGAAGAATAAGCCAAGAATCACATCAAAGCACATAAACCACGTGCAACTGCAGCTGCAACACTGGAGAAGTACACAGTCCCATGGAGGCATGTAATGGGGGAGGATTAGGCCTGAGCTGGGAGGTCGGGAGGGCTTCCTTGAGGAGGTGATAACTGAGCTGAGATCCGACGAGGGGAGGGGAAGAGAGAATGTTCTGGGGGAGGGAGAGTGCAAAGGCCTGGGGTGGGAGGGAAGAGGGTCTGCTCAGAGCATTGAGAGATGTTTGTCCATCGGATGTGGCTGGAGCAGAGAGAGGGAGGTGGGGTCATGCTGCTGGGGAGCTGGAGGGGCTGACAAAGAGCCAACCATACTGGGCCTAGAACCCTCTTTACCCTGAGAGCAATGTGAAGGGTTCAAAGAATGGGTTCCTCTGGTACTATGGCACCACAGTATCGAATGGTAACCTGTCTTTCAAGGGGGTTTGAAGAGGGGCAATATTAGATGTACCAAGAGCAGAACAGTGCAGTAACCTAAGGTGGTGGCGCTGGCAGAGAGAAGTGGATAAATTCAAGATCGGAGAGGAACTGACACGACTTGGCAATGGATTGGATGGGGGCAAAAGAATGTGATTACTGATGCCAGGATACAGATGAGCTCACACGAAGAGAGAGTATAGAGAGGTAAGAGAGACCTAGGGTTGAAACCTGGGACAGGCCAACATTTAATTCCAGGTAGAAGTGTTGAAGAGGTACACATAGAAGAATATAAGAGTAGGGCATCTTGGAAGCCAAGAAAAGCAAGGGCCGCCAACAGAATCAGTGGTCATGAGGGGTTAATGCCACTGAGAGGCCGCGAAAGATGAGATACCCATTGGAAGGAGAGCTAGGCATGATGATCTCTGGTGACTTCAGAGACAGCTATTTCAGTGGAGAAGTGGGGTCAGGTTGGAAGCAAGTCAACGGCTTAGCTGGAAAGAGGCAGAACCAACCACAAGATGAGCCAAGTGGACCTGTTGGTCTGTCATAGTCGCCACTGGAGGACACACCCTATTACTAGATTGGCTCAAGGCTAGAGCCTGCATGGCGGAGGGAAGTGGCTACACCCCAAACCTGGGAGGCCCCATCTTGGACCTGAACCCTATTCTGCTCCTCACTAATGGGTTGAGTAAGTGGCTTTGGGGCACTCTCAGGCCTGTGCTTCAACCCTCCCACAATGGGCCTGCCTTGGGGCCCCACAATGGGCCTGCCTGTTGAGGATGCAACACCCCAGAGAGGAGGAGGGAACTAGGCAGAGACAAGAACCTCCAGGACCCCATTCCCAGTCTGAGGTGAGACAAACGGGATGGAAGAAAGTAGGAAACTAAGCCAGGAGACGGAGCTGAGGGCACCAAAACACAAGCAACAAAAAGATGAGAAAAAAATGCTTTGAAAGACTATAAAATTATATATATATTCAATATATATTATGTAATATGATTTAATAGTATTTAATATATATATAGTATATAATATATATTTTGAGCATTGAAATATTCATTGTGAGAAAAATGAAAACTTTGGTGGATTTGCTTATGCCTATTATATGTTTTGTTACTGTGTATTTGGAATCAGACATGGTGGAGGGGCGGATATCATATCCTTTCCAGGGGTTAGGGCTTCTGAGGGTCTCGGTCCTCCCTCTGGGGTTCCTGCCTCGGGCTGGGGGCTCGCACTGAAAGCCCTTTTCAGGTTCTGACAGCTGGGCCTTCTTTCTCAGAAGCCCTCCCTTCTGCTTTCATTTGCATCTCATTAGCACCTCCTCTGCTGGTGGCAGCTCAGCCGCCCGGAGCCCTGGAACGCAGGCTGCAGGCTCGCCTAGGCCCTGCTCCCTGCCCCCTCTCTGGGTGGAGATGGGTGCAGCGATGCCCTCCCCCGCCCCACCAACCCCTCCACACCCCTCACCCAGGCTCCGCGGCTTGGCTCCCGCTGCGCGTTCCCATGGCAACCGGGTGATGGCGCAGGTCGCGGTGGCTCTGTCGAGGAGCCACGGGCCGCCCAACTCCCCGCCCCACTGCCCAAGCTGGATTGGTGATAGGCGGGGCCTCAATCTCCCGAGATGATCGGCGATAATTGGTTTATGGAAATAGCTGAGGGGAGAAGGCGAGCTCCCTGCCAAGCCTGCTCTCAGCCACCTGTCCTTCTTCACCACGGAAATGGAGTCGGGGGAGGGGAGGGCCGAGGAGCTGGGCAGGGGAAATGGGGCTTTCGAGACAAGCGTTTCACCTGTTGGGCTCCAGCACCTCATCTATCCCACTTTCACTGTGTGTGTGTGTGTGTTGGGGAGGGGTTGTTGTCATAGTAACCTGGGGTGTTTGCATCAGTGCTCCTTGACCCCTAAGTGTGCTCAGGCCTATACCCGGCATATTGTTGGGGAAATGGAGAGGGAGACATGGGATCTGTCCGTGGGAGCCCCAGTTTAGGGGACAGAGGAGCAGCACATAACTTCATTTATATAAAGTACGTCAGACCAGTGTTGCCACTGCTGTCCGTCTGCAAAGGAGGGAGAGCTCAACTTGGACGGGCGCCTGGAGGAGGAGGCTCACAAGCAAGGCTTTGAAAGTGGATTTCGGCAGATGTTGGCGCAGGCACTCCCCAAAGGAAATGTGGGCAAAGCCTGTAGGCAGGAACTGAATGCTGCTGGTAGAGGAGGGGAGGGGTAGGTAGCTTGGTGGGGAGGCCCCAGTGGCTCCCAGTGTCTACAGAAGGGGCTGAGGGATGGCAAGCGCATGGGAGGGGATTGCTGCACGGGGCTTTATAATCAAGACTCAGTAGATGTCCAACATCCATATAGAAGCTTGGCTGGATGGAGACTCTGTCACCCCTGATACCCTTCCAGGAGAAGTGAGGCCCAGGAAGTGGGAAGTGGACATGGCATGGCAGGCCTCGCTCGGATACCGGGCTGTGAGAAGTGTGTACCCTGACTCCGGCTGGTTGGAGGGGAGCGTGCATTAAAGGATCAGAAGGAACTAGGGAAGCCCCTGTAATAGAAAAGACTGGAGAAGTGGTGGGGGCCAAGGAGGAGGATGGTCTTGAGGATCCTACCCCAGGACTGGGCATGGTAAGATGGGGCACTCAGAGGCTGGGAGAGCAGCCCTTAGGCCTTCTCCTTCCTTTGACCATCACCTCCCAGTGAGTCCAGCCCAGGCCTCTGCATCCAGGGGCCCTGGCCCACTGTGGTCGATTTGTGGCCAAACACTGGTCAGCTGGTTGTGGGATCACGGAGTGGCTCTTCCCTCCTTCCCCAGCCCTTTGGGTGCTCATATCCCAAATATCCATACCCTGGTTTCTGCTCCAGCTTGGACACCATCCCCTGTCCTCACTCTCAGCCAGCTACTTACACTACCACATAGCTCAGATGCCATCCTTGGAGGCAGGAAGGTTGGTGGCCCCATGGAGAGTGACTGTGATGACCTCCTTATCAGAGGGAGACAGTTGGCTGATGACAGCGTCCACATTCTGGGAGGTATTCGTGGGCTCCTCTGGGCCCTCGGTGACCTGTGGGGAAAGCCAGGGCTGAGCGCCTCTTCCAGTGTGGTCACCTCCCTTTACTGCCTCCCTATAACTCTAGCCCCCTCTCGGTTCCCCTCCGAGTGGCTGTTTCCCTCTGTCGTCCCCACAGCCAGTCTGGAACTACAGGGGCAGTCACCTTTGACCCCGTTTTCTCCCTACCTCTGTCCCCCACTCCACACCTCTGTCTCCCTCTTGCTTCCTCCAGTCCTGGATCTATCACTTCCTGCAGAATGAGACAGGCCACTTCACCTTTCAAGTCCAGTCCCACCTCTAAGCCTTTGCTTTTGCTGGTATCCTTGCCTGTAATTTCTAAATCCTGCCCTACTTTTGAGGTTCTAGCAATTGGCCCTCTTTGCTCCTGCAACCTCAGCCCAGGCCAGCTGTCACCTCAGGTCCCTCCTGTGCACAGCGCTTTATAGTTTACAAAGCCTCTCCACATCCATGGAGTCACCCAAAGCATTAAAGAGGGATGAATGAATGTGTCTTTCCCAGATGCCTCATCCATCGTCCACCCAGAAAACCCTGCGGACCAGGAAGGAGGAGAGGTGCCTGCCTGCGCACGGGGCCTCCTAGGCTGCTTGCCCCAAGCAGACATACGTGCAGGGGCTCAGCATCTTGTGGACTCACACGCTGGAAAGCAGAACCCTGAGCCAAGGCAGCAAAGTGGGAAAGGGAGGGAGCTTACCAAGGCCCAGGGCAGGCTCAGTTTGACTCTGGAGGCAATGGGGAATCCAGGGAGGGTAGCAGAGTCCGGGTATGGACATGGGGCTGCTGCGGTTGAGGTGTCCTGTCCTCCCTCGGCACTGGCTGCCTGGCTCTCATTCCCAGGCCCGGGGGTTGACACAGTTGACCCAGATTAAGCCTCATCTGGCAGGAGGCCACCCCCCCACCTTCTGTCCCTCCCGGTGATTAATCAGCACCAGCTGATGTGAGAGGCCCTCCTGGCCCTGGGAGAGGAGCAGTGGACCTCTTCAGGTTGGAGATGGGGCCCTGGGGGAGGGCGTCACTGGGGGCTGACCCTCTTATCTGGGAAGCTTGGCCTGTCAGTCCTGCATTTCAGGGCAGGCTGTGGCAGGGGTGGGGGAGTCCTCAGAGCGGGAAGAGTCCATGGAGACCATAGAGAACGATGTGAGACAGAGGCCCAGAGAAGAGGAGGGCCTGGTCCGAGGCAGGCTTTGTGCTGGTGGCAGCCCCAGCAGGCTGGGTCCCCTGACTCCGTCCTGATGAGCACTGAGTGTCTGGAGGTCTGGCTTTAAACCAGCTCTACCTCTCACCACGGCGGGACCCAAAGCCAGCTGTGCTCTGAGAATCGGTTTCCCCAATGGAACGATGAGTGCTTAAACCAGACCGTCTGAAACTTGCCCTGCTTCCTCTGTGAGGGTCCAGGTTCCCCATACACTTCTCCCCCTTTGAGCCTGGGCGTCCCGGGCACATTTGCTTCTGACTCTGGGAAGCCTCCGGGCCGAGGCAAAGAGAAGAGCTTTTTATGGCTGTTATTTCATGCAGTTCCCTGCGCTACTGCAATCTGTCGGCATCTCCTGCCAGCTCTACCTTCAAACCATGTCTAGAATCTGACCTCTTCTCACCATCTCCACTTGGGTCCAAGACATGGAATTCCTGCACTTGCATCCTCATTGCTTTCTCTTTTCTGTTTGTTCTGGCCCTCCCTCTGCCCTGCCCCATCTCACGGAACAGCCAGAGTGATCCTCTACAAATTTCAATCAGACCACATCACTTCTCTGCTCAAAATCCTGCAGTAGCTCCTTGTTTCACACACAGCCTCACTGTGGCCTGTAAGGGCTATACACTCTGGTCCAGGAAACTGACCTCGTCTCATCCCTGGGCCCCTTGCCCACTCACTCCAGCCACACTGGCCTTCTAGTGGTTTCTCGCACCCACCAAGCTGGCTCTTGCCTCCCAGCCTTTGCCCTGGCTGACCCTTCTGCCTGGACTGCTCTTCCCTACGTGTCCATCTCTGTGGTTTGTTCCTTCACTTCCTGCACGTCTGACTCTTTCTCGGAAAGACCTTCCTGGTACAGGCTGTGGTCCTTGCCTAACAAGATGACTAATTAAGAGGTGAGAACATCACCTCCCTCCCCAGTCCCAGAAGTGCCAGCCCTACAGAGACTCTCCTTCCCTTCCTCTGGTTGAGGAACCCCTCCCCCAACCCAGGACTCAGCAGAAGCCATCACCATCTGCAGAGGTGTTGAAAGCTGCCCCCTCCTCCCCTATTCCTCTGCCAGGCCAGGGCGGGAGGAGGGGGAGGCAGGTCAGTACTCAGAAGGGACCCCTGCCAGGTGGAGGGGGAAAGAAGGAGAAGCAGCCAAAGAGCCACCCCTACCCTCAT
The DNA here is from genome assembly GCF_009873245.2 of Balaenoptera musculus. Lineage (NCBI taxonomy): Eukaryota > Metazoa > Chordata > Mammalia > Artiodactyla > Balaenopteridae > Balaenoptera > Balaenoptera musculus. The sequence goes on from NC_045786.1 coordinate 60,739,095, forward strand.
AGATCAGTGTTCCACCCTCACCGCACACCCCGTACCCCACTCACTCCCCAGCAGGTTTGATCTGGTTTGGTGATCTAGCAGCAAGACGAGCAGCCTAGGGGTCGAGAGACCTAGATTTCAGCCCAGCTATGCCCCCAACTCTCTAGGTGACCTCTCTGAGCCTTAATTTTCCCACCTGGTCAATGGGGATATCTGGAACGGTTCGTAATTCAGCCTTCCTAATAACTGGCCTGAGGTTCTTGCAGTGAGGACTAATGTCCCTCCCACTCCCAGATTCCCAGGAACTGCCTAAGATGGTAGCTCCAGCCCCCTGATTGCTGTGATGAGCTCCCTAGGGCCCCAGAAGTGAGGGCCCAGCAGCATGGCAGTTGCCCAAAGGCTCTCAGTGACTCCCTGGCAGCCCCAAGTCCAGCCAGGCATTTGGCAGACCAGGCCATGAGTGGTGCCTCATCTACGTCCTCTGCATCCTCTGCACCCTCTATGTCCTCTGTGCCTCCCCTCTGGGACACCTGTCCGGGAGATAAAGCTTGCAGGGGGTTTGGCAAGAACTGCTCATGCTTCACCTTTGGGCATGAGGCCAGCTGCCGGGCTGGCGCCTCCTGGTGAGGCCTGCAGGCATGTGTCCGCTGGGCAGGCTGGGCCCAGGGCCAGGGATGCCTGGGGCCAAGTAGGAGACCTCGAGGGGGGACAGTGGGCCAACTTTTCTGCCTTCCCCTCTATCCTGCCTATGTCTGGATGGGAATCTGCAGGCTTCCCTCAGGCGTGTGCCTGCATCAGGAGTGATGTCCTCTCCATGCCCTGCCCTTCCCAGGCCTACATTGGAGACTTCAGGGAACAGAAAATATACAAGCTGGGTTACATGTGGGGTAGTGAACTGTGGGTGATGACAAAACTAAGTATGAGGTCCTACAAATCCATCTGTAGGGGTGACATGAGCCCGAGGAAGGGAATTCACTTCCCCTGAAGACAACTCCTGCAGGCCAGGAGCAGAGCTGGATACTTACACACCACTGGTTTACTCCCTGTTAACTCATGCAGCACTGCTACGGTGCAGAAATCAGTGGGCAGTATTTCTAGGCAGAGGTTTGGCTGGTTTACCACCACCCAAGGCCACTCAGCCAGTACTGGCAGGGCAGGGTTATGATTCCAAAGCACAGCTCTCTCAGCTGCTCCACTGGGGCCTGGCATGTGGGAAGGCTCACAAGTTGCTAATTCCAATGTCTTACCCTCCAGACAGCCTGCCTTGCCCTCAATAAGCCAGGATTAGCCAGCAGATGTCCTGAGGGACCTGTGACTGCCCATCACTCAGGGCATTTGGGGATATGTGTGCTGGGGGGAGGGGACAAGGTGGGAGGGAGTAGGAAGATTGCACCAGCAGTGAAGGAGTTAATGGTCTATTGGGAAGGGACTTAAATTGGTTCTCCTGAGGGGAGAGATGGAAGAAGACAGTCTCCTCCACCCTTCCCTGGCCACTCCTCTGCCCCAGCAATCTGGGAGGCCATGGGAAGCAAAGAATCCAAGTTCCACCCCCCAGGATGCCCCTGGATCTGAAAGCCATGCCACTGGAGAGGCTCTGATGGTGGCCAGAGGAGGGGGCACTGGGCTGGGAACAGTCATTTGGGCTAATTCACTCCAGGGGCCTCTGTTTCCCCAGCTGTATCACCAGGGCTTCGAGTTGAAAATGGTCCCTCATGTTCCTTCTCGTTTCAGCATCTAAACTTGCCTGGGAGCTATGATGGCCATGGTGAGGCCCTTCTATAGGTGAGGAAACAGGCTCAGGGACACAAAAGCCCTTGCACCAGAGCACACAGCTTAGCTCACAGGCACAGAGCCGGAAATGGAACCAGGGTCCGTCCACCTCCACTTCCTGCTGTCTCTACTCTCCTCTCTCACCAGCCGTTCTTTGTATGTGACGTGCTTTCTCTGGGCCACAATGTATACACTCTAAAGCTCATAACCCGAGTAGCTAGTACTAACACATGGTACTAACAATAGGAGTTGTGGTGTTTGGAGCAGTAGAGGCTTTTCAAAAGGACACAGAAGTCAAAAATCATAAAGAAAAGGATTGATATGATTACATTAAAAAATCCATACTGGGGCTTCCCTGGTGGCTCAGTGGTTAAGAATCTGCCTGCCAATGCAGGGGACACGGGTTCCAGCCCTGGGCCCGGAAGATCCCACATGCCGCAGAGCAACTAAGCCCGTGCACCACAACTACTGAGCCTGCGCTCTAGAGCCCGCAAGCCACAACTACTGCGTCCACGTGCCACAACTACTGAAGCCCTCGCGCCTAGAGCCCATGCTCCGCAAGAAGAGAAGCCACCGCAATGAGAAGCCCGTGCACCGCAATGAAGAGTAGCCCCTGCTCGCTGCAACTAGAGAAAGCCGCGCGCAGCAACGAAGACCCAACGCAGCCAAAAAATAATAAATAAATAAATTTATTAAAAAAAAATCCATGCCAACTTCTATAATGGTTCAAAATTCACCACAATACATAAAAAAAAAAAAAAAGACAAACTGGAGGGAATATCTGCAGTATACATAAAAGGATGGATATCCCTAATACACAAAGAACACTGAAACCTGTAAACATTACCATAACAAAAAAGACATGAATGGAGGACTCACAAAGAAATACTAATATGTGATTAATATGTGACATGTAATTATGTACATTATGAACATCCTTATAGGGGATTCTACCCAGCTATCAAAAATGTTTCCCAAAGCTATGAATCAAATAAAACAAATCTGGCTCCTTCTCAGGGCTTCCATGCACCCTCCCTGGATCCCCGAATCCAGTTGGGTGGGCAGGTGGGAATGAGCTTCCGGAACCAGCTGGCAGCTTAGGGCCCCCAGGTCAGGCCGGCTGGGTACCTGGTCCCACGTGTGTGACATTCCAGAAGGAGGCTTAAAGCAGGAGGGTGGAGTCAAGAGGAGGAGCCAGCTGTGGGTAGAGAACGCAAGGAACCAGAGACACCAAAGTCAAGGGTCATAAAGTAGAAACCGCACTGGGGTCTCGGTACCCTTAGCTGTTTGGTTTATTTGACCTAAGAGTGTAACTGCACAGAGGGTGTTCCCTAGTTAGCAACTACCTGTGTACCTTTGGCAAGTGACACAGCGAAGGGCATGGGTTCAGCTTTGCCAGTTAGCACACGTAAGGGTCGTGCTGCTCTGTCACTGCTATTTATTAAGCACCTATTATGTGTCAGGCACTGTTCTGAGTACTGGGAATAGAGCAGTAATGGAAACAGACAAAAATCCCTTCTCTCCAGACATTGGAGCATTTGTGGCCGGGGGAGAGGGCTGGGCCAGGGCTGGGAGATGGTGGAGCAGTGGGGCATGGGCACTGCCAGGGCAGCAACCTGGGAATCTCCTGGGGGATCTTGGAGGATGATGGTGAGCCATCGCAATAGGCTCTCTGAGCCTCTGTGACCCCCCAGCAACAAGAGGACAAAAACTCCTTTCCAGGCTGTGTGTATGTGTGTGTGTGGGGGGGTGATATACCCAGTTCAAGCTACGTTTCTCTCTGGGTCACAGGGAGATGGGCAGAAATCACCAGATTGAGTTGATGACACCTGCAGGCACACCGCATTTCAGATCCCATGTGTTCCAGGAGTATAGGACACCTCACCGGGAAGAGCCACAGAGCCTACCTCCTTCCCCATCTCACAGCTGTGAACACTGAGGCCCAGAGAAAGGAAGCTTCTGTCATGATTCAGGAGCAAACAAAACAAGGGACTTTGAAGGAGAGATGAGTTCATGCAGGTGCACGCCCCATGCCCCCAGGCCTCACCTTTTTCTTTTTCCGTACCATCCTCTTGGGGGCAGGAGTGTTTGGCCTTGTTTGCCAATCTTGGGGACCAGTACTTGGTATTGCTGGGTGATCAGTCCTGCTCAGACAGCTGGCCTGGGTACCTTGGAGTCTTTGGGGGTGGCGCACAGTATGGAGCGTTAGTGTGGTCTCAGGGGTGCCAGACACCAGCTCTGGGACCTGGGCAGGGGGAAGGGGGAGGGCAAGGGTCTGGCGCTTTCTCAGCAGGGAGACATTCTGCGAGCGGAGGCGATGTGTGGCTCTGGGCCTTGGCCAGCTGGGCAGGGGTCAGCAGCTGGGCAATCGGCTCTTGGCACCCCCAGAAGGTAAAGATAGGGGTGGACCTCTCTCTGCTCAGACCTGGAAAAGCAGTGAGATTTCCACCCACTTGGGTCACCTGGGCAACACTGTGTGAGATCGCAGGGCAAGGCAGAAGTCACACAGACACCTGTCAGGTGCAGTGGCGAGGGAATCCGAAGCCCTTCCCCCTATTCCCGGGGCTGTGTCCTGCCTGCTCTCCGGCATTCAGTCCTCATCCTTCCTGCTCTGGGTACCCCAAACAGCCCATCAACCAAGATTCACCAGCGGTCCTGTGTGCCCAGTCACATGCTGACCACACTGCAGGAAAGGAGGAGACCCAGACACTGCCTGCAAGGAAGTTGCAGCTTGGTTGGAAAAACAGCTATTTCTGTTAGTGAACCTGCCGCCATCCTGCCTCTTCGGATGCCTATAGCCTTCCGTTTGTTTAATAGTAATAAACACAAAGTTCAGGAGAATGGTTTCCTCTTGGAGGGTGTGTGGGAAGATGGGGGAGAGAACGGGAAATAAGTAGATGTGGTATTGTAACGTTGTCCCCTTAGATTGGGTGGTCAGTTAAGAGGTGTTCATTATATTATTGAAAATAAATGATAAATAACTAAAGAGGGTTATGTATGGGTCAACAATTGTTCTAGAGTATGGACCAAAGATTATGACTGATCCAATTCTGAGCTCCACAAGAAATTATTACATAAATAACGACTTTTTTTTTTTTTGAGCACTTACCACATGCCGGGCACGGTTCTGCCACCGTAAGATGGCAGAATGAGGAGTGACTGGCCCTTGGCATGGGGGTGGGGTCTGCTCCATGGGGAGACGAGGTGTGAACTGGCCTCAAAGGATGATCTATACAGGGTGGGGTTGAGAGATGTCTGGAAGACCCCCGTGGCCTGCCCCATTCTTCTGCAGGCTGCTTTAGACACCATACGGAGGGTTCTTCCCATTTTCCTTGGTTTGGGGGCCAAGAGCAGGCCCACCCAGGCAGCAGAAAAGCTGAGGACTCACCTTTGATTAAAACTGAAAGGTCACCAGCCAAGGTCACCCAGATGGTTGGGGACGCACGCTGTGAGTCCCACTTCCAGGTTTCTCCCCGCCCAGGCCTGGGCCGACACTGCCACAATCTAGCATGCGTGGAGAAGGCCTCAGGGGTGGTTCCCCAGTCTCCCTAGAGAGCCTCCCCCTTCCACTCAGTCCCAAACGCTTTGGCAGCAAGTCGTGGTGGCAGGAGGGGACCAGAGCTACTCCAGTGCCTACAGGGGCCGTTTGTGGCTCAGTTCAGGGCCCTGCAGCAGGGCTGGGAGAGGCCAGCAGGGCTCTTAGGGAGCCAACATTAAGGAGGCACTTGGCTCTCGGGGCTATGTGAGTATTCCTGCCATCACACCTCCTTAAATTCTGCACCCTAACTGCCTTGCCTGCCCTGCCCTGCAGCTCCCTACTAGCATCTGAGCTTTCTACAGCTGCAGCTCCTAGCCCGTCGGCCTTCCTGCCTGGGAAGAAGATAATGCAATTGGGCACTGGTTCCAGGCCGTCTGGCTCCAGAGCCCTAGTGAGCCCTGAGCCCTGCACACTCAGCAACCAACGGAAAGAGGGCCTTCCCACCACCTCACTCACTGGCTGCCCGGCTCCCTGGACCAAGGGCCCCTGGGACACTCACTCCTGTGCTACACCAACCTTCCCTCCAGAACTGCTTACTCCTCACCAGTGAGACGGCCATCAGCCTGGGGACTGGATGTGGCTCTCCTACCTAACAACGCTACGAACCCCATCGCCCCTCCCGCGCGCGCTGTTCTACCTGCCTCATTGCCCTTTCGCAGTAAGGGGAACTCCGCCTCCCCCAGCCAAAGGAAATGAACCTGCTCCCCAGATGTCCAGAAGACCTTCTGCTCCCCTGCCCAGGGGACCAGCCCCAAGCTTTGATGACTCAAGGAGATTCCACTGTTAGGGGAAGCAGGTAATGATTGATCTCACTGCTAATAAGTAACCTTACCCAACCCCTCCCCTCAGGAGAGAACACTTGGTGCTGCATCATTCAGTAGGGCCAGGGGTTAAACACAGCCATTAGGGAGCCCACAGTCACTGCGCACTGGATCTGAGGCTGGCTCTTGGGGACGGAGGGGTCCTGCTTCTTCCGCTGGCTTTGCACTGGGCTTGCTGGGCAGCGGGAAGAGCCTACCCCTCCGCCTCCCCCATTCTTTCACCACCACTACCCCACCCGCATCACTTTCTCTCCGTTTCTTTTGGGCAGTTGAATTGGGCTTCTGCGAAAGGGAAGGGATAGATGAGGTGGAAATTTAGTGTGATTTTTGTAGCAAATAGCAGCTGATAGCTGTGTGATCTTGGTTCACATACTAACCCTCTCTGAGCTTTGGTTCCCTTCTTTATACGGTGGGGAAATCAGGCAGCTATGAGGACTGAAGGAGACAATGCAGGTCAAGCCCTTAGTGCTGACACTCATTTAAGTTCTCCAGAAATGTTCGCTCTTTTCCCTGCTAAACAACTTTGGACTTGGCAGGTTGTCCCCAGAAGAAATGGGCCAGAAAAGTGAGAAATGTCTGCAGGGTGCAGTCTCCCCCCAGCGCCTGAGCCTTCACCCCCACCTCAGATATTCCAGCCTCCCTCTTCTCTTCCCCAGACCCACTCTGTTCCCAGCTTCCAAGCCCATGCCCACAGCCACCTTTCTCCAGGCAGCCCCCTCGCCAAAAATTCTTCTCCCCTCCTACCTAAATCCAATTTATCCTCAGGGTCCAGCTCAAGACATTTCATCCAGGAAGCCCTCCTGACCCCCCTTCTCTCCTGCTCTGAACAGTCCTCTGCCCACGGTAACACCTGCCTGTGCCTGTGTTTGTGAGTTCACTCCCAATAGGAAATAAACCTGAGGTCAAGTGCCTGCCCCTCCCCGAATTATTGGCAATTGTCAGCCAAGGCAGCTCCTTTAGAGGGTCTCTACGCTCCAAATGCCACTTCCCCTCAGCACCAGCCGTGCATACAGCAGGCGCTCACTCATTGGGTGAAGAATGGCAGACTCCAGGAGGGCCCCCTCCTCTGATTACAGTGGTGAATCCACAGCCCGCTAGGTCAGGATCATCAGGGGCTGCTCTGACCTCACATCAGCTAAGGCTCAACCTGGGAGTTTCTGCAGAGAGATTTGGGGGTGAGTAGCGGAGGACTGGCTCTGCCTTGTGCTTCAATTTCATCTCCCACTGGGGCCCCTGGGGGCCAGTTCACACCCTACCCCTTAAGGCACTGGGCAGAGTTTGAGCTTAAGTCACTGCAGCCAGAGCTCTGCTGGGGGCACCCAGGAGCCCCTCTCTCTGTGGTTCCCTCCAGCCTGTCCTCCTTCCTGCCCTTAGTCCCGCCCACACCAAAGAAGCAGCCCAAGGACAGGGCCACCGGCTTCCTCTGAGACTGTTCCAACTGGGGAGCAGGTGAGTGTGGCAGGAGGGTCCTCTCCCGTCACCTGTGGTGCTGGGCGGCTCCCATTTGTACCGTACATCCGTTCTCCCTCTTCTCCACCCTGCGCTGTGCCCAGGAGGCTGACCCATGTGGCTACTTCATGGGGTTCTGGTTGGGTTGGGTTTACGGGAGGGCCATCAGGGAGCTAGGAAGATCCTCCTGGCTGGTTCTCTGGGCTGGCTGGTCCCTCTCCCCAGGGCCACCCTGCCTGGCAGGCAGCACACTCCATACAGCTGCCCCGCCAGGTCATCATTCCCCCTCTTGCCTGTTCAGGTCGAAGAGACAGTGAGGGCTCCTCTCACTTACTAGCCCCCAGGGGACTACACTGTCCCTCTTGTTTTTCCTAAACATCACCCTCAACTTTGCAAATAGCCCCTCTAATAAATTCCCCTCAAATGACAGAATTTGAATGCCTTCTTTTTTCCTACAAGGCCCCCAGCTGATGCACCTGCTGAGTGAGCCCCTCTTTGTGGGCCTGAGCGCTCATCTGATAAATACTCTGGTATCACCGCCGTTCTCATCACCTCCACATCTTCACACCCTGCTAACGATGAGTGAGCTCTTTGTGTCAGGCGCTGTGCCCAGAGTTTACCTCACTGTCTCATTTCATCCTCACATTCACAGCCCCAGGAGTTATTGTTTTTACTCCATTTTAAAGAAGAGGAAACAGATGCTCTGAGAAATGAAGGGACTTTTCCAAACTTTGAAGCAACAGAGTTGGGATCCGAATGCAGATCTGCTGGCTCCAAAGCCTGTGGTCATAACCACCAAAGCATATTGCTTTTTCCTTTACTCCCAGGGCAAGGGGTCACATCTCTCCATCCTTCACTCCTAAAACTGGGACAACACGTAAAAGGTCAAGCTCAGAGAGGAAAACACCTGACCTCTTGAATGGGACCAGAGAGATGCTCTGTGACAGCGCTGTCCACAGACACCAAGAGTCAAAGGAGAGAGAGGTGGAGCATCCTGGAGGCCCACTGGGCACAGCTGGGCCAGGCCGCTGTAAACCAGGGCAGAAGCTGGGGTGTCCAGAGGAGGCCATTCTATCCAGCACAAATGGGTGGCAGTGTTGTTTGGTGGAGTCCTGGTGCTTGGGGGCTATGCCTGGGATCACTAATGGGAGCTTGCTCCCAGTTCCAGCTAAGCCCCTTCAATGCAGCCTGTCTGCTGTCTGGGTGGTGGATCCTGGAGGCACTGGGGGGCTGCCCTCTGACCTTCCTCTGGTGCCCTACTATGCAGAGGTGACCTGGATCTGCTCAGTCAGTGGCTGCTGGGCCTAACGCATGTGCCTCCGTCATGGCGTACTTGATAGTCCCAAACTTGTCACTGCGCCTCATTTCTGTCCCTCAGGACTGACCAGCCTGGCCCAGCACCATCACACTGGGCAGCAAAAAACACCATCAACCGGCTTGGAATCCGCCAAGCGAGGCTTTAACTATGGCTCCTCCAGCCCCAGCAGCAAGCATTTGCACAAGTCCTTTGACCAGCTCGGGCCTCAATTCCTCATCTGCAAAGCAGCAAGGAAAATCTACCTTGCAGGGGTGCGGTGAGGATCAGGTGAGAGAATGGACGCCTGGCACATGGCAGGTGGCCCAGAAAACCGAGCTTCCCCCATGTTTACGCCAGTTTGTGCCAATCGGGAGCCCCTGCAGCCCCAGCTGTGCAACGGGAGACTTGGGGTGATTGTTATGGATATGCTGTTCTCCTTGTTGGCTGACACCTCGTCCCTTAGCTCAGCAGGCATGTTTATTGATCACCACATTGAAGGAGTCCTCTCAGCGTTGGTAACCAGAGCTCTAGTTTGGGGCAGCCCAGGTCCCATCATCGTGCCATGAATCACTTTGCTAAAGAAGCAACGTGGCTTTTGGGCATTTTTCTTTTGCAAAATCAATAACTCGTTAACAAAGGACTGAAAAAAGGGGTAAGCAGGGAAGGCCACCTGCCATTCCCTTCCATCGGGAGGGGGCGGAAGAGGGACCCTGCCAATGTCGAGTGGGGGTCCACTCAGGGCAGAGAGGCCTGGGGGGGGCAGTAGGCTCAACCAGTTCCCTCACCCCAACTCTTCTGACCCACAAGTCTGACCAAGTTCCTCCTCTGCTTTGATAAACACTTCAGTAGGCCCCACTGCTCTCAGGAGAGATGCTGACCCTCTCAGGAGCCTCATGGTCGGCTCGCCCCAGCCCCTCCAGCCTCATTGCTGCCGATCCCTGCCTCACACCCACGCTCCAGCCACACTACACGTCTGCGGTCCCCTGAAAGGGCTCTGTTCTCTCCAGCCTCCTGGCCTTCACCTAAGCTCTGCCTGGACTGTCCTCCCTCTACCAGCCTGAATAATTCATCGTGTTTCCTCAAGACACAAATGGAACAACCTCCAGCAAATCTTCCCTGAAACCTTCCCCCACTGCCCCCACTTCCACCCAGGGGCATCAGATCCATAGCCCCTGGGCCTCCCCCTGGCCTGGCTCATGACCCACTATTGACTTTTCTGGGAGAGGGTCTGTCTCCTCTGAGGGTAGAGACTGTGCCTGGTGATGCCTTGTCCCCAAGGCCCAGGTTGTTGCCTGGTACAGAATTGGTGTCAGGTGGGTGCTCATTGAATGAGTGAGGGATGACGTTAGCATCAGATGCTTTCCTCCTCCCTGCTAGTTCCCCAGATGCCCCCACTTCAGCCTGGGACAGTGATGCCTGCTCCCCAAATAGCCCTCTCTCTTGCAGAGAACAAGCCCTCAGGGGCCTTCTTCCCCTATTTGGGCAGGAATATTTGGTGTGAACCTCATAAGAAGAGCCAACAATTAACAAGCGCTTGTTATGTGCCAGGCACTATTCTATGCATTTTACATTTGTTAACTCGGTGCTCACAACTGCATGTGAGGTAGGTACAACTGTAACCCCCTTTTACAGATGGGAAAACAGAGGCAGTACCAGGAGCTGAACAGCCAAGCTTAGACCCAGGCCATGTGGCTGTAGAGCCTGCATTTGTCAGCACAGCCCTCTCCCTTAATGAGGTGCTTGTTGGGAGTTTGGGGGTGGGGGAGACAGCCCAGAGCACCCCACTCCCAGGATGGGGCCTCAGGGCCCACTCTGCAGCTGGAATGAGCTAGCAGGTCCGAGGAGCTCCAGTTACAAGAAACTGCTTATTCAGGCTTTACCTGCTGGGATCCCTTGATTCCCTCCCTCTCATTCCCTCCTCAGCACCAGCCTCGTCCACACGGGCCGCCCACCGTCTCTACCAGAGAGCAGAGCCTCCGGCCCTAATCTCATTTGTGGCCATGAAATCGCATTTGCAGCGTATTAATGCAGCATGGAGCTGGCCCAGCCCTGCCTGTCTCCTGGAGGAGAGGAGCCTGGAAAGCAATCTTGTGGGGAGGCGCGTCCCGGAACACCCACCGACAAAAAGCAATTATGCTTTAAGAGGAAGATTAAAATAATATCCTCCGCAACAATCCCCACCAGCGGGCCTCAGCTCCACCCAGCCTCCACCACCTCCCGACGGTGATTCAAGGGCAGGCTTCTGCTGGGGGGCGGGGGCGGGGGCGGCAGACTCAGTTCTCTCCCTCCGAGGAGGACGTGCCCCCAAGGCCTGGCCCCTCACCTGCCCCCGCATTCACCACCCTTTACCTCCCTGAGTTCCCCAAAGAAACTATGCCCTCTCAAGCATCTGGGCCTTTGCCTAGGCTGTTCCCTCTGCCTGGAATGTAGCCCCCCAACCCTTGTTTATCTGGCAGGCTGCCATTCACTCCGCATAATAATCATAGGTTAAGTTTTCGAGCGTTTAGTGTGTTCTTTAAATTGACTACATATTCAATTCAACAATTCTGTCAGGGGACTATTGTCATTATTCCCATTTTATAGATGAAGAAAGAGGGCCACAGAGAAGAAGTCCCATAGGTGGAAGGTGGCAGAGCAGGGATTTAAAGGAGAACATTCACCCTTTCGCCCAGGGTAAGCCCAGCTGCTTCCCCTCCTGTACCCATGACTGCAGTGGTCTCACTGTGGTGTCTTATCTCCCTGAGGACTCTGAGAGGCCAGGCCTGGAGGAGAATCGGGGTTTAACAAAAAATTCTTGGGTGGAAGAATCGACACACCTCCCTGCAGGGATAGAAGGGGTGCGGATGTGTGTCCCGCTCCTGCCTCCGAGGCTGTATCCTTCCAGGGATGCCTTCCAGTTTATCCGTATTGGAATTGGAATCTATTTGGAGTCCCCTCTCCTCCAGGAAGGGCTCCTGGACTGCATGCAGTCAGGTTAGCATATCATTTAATCTTCATAATCACACTGCAAAGTAGGCATCATTATCCCCATATTACAGAGGAGAAAACAGAGGGTCAGAGAAGTGAAGTGACTTGATCAGGAACACTAAGTATGAGGCAGAGCAGGGATCTGAATTCACACCTGAATCCAGCGTCGATGTTTATCCACAGCATCTTCTTGGCAGTGACTCACTCTCACTCCTCAGATAGGGTGGGTAAGGGCTTAATTCTGTGCTGGGGCTATTTATGCAACACTTTTTTCTAAGTGTCATCAGCCAACGCCAGTAGGCCAGGGGGTTTGCCTGGGGACTCTGAGTCACTGACAGCCCCAACCCCATCCCCAGTCCTGCTACCAAACCTCCCGGCACAACAATGAGCAATTGCTGTTAGGGTCAGCTTAATACTGAGTAATTTGTCTGGGCTGGACTTGGTGTGAGATGGGGCCACCAGGAAGAAATCTGTTGCCCCAAATGCTTGCCCATGATCCTGTCATGTTGCCTAGAAAGCCCATTGAAGAATGAGCCTCCCTGGGAAAGAACACTACAACTCATTCCCTCCTCTGTGCTGATTACTGTATCAGAAAAAGCAAAATATATGGTGGGGACCTGGATTCTAGCCTGGCTTTGCTACTGAGTCAATAGGAAGCCATGAGTAAGTAGTTTACTTCCCAAGGGCTCAGTTTCTTGCTCCAGAAAATGGACATTATCAAGGCTAACCTGCCCACCTCCCAAGACCCATGCAGTGCTCTAATGGGCTTTGTAGCTTCCCCCTTTGCCAGCCTGGCTCCGAGCAGCCTGGGCAAACGGTATAGCAAAGGGCTCAGAGCCCGGGAGCTGGCACCGACCCTCCATTCCCTCGGCATCCCGTGCAACTCCTCATCCCACAAACATGCTCTCTCCACTCCATCCTTTCTCCCTGCTTGCTGTTCCTTCACACACCTCGTGCTCCCACACCTTTGCTCACCCTGTTCTCTCCGCTTGAAAACAACTCTCCTCAGTCCCTACTGGAATCGCACCCATTCTTTGAGGCAGGGATCAGATGTTCCCCATTTGTGAGGTGGGTTTTAATGAACCAAGCAATTTTCCACCCTCTTCCTCACCTGAGCCTCACAACCTCCAAGTCAGTGGGTACTGCTCTGCCCACTGTACAGATGAGGAACTTGAGGCCCAGGGAAGTAAGTGATTTGTTCAAAGTCATACAGCTCTTACGCAACTGCAAAATGGAGTCCTAAATCAAGGTCTTTTGATTCCCAGTCAGAACTGGCTTTCCTGCGGCAGACTGAGTGCTTGATGACCACCCCGCTCATGCCCGTCGCTTCCTCCCCAAGCTCCAGCAGCCCTCACAGTGAGCTTTTTAAGTCATGGTCTTCCAACTCCTCCTATTTCCTCTCCCCACCTAGCCTGGTGGCTCCCCAAGGGCTGGAGATCAGCTACCTTGTTTACTGCTGGGGGAGTGGATGGATGAATGGTTGGATGGACAGATGACCACTGTGGGCCAAGGGAGGTTGGACCATTGGACCCAAGGGCAGGCTGTCAGATCCAGGTAGAGAAAGGATATCCCTGACTCATCCTCCATCCATCCTGCTGGCCTCAGCTGCGCCTGAGCCCAGGGACTCTGCAGAACCAGCCTGGGACCCAGGCTGAGGTGTCTCGGCTGACTCCTGATGGGCCAACCCCTCACCAGGGCCATGGCAGGGCAACTGGGCACTGTCAGCTTTCTTTCCCTGTTGCCCTCCCCCATCCGCTGTTTTATTAGAGACCAGTTATTAAAGACTGATTTCACATGGGGTTTTAATTTAACCTCATATATCACACATACCATATCCCCAAAGCTTCTTTCTCCTCTGCTAGAGGCTGCACTTGGAGGGTTTGTACAGAGATAAAGCCAGGAGGGTCCCAAGGAGGTATGGGTCTGTGTGTGGGAGGGGGTGTGCCCCATGTATGTCCGTCAATGAGTTGGTGTGAATCTATCATTGTGATGTGGGGAGGGGGTCTCTGCATGTCCAGGATGTGGTGGGTTTGTGTATATCCAACATGTGTGTGTCCTTGTGTGTTTGCACGTCTGTGAGAGTGGCTGTGTTCCCGAGTGTCTGTTGGGGGAACATCTACTTTCCAAGGGTGTGAGTGAGGGAGAAGAGAGAAAGATGACCCTAAAAGGCCATGACAACTGGACCCTCCTGCCCCTCCTCCCTCCTTTCACATGAAGGTAATTTCTGGAGATGAGAAGGCTACCATAGTCCCCCCCACCCCCCACCACAGCCCACCCCGGAGCCCTTCAGCTGCTGGGCCTGGGCTGGCTGGGAGGACATCAGAGCCGGGTACCCCCTTCCTCTTCATTTCCCCTTCCCCACACACATATCACACATTCTCACACACACACACACACACACACACACACACACACACACACAGGGTCTCCAGGAGGTGTGAGTCAGAGGCAGCCCCTGGCTGGGGTGGGGGAAGGCAGTGATGGGGGAGGGGCAGCGGGGCCATCTGGTATGCTCAGATACAGCAATCTGCTAATGGAGTTTCTTCCCAGACCAGCACTCAGGCTGATCCAGCCTTCTCTACCCTGAAAACTGGTACCTGGGTCCCAGAGACAGTGGGCTTCACAAGTTCCCAACACCCCTCCCATGGGAGGCCAGCTAGGCAAGAAGGAGCTACCCTCTTTTCTAGATGCAGAAACTGACGCCCAGACGCATCTGCTTTGCCTAGTACAGACATCCCAACTCATTACTAGAAGCGCATTTATTAAAACCTGCCTGCAGGGCACGGCTAACCATATACCAGCTCATTTGATTTTCCCAGCAACAGAGGGCCTAGGAATTGCCCTCCCCCATTTTACAGATGTGAAAATGGAGGCTGAGGGAAGTTATATAACCTGCACAAGGTCACACAGCTACTAAATAAATGTTAGAGACTGATCTGAACCCAGATCCACCTGACCCCACTGTACCTGCCTCTCACTGCAAGTTGGCTGAACCCCAAACTCTCCTATAACCCACCCGTCTGAGCTCTAGGCACCGACTCCAAAGGCATATATAGAGACTTGGAAATCAGGCAGGTGGGGTGAAGAGACTGGCTCGGGCAAGGACATAAATATGGGACCCCACCCCACCCCAACTTACATGTTTTCAGGTCATATCCACTATGTCCAGGGACTTTTGAGGCCCTTCAGAGGCCCCTGTGGGCAGAAAGTCTTTCAGGGCCACCCAGGAGCAAGAAGGGACAGCAGGCAGCTTGCAGGGTCATTGTGGTACAAATAGCCAAGGGCCTTTCTCTTCCTGAGGAGGGTCTGGCCACGTCCCTCACCGCCCCCCTCCCCACCCTCCCTGGGACCAGCCCTGGCCAGCCCCGCCTCTCCTGCCAGCCTCAGCTCTCCTCGGCCACTGGTGATGGGTCTGCACCCCTCCCTGCATGGGTGACAGCACTCTCTGGGAACGTCTTGACAGTGCCTTTGTTCCCCAGAAATAAAAGAAAATCGAGCTACAAAGGGAAACCTCAGGTAGCTTTTAACGGAGCTCAGCCGCCTGGGGCAGAGTGTGTTTAAGCTGGAGGCAGTTGTCACAGGAGCAGAAAGGGAGCCGCCCGCAGCCCTCTCCCACCCCCCTCGCCCCCTTGATTGAGTTTACACAAGGAAAAGTCTCTTCCAAATAGCAGCCAAGGAGAAAAATCAATGAGAATTGATAGAGAAATGTAAAGCAGCCGTGTGTGTATATGTGTGTGTGTGTGTTTGTGTGTGTGTGTGTGTGTGTGTGTTAGGCACAGCAGAAGTATGCTGCCTGGACCCAGGCTGACCTGCTCTGGGGCCCAGGCCAGGGGAGCGGGGGCTGGGAGTCACTCCCTGGCACGTGCCCGGTGGGGGGGGTTGCTGGTGGCTGGGGGAGGGGCAGCAGCCGAGTCTCTCACTCGAGTTAAGAGAGAGATTAATATATTCAATCCGCTCGGGGTAATTGAGGGAACAATTGGAGTGTTTTTCTAAAGCCCGTAAAACTGCCTCATTTGCAAGGAGGAGCTGACCTGCTCACATCCTCCGTACGTGATGGAGCACAGGAAGGGAGGGGGAAGGGTGACATTGGGGCCCCAATACCGAGGGACTGGGGCATTAGCTTGGGAGGGGGTTAGCAGTCCTGATCTAACCTGTTCTCACCTTTCCCACCTTGTTAGTAGCAGCCCAAGCCTCTGTTTCCCCACTTGTGAAATGGGCCGTGGGCATCCCCCTCCACCATGAGATTGGATACAGGAGGGAAGCCGACACTGACCCTGAAGGTCTGGCACTGAGGTGTAGCAGTGTGAGCAAAGAAGTACCCAGCTCCCCCGCCAGGCCAGCTCCCCACCCCCACCCCAGATGAACCGGGCAGGAATGTTAATGAAATCCAACAGTGTGTGCGCCTTTCCCCACTAGAACCGTTCCCATCTCCAGGGCAATAGAAATAGTATATACAATAGTGTGCAATAAAAGGCAGAATGAATTGAAAAGCAGAGCAGGAAGGGGAAGAGAGTGAGGGTCTGGAGTGCACTGGCCCGAAGGCAGAAAGACACCTGGGGATGGAAGTGTGCGGGTCTGGAGATCTAGCCAGAACTGGGACCCGAAAAGGATGGAGAGAATCAGAGAGGGGGGTGGGGGAGGGGAGGAAGGAAGGAACAAAGGGACACAGACGCAGAGACAGAGTTTCGGGGACTGCAGGCAGCAGGGACGCCAGGAGAGCCACTGACTGCTCGTTCCCCTCCACTCCTTTTTAATGAAAACCCCCCAGCCTGTTGGTGCCAAAGCCACAATCAGAATCCACAGGCTTAGAGCCAGGTGCTCAGCATTTGGTGATTGCTTTATTAGCTTTTTCTTCTCTTTTTTTCCGCTCCAGGGCAAAAAAAAATGCTTTAAATGGAAAGAATTTTAAAAAAAAAAAAGACCCTTGAAAGCATCATTTAAAAGGCTCCTCGGGAACAGAATCATTTCCTTGAAACAAAACTGCGATTGTTTGCAAGAGGTAAATGCAGGGGAGGGAGCCCCCCTCCCCCCTCCCCCCTCCTTCCCCTCCCCCCACCCCTCCCACGTGGGAGGAAGCTCCAGGGCCTAGCACGAAGGAGCCCCCAGAATGGCTCACAGAGCTACCAGCGAGGAATTTTAAAATTCATGTTTCCCGAAATTTCTTGACTGGGAATTTCCAGTCCACAGTTTCCCTCTTAAACAGCGCTGCCCCGCAGGAGTTTGTCCTTAAACCTTCAGGATCTCTTAGAGAGGTGAGTGAGGTACGAGGAGGGATCGTGGCCCCTGAGGGCCCTGCGGCTCCCGGCCCAAAGCTGTTGTGGCCTCCCCTGCCCCGTAATTCCCCAGGAGGCCTCATATGCCCTTAAAAGAGTTGAGCGGGAGTCACCCCCAAGGACTCAGCAGCCAGATTTGGCCTGCACCTTGCTGCTTCCCTCATCCTTGGGGACCTACTCTGCCCAGCACTGGACAGGCCATCCTCATTCTGGTCAGATAAACTCTCTCTTACCCTGGGGAGAAAGGGCCTTGGGGGTGCCGGGGTGGCACAGCCCTGTGGTCTCAAACCTGCCAAGAGGCGAAGGAGGTAACGTCAAGGGACAGGATGAGTCTGGTGGGGCTCCGCCCAGAAAGGAAGCCGCTAGAGGACACTGTGCAGCTGGCAGGAAACCTGGAGCTGGTTCCCTCCCATGCACAGTAAACTTCCCTCTCTAGCCACTGCCAGTGCGGCCCAGTTCCCCAACTCGTGGGTCAGGGCCCGAGGGAGTGATCTCTACCCTAGAGTCTGTTACATACCTGCTGGAAATACTCATGGGGGATAAGCCCGCACTACCACCAACCCCCACTCCCTCCCCACCCCCCCATCTCCCCATCTCCCCACACACATAACAGGAACATCCTGTTCCCTACTCACTCTTGATCACTGCATTAGTAATCCCCCTGCCTTCTGCCCCCGGCTCCACACTTACCCCATCTCTCAACCCATAACCATCATCAGTTCTGGCTTAAAAAACTGACACACAAGTTGGAGAGCAACTTGTGAGCTTACAATAAAGTTTGAAATTGAATAGATCCAATGGTTGAAATGCCTAATGCAGACAGGACCAAGGCTAGTTTGGAAGGGACAAAATCAATGCAGGGAAGGCTTCCTGCACGAGGTGGCCTTGAGTCTATCCATTGGCATCTAGAGCCTAGAAATCCATTCCTGGCCTTGAACTGAATATTGCTGAAGTTGGGCTACACTCAAGAATGCAGTTCCCTCCTCTCCATCCCTCCTGCTCACTGCCTTTTCCCCTCACCAGCCCCACCCACCCCAAGATTGCTTTCTCCTCCTCTTCAGTTGAGAATCAAAGAGAGCTGGGTTAAGTCCTTCCCTCCTGGGCTTCATTTTCCCTATCTGCAAGGAGGGGAGGGAGGATGGTTTCAAGGATCCCTGTGGTTCTAGGCCACATCCACTTCCCCAGGGAGCTGGCCACAGGCCCGGAGGACAGCCTGCGGCCCCAGCCCGCGCTGAGAGCCTGGTCATGGTGCTGTCCTACCAGCTGTGTCTTTGAGCCTCCAAAGACACCAGAAAGGTGCCCCCCCTTCCTCAGGCTGAACTGCTGGATGAGTTTGCCTGAGCTGAAAGAAACAGCCCCTCTGTTCTCTGAAGGACCCCTCTCCGTTGTCTGTTCCCCACTGGCTTCCTGGCCCTGTTGTCAGGGCTGTGATGGCTGACCCCACCCCCAGGAGGCAAGCGATTTTCCTCTCCCTTGAAAGCCATTTTCTTGTCTTGGTAGAAGCAGACATCTGACACTTTAAGAGGGAGAACGGCAGGGAGATGACAGCATTAAATAACAGAAATTAGAGCTGCCTCGGATGGCTCAGCCATCTCACAGTCCCCCTTCCCTGCAGCAGTCCCACCCTCCCTCAGAGGCATTCAGAGCTGCAGCCTGCAAAGAACTGTCCACATGGCCCCTGGCTCAGGTGGCCAGGGCATGCTGGGACATACACAGCAGGGGACTGCTTCTCCCTGAGCTCTGAGCTTCTTGCTAATCTAGTCCTGTAACAAACTGTAGAACATGTCGGAACCCAGGTATCATCTGTCTCACTCACAAGCTCACCACTGTATCCTCAGCACCCAGCACAGAGCTGGGCAGACAATAGGTGGTCAAAAGTATTTGTTGATCGACTGACTAATGAATGAATAAACAGGGGCCAAAGTAGTCCATGTAACAGACTGAGACCTGGGCAAGAGAAGTCGGTGCCTGGTCCCTGGTCCACCCTTCCAGTTCTCCTGGCACATTCTGCCAGATTACTCTGTCTAAATCACGGGTCAGATTGTCTTTCTCCTGCACAAACTCCTCTGGTGGTCCCCCATTGCCTCCTGAATTGAATATCCACCTAGCTCTTTTGTCACTGTTCCTGATTCCTTCCACTTTCTCCCAACCATCAGCCGTCTTCCGGCCCAACTCAGCCCACCACTGTGGGCTCCACTTCAGCCCAGACCAATGCGCTGTGGGATGGAGGTGCTGCAGGAGAGCCAGGCACCTTTGGTTGTAAACTTTTGGTTTCAACCTCAGCTCATTCTGCTGCTAACCAAACCCTTTCCTTTTCAGCCAGCTCATTCTGGTCCCTCCTCCTTGGAATATGCTCCTCAAAGTCCAGAATTGCCATTCCTAAATCTTACCCACCTAGCATGGGATCTGATAGAGTCAGCACTTAACAAATGTTTGATGGATGAATGAACGCATGAATGAGGGAATGAATGAATGAAAGATTCACCTCAAATGACATCTCTTCTGAAAAGCCTTTCCTAGGCTCCAAAATCAGACCCACATACTTCCTCACCAGAGCTCTCCTTCCAGCACATAACTTGTGGGACCATATGATGCCCACAATGCGCCAGACTGTTTTCAAGCCAGGTGGCATCTTGAACCCGGGGTTTGAACTAGCTTTGGATTCCGTGCACTATTGTGCACTAAGGTCCCCAGGAAATGTTGTTGGCATTAAATGGAATCAAGCGTCCTTGGGGATGATCCTCAGTTTCTCTACCTGTGAAATGGGCTGCTTGCTCTACTAGTGTCTACCTATACTGACTGTGAGGCCCACCAGACACACTGTCTGATTGCAGAACACTATCGCGTTGGAGAACCTTCCTCAGCTCGGACAAGGGCTAGACCCTCTCACCTGGGCCTGAGGCTGCCAGGGTCCTGGTTCAGGGCTGAGTCCCTCCTGGCCGTGGTGGGAGCTGAATGGGCTTGAGGGTGGGCACAGAGAGACTTCTGTCTCCTGGTCACCCCAGGCCTCCCTCGAAACCTGGTGAGAATGTGCGAGAGTGAGTTTGAGGACTGAAGGGTCTCAGGGGACACTCACCCACTGGGCAGAGAAACCCCACCCAGTGATGTCCTTGATCTATGTGGCCTTTGCTCCATTTTCTGTCTCCTCCTTCAAACTGGGACTCCCTGCTGCACCCTCAGACTGCTTGTTCTTAAGAACCGAATGAGGCAAACTTGGCAAGTCCTGCTGCTCTGCTCAGTGAAAGATTGTGGGGACAGCCAGGCTTATCAAAGACGCAGGTCTTCTAACTGGGGGAGCAGTGATGCTAGAACCTGATGGGGACCCAGGGAACACCCACCTGCAGCCTGGGCAGCTGGGGCTCTGGGCACGGTGACATTGGTTCTGGCTGGCTGGCGCGGGGAGGGCAGTTTGTGGCAGGAGGCTGAGGGGCCTGGTGCATGTGGAAGGCCACCCTGTAGGCCAGGCCCCCGCAGTGGCAGGCCGTGGGGTCTGCACTGGCCCGGAGCAGAGCCAGGTTGCCACAGTAGTGGTGCGGGTCCTTGTGCTCCTGGACCGAGAGGTTCATTCGGGGTTGGTCCGGGCGTGGGTAGATGGGAAAAATGGCCTCGCCCACCCGCTGGGCCGCCCTTCCGGAGGCCCCGCTCAGCCTCCAGGCGCAGCTGTGCGTCGTGCTGTCCATCATTCTTGCAGAAAGCTGGGTAGGGAACAGGGGTCTCAGAGGTGGTCTCTGGGGTCTCTCTCTGCCTCCCCCAGGGGATGAGGAGGCCAGGCAGGGCCCTTGGGAAACCCGGGCTGCCCGGCCTTTGAGTTGAAGCCAGGCTTGGTTTCCCTGTGGATGACCCCCTCTCAGGCCCCATCCATGGCCCCCTCCCTTTACTGATGTGGGGAGTGGAGGGCTTTTAGCCTGTGAGATGGTCCTGGGTCCTGCTACCCAGAGGGAGGAGTTCAACCTGACTCTGATCTCTGACCACATGAAGGCCTGGAACTTAGGTTCCCTATTCCCGCATGTGCCTCTTCCTCCAGGAAGCCCATTTGGATGTCTTCACAGTCTAGGCATGGATCTTCTGCTCTTTCCAGGTCTCTTAACTATTCTCTCTTTGGAATCCCTGCCTCTCTCTACCTGATGGCTAGAATCTTCCTGATGGCAGCGCCCAGGTCTCCATCTCTCTGTCTACCCTGCATACCCACAGTCCAGTGGCTCTAAGGCTACTCAGTGTGATGGCCGGTGGGACTGGCCCCAAACCTGCTGTGTGCTCAGCTCTTACAAATTCACAAAGCCATTCCTCAGCTGTCCTTTCATTTCTTCCTCACCCGACCCTGTGTGACCAGCGTCAGCATCCCCATGTCATACTGAAGGAGGCAGGGGCTCACAGAGGGTCAACTTGGCCCAAGTGACACAGGCAGAGCTTTGGGATTCAATCTGGAGCTCTGCCCCTGCCCCTCCCGGTTCCCCTGAGGCTCCCTGGAGTCCCTGACAGGGGCCAGGCAGGATTTGCAGGGTCGCTGTCTCTCCCCAGCCTCCACCCTTACTTCATACCTTTAAGCAAAGTAAAGACAAACTTGTTCCTGGTGAGGGTGAGGCTCTGGCCAGGGTCTTTCTGCTCAACGACATCGGTGACAGCAGAGCAGGCAGGGAGGGGGTCCCCATCATTCACCTGCAACTGCACCCCAGCCCCAGAGCTGGCCTGCCGGGGCCTCTCAGCTGACAACCACAGGGCGTATCTGGCCTCCTCGTTAAACCCCACGCTCAAGACCTCGAACTCCAGGTCCAAAGTCTTTTCGTTGGCCTTCAGCCTCTGGCTCAGCAGGGATGCAGGGACCCAGGGTTCAGGCCCCCTGAAGGCCATGCCCATGTCAGGGACTGAGCCCCAGGCTGAGCGCTGCCCCCTCCCAACCACGTCCCTGCCTGGGCCCAGTCTGAAAGCCTACACGCTGGGCGCTCAGGGCCACACCCGCACGTTTCTCTGTTTGTTTGAGGAGAGCCCAGGTAACAAGCCAGGAAGCTGGGCCTGTCCCAGGGAAAAACGGCAGCAATGGATTCCTCCCATTTAGCTTTTGTGCATTCAGCAGATATTTATTGAGCGTCTACTGTGTGCCAGGCACTATTTTAGGCATCTAGAATATAACAGTGAACCAAAGATTCCTGCCCTCCTGAAGCTTATCTTCTAGTGGGGGAGGGAGTTGGGGACAGATAAAAGTAAACACTAAATATAGAAAGTAAGTTAACTATGATGTCTGCTAGATGATGATAAGTTCTATGGAAAAATTAGAGCAGGGTCAGGGATAAGGAGTACCGGTGGGGGAGCACACAGGTATGGGGTAATCAGGACTTCCCATTTCCAGGAGAGCCTATCTCCACATGCCTGTTCATCCCCTAGAGTTCTTGAGTTGGAGGAGTGTCTGTTCCCTGGGAGCATACCCTTAGCACCTGCTTCTTGAACCAGTTTGTTTACCTTCTGAATCAAAACGCAGAATATGGGGCACAGCTTCACTTTACAGAGAGCCCAGAGCTTGTCACACCAAATAATTGTCAAGCTGGAACCCATCCTTCCTGATCCTGGGTCTTGCTGATATCCGGTGGGAGAGGGTGGATTCTGGACACTCCTCAGGAAGAACCATCTCTACCATCACCACTATCACCACCATCATTATTCTCATCATTAGACAATATCATCACCATCATTTGTGATACTCTTCATTGAGCAGCTACTGGGTACCAGGCACTCTATATGGCTCTGTGAGATAGATATAATCATCCTCATCTTACAGATGAAGAATCTGAAGCTGAGAGAATCTCAGATAACATAGCTAGTAAGAAACAGAGCTGAGATCTGAACCTAGAGATTCTAAACCTATCTACATTTTCCCCTACTAAATGTGTCCTGGGACTGGCTCAAAGATTTAAATTCAAACTATTAGGGACTTCTGTACCTTCGTTCTGAGTCTAAAGAGTAGATTTATGGACAGCATAGATTTCATTCAAAAGAGTTCATTTGAAGTCACCTTGACTGGAAGGCATCATTTTCAAAAAGTAAGAGATAACCAGTCTAAAGATGGTCTGGCCAGCCCAGATAAGGGTCCTGATGTATGTGGCAGGCTTCCTCTGCAATGATTAAAGTTCAGTTTCTTCAGGTCCCCCAAGGAGAAACTGAGGCAGAGAGGGTTTATAAGACCAGAGTTCTAGTCACCTGACTTGCAGGTGATCTTGGGCAGATTCCTTTCCCTTTCTGGGTATCAGTGGACCCATGTGTATGATGGGTAGGAGTTGGATGGATAAGTCTTCGCAGATAAGTTCTGGTGGTTTAAAATTCTGTAAGTCATGTTGGAGAAGGCCACAGTCTGGCCATTTTGGGAAGAGGGTGGCTGGCAGAGGTTACCTGGAAACCTTTGCTTCCACAGCTGGGCCTGGACAACCAGCCTGGGTCTGGAAGCCATGGTTTGCCTCTGCTAGGTCTAAAGTCTTGGAGACTCAGTGATTCGGAAGAAGTAGCTCTCTTCTCTTGCGTGTTTGAAGTGACCCTCAGAGATGTTACAAGACAGGAGCCAGTGTCTTCTGCCCTCGGGCAGACCTCTGTGCACTACAGCCAGACCCACGCCCCTGCAAGCAGGCCCCATGCACACCACCGTTCAGGGTTTATCCTGAGCCCCTTCCTCAACGCTTCCCTCTTTCCCCCTTCCTCTCTTCTTTCCCTCCCTCCAGCTCTCTGCAGAGGATCTGAGGTGACTGTGCCAGCAGCCACAGCGTGGTTTGAGGGCCCTCTGCATCTGATGACCCACCCCTCCCACTTCTAGCCTCCCCTCCCCTACTCAGTCTCTGGGCAGAGCTCATGTTTTGGTGTGTATGTTTGGTTATTTTTTTCTTTTTAATTCTGGTAAAATATGCACAAGATAAAACCCGACCATCTTAACCATTTTTAAGTGTGCAAGTTCAGTAGTGTTAAATATATTTACATTGTTGTGCAACCAAGCTCCAGAGCTCTTTTCATCTTGTAATACTGAAACTCTACACCATTACACAGCATCTCTCCATTGCCTCTGGCAACCACCATTCTACTTTCTGTCTCTGTGAATGAGATTACTCTAGGCACCTCATATAAGTGGAATCACATGGTATTTGTTCTTTGGTGACTGGCTTATTTCACTCAGCATAATGTCCTGGGGAAGGCTCAACTTTGCCCCAAGCCAGGCCTGCCCTGTCTCCCCTCCCTGCCTTTGCTGGTGCTCTTTCCTCTGCCCAAACTGCCCAGCCCCACCTGCTGTCATGCTACTCCTCGTCCAGTCTGGCTAAAAGCCTCCTCCTCTGGAATCAGGCTGGTGACTCCACCCGATTGCCACACACTGCACTCACCTCAAACTGGCCCACGCTCAACTGCAGGTGCCTTCAGGAATCACGTCTGTGTGCCCAGGACAGGGCTGGGCGAGAGATAGGTGACTGGGGGACCTCTAACGCCTTCTAGAAAGAAAGGAAGGGAGGAAGGCAGGGAGAATTGATCAACAAGCCCAACCCAGCTTTTGCTTGTGCATAAAAGAATAAGGAATAGTTCTTTTGGCTATTTCATCTGGAGTCCGTTTGTGAGAAGGGAAGACCATTTTGGGTTTTTGACTCGCACTTGGACTCAGAGATGCATCCTGGTGTCTCAGCGGGCAGGCTGGTGCCCAGGAGGGAGGGCAGCGGCGCCAGGGGGTAAGCAGCAGGGCAGGAGGCAGTGTTCTGATGCTCAGGCTTCTCTGGGCCTGGCCTCAGTTCCACCAAGGAAGTCTCTGGACACCTCAGTGAATTTTAGCAGGTCAGGACCGGATAGTTCCCCCATGTTATAGATGGAGAAACTGAGCCCGGGATAGTAGAGCAGGACCAGATCCCAACTCCCTTCCCAGGGTTCTCTCCACTCCCAGCTGCCTCCCTGATTCAGCCTCCTGTGGTTTTTCAAAAGGTTTAAACTCCAGGAAGAGTCCCGACTCCCACAGAAGGAGCCAAGAAGGGGCAGAGTGTGAGGTGAAGACAGGAGGCGGCAGTGCTGACTTCCAGGCCGCCTTCCAGGCCGCCTTCCGCAGTCCCAGCATGAAAGGACTTCATGGGGCCCTCAAGTATTCTTTCTTCTCCAGAAGAATGGCCACTCAGAGGCTGCTGGCTTTGTCTGGAAGAACCTGGGCCTGTAATTAGCCTACCCCAGAGAGCCCCCTTCCTGCTTCCCACAATAGCTCCTTTCAGCCTCCCCTGCTGACAGCCCCCATGGCTCCTGTGGGCCCTCAGACCCTCATCCCCAAAGGCCCACCTCCAACTCCCCCCTCCCTCACCCGCCACCACTGCTCAGAGCTGAGTCCTCATGGCAGGGACATCTGTGAGTTCACTGGATCCTCCCAAGGCCTGGGGGCTGGGACTATTAACCCCAGATGGGGTTACACATGGCGAAACAGGCACAGAGAGATCAGGTGGGTGAGTGAAGGGAAGGACCTGGACCTCAGACTTCTGATTCCCAGGCCAGTGGGATCAAGCGATCATCACTGCTCCACACTGGGATTTCAGCCCCCAGCTCCCCTCCAGTAGCCTCCCCTCCCCCACAGTGGAACTGCCCGAGGTCCACACCCCACTCCCTCCAAATCCGCAGTGCCAGAGGCTCATGGGATGATAGAACAGACTCCAAAGTGAAACGTAGCAGCTAGTCTCTCTCCACTGCACAGATGAGAAAACTGAGGCCCAGAGCTGGAAAGGGCCTTGTTCGTGGTCACTCAGCTAGTAAGTGGTAAATGCAAAATTAGAAGCCTGGTTTCTTCCCTCCATTGATTTTGGTGGTTAGGACTGGGGCCTGGCTACCTTGAAACTCTCCCCTCTGAGTGGCAACTGATCCAGCCCCCATGCCTCCGGCCCCACCAGGTCGCATACCCTTCCCCTCCCGGCCTTTTGCTCCAGGCTCCAGCATGTAACACTGCCAGGAGAGTCTGGGGTCATCCCTGAAGCCCTCTGGCTCTGGCCTTCAGCCGAGCCTGAGCTAGGGCCATACCCATCATCCCTGGGCTCCCCCCAACAGCCTTGTCTGCCAGCCTTGGCTCAGAAAGAATGAAGTTCCTGGGGTCACAGGAGGGAGAGGGTGCTAGCCTCTCTGGCAGCATCAACGGCACTGACCTTTGCCCTTTCTGTGCCCAGTTGCCCAGCTGCTCCACTGGCTCCAAGGACTCAAACCCCTGAGAGGGCGTCCAGCCTGCTTGGGGGCCAGAGGCAGACGGAGCAGGTAAGTGGGGGAGAGAGGAGGCAGGAGCTGGCAGGGGCAGCACCAAGTCAGCACACAACACGACCCAAGAAAATGTACTGCCTAAAACCTTTAGGAAGAGAGATGCACTTCGTAGTCAGGCTCAGAGAGAGGGAGACAGAGAAACAATACAAGAGCAGGAGAGAGAAACAGGAAGGGTAGAGAGAGACAGAGATTGACAGCGAAAGAATGAGGCAGAGACAGAGAGTTAGAAAGAGAGATAGAAAGATGGCAGACAGGCAGACTGAGGCAGACAGAGAGAGACGATAATAGGGATGAAAAGAGGCGCTAATGGATAGGGACAGACAGGCAGACAGAAGGACAGAGAGCTAGAAAGAGGGAAAGAAGCCAAATAGGAGATACTGACAGACTCACCAGTGGGCAGAGGTTCTGCTGTGTTCTCATCAGAGTGCTGAGAGGTGTGTCCCAGGCCTACCACTTGACCAACTCTGGGGGCCTTCACCCAATCCTTGGACGTGGCCCCAGAGGGTGTCCCCTAGCCACAGAATGGAGCAGCATTAAAGCTCTGGGAAGGGAAGTTTTCTGGGGAAAGAACCATGAACTCTGTGTGTGCATGTGGGTGGGGTGGGGGTGGGGGATCTCGGGCAAAACTCCTAGCTCAGTCACTGCCCCTGACACATCATGTGGCCTCTCTGGTCCTCAGTTTCCTCTGGATGTGAGGGTGAATGTGGGTAGAGCAGGGGTCTCTGAGGTCTCCTCCAGCCCTAAGATCTGGTCTTAGCTCAGACTCCGTCTTTGCAGCTCACTTACTGCTCTATCCTATTTAACTCATGACCTTCACCTCATAGTCCAAGATGGCTGCTTGAGAGCCAGCCATCACAAGCACATTTCAACCAATTGGAAGGAGGAAAGACTAAAGAAAACACCACTCTTTTAAAGAACACCTCTTTGGAAGTTATGCTCAACATTTCTTTTTCCATCTTGTTGGCTAATACTTAGACTCAGGGTTGCATCTAGCTTCAAGGGAGGCTGTGGAATGTGCAATACTAGGTTGGGGACAGAATGTATTTCACACAGTTCAGTGATGCCATCACAGCTCCTCACAGCAGCTTCAACACAGCCTTACAATGTTTTCCTTTTGCTAACTAAAGATAGATAGATAGATAGATAGATAGATAGATAGATAGATAGATAGATAGATAGATAGATAGATAAATAGATAGTTTTTTACTAGTGCAAATCTCCCTTCATTTCCCCAAACTCATCCCTCCCCTGAGTGTGATCACTGTGAACAGTTTGCTGTGTGTCTTCTAGATTCATTTTTAATGTATTTACACACACACACGTATACTTAATTTAAAGGAACATAGGTGTGTATTATTCTGCAACTTGCATTCTTGGTTATTGTTACATGGCATTATGTCTTGGAGGTTCTGCCATGCCAGTCCACAAGGAGGTACCTCATTCTTTGTGACAGCTGAATAGTGCCTTACCATATAGGCTTATCAAAGCTTATTGATGGATATCAGGCTTGTCAAATTTTTACATTACTAACAGCCTTGGGTATCTTCTCTGCATATATATGCAAGTGGTACTTGAGGATAGATTCCTAAAAATGGGCCAAAGTTTAATTCTCTCCTAGTGTCGTGGGTTTAACTCTTTCTATGAAAATCCTTCTTCTCCATGGGGAAAATAGCAGTCAGCTCAGAGACCCCTTCCATCTTGGTTTGGACTGCTCCCTCTCGTTTCCTCCCTCGCTCCCACTGAGCAAGCACAGCCCTGGCACCATCCTCACTGTGCCCTGTGTTCTGGGGTCTTTACCATCACTGGAAGCCAATCTCACATCTTAATGCTGCCTTGCTGCTCCGCCCTTTTATTGACTGTACACCCTTTCTCCTTTGAGGAGGAAGAAGACACCTCCCCTGGTATCCTTCTCTTGGGAATTTAGGGCCCTTCTTCTGGTCCCTACCTTTATCCCTTCCCTCCCTGACTACCATAGCACCATGTTTTAGCACCTTCTGAGCCCTTTTTTCCTTCTCGTTTACCCCCCTCCAGGGCACCCCTGCTAGGAGGGGGAGGGAGGAGCATGGTGAATCTGAGCCAATCACCTCCCCTTCCAAGTTCTGGGATGGTGATCAGGGCGACTGTCCCTGCAGACTTGGGGGTTGTAGGAAGGTGCTTGGGGTGAGTAGCAGGCCCCAGAACCCCAGACTTCTTCTAGAGACAGATTGGGCTATGAGGAGTTGAACAGAAAGCTCTCTGAGAGCTTTTTGACTCTCCCCCTGGAATGGATCATACCTGAAATTTGAGCCCCAAAGCCCCATGAAAGTGTGACAAATTCCCCCCTTCCCATGGCCAGGGCCCTCAGCCCAGTTGGGCAGCCGCAGGTTGCTGATCGGGTTATTAAAAGCTTAGCTGGTGGTTCCCCTCCAGCTTGGTGCAATTCATCGGGCAATGACTCCCCGGGAGTGATGGATGGTGACAAATGAAGGTAGGTAGGGGGTTCCTTAGCCCATCCTGGGCCACAGCTGGGGAAACTCAGCCATTAAAGCCCTGTGCAGGCTTCTCCACTGAGGTGACTCTGAGGGCCAAGGAGATCAAGTTTCGGGCAAATGGTTTGGGGGCTGGAGAGTCTCCGCCAAAGACAAGCCGCCCTGTGTGTTATGTGGGGCCCCAGCTGGGCTGTGGGCTTGAGCTGGCGAGGTGGGGGTGGGGTGGGCTCCTCTGATCCCGGAATCACAGGCGGGAGGCCTGGGGGGGCGGGAGGAGGGGCAGAGCCAGAGCTGGTGGGAAGGAGGGAGCTGCCTTTCTGGGAGGAGGAGATCAAACACCTTTTAAAGCAGGTGCTGGGGACTCTGCTCAGGGCCGAGTGCTGAGACTGCACAGCCAGCCATCCCTCCGGGATCCCAGCCAGAGCTGGTGCTGGCGCTCAGAGGAGGAGGCCCCAGGGGGTGGGGAGCACCTTGTCTGCCTGGAGGCACAGGACTCCCCAGGGTGACCACTAAGGAGAAGGAAGAGATACAGAAGGGAGAGGTCAAGAGAACGCCTGGTGGAGGTGGGGCAGGAGCCAAGCCTTGCGGGCCAGGTAGGATCCGGACAGGTGAGGGAGCAAGGAAAAGGCACGGCGGTGGGTGGAGGGGAGGCGAGGGGGGTAGGACAGAGCACAAACAAAGGTGTAGGGCAGGAAGGGGGCAGGAATGGTAGGGTTGAGCAATTCTGAGGGATGAGGTTGGAGACCTGGAGATGGCTGTACTTGGGGGACCCTGGGGAGCTAGTACGAGCTCCAAAAGGCAGGGAGACATCAGAAGAGCTGTGTCTGAGTAGGGTCTGCTGGTGGGCAAGAGATTGATGGAGAGCCCTGTCCTCTGGTCAGCAGGGAACAAGGAGAGAGAACTCAGGGGATCTGCCCAGCAGTCGGTGTCCTCAGTGAGGAAGGAGGGCAGCACGAAGCCCACATCTCAAGACCAGACCATGGTGGCACCATCCCAGGGAGGACGTGCTGGGAAGGGAGAATCCAGGCCTCTAATAGCTGGGGGCATCTTCATGGCCTTTTGGCCAGTCCTCCTCTGAAGGCATCTTGATGTTACCAGCCTATTCTTTTTTATTTATTTATTTATTTATTTATTTATGGCTGTGTTGGGCCTTCGTTTCTGTGCAAGGGCTTTCTCTAGTTGTGGCAAGCGGGGGCCACTCTTCATCGCGGTGCACGGGCCTCTGACTATCGCGGCCTCTCTTGTTGCGGAGCACAGGCTCCAGACGCGCAGGCTCAGTAATTGTGGCTCACGGGCCCAGTTGCTCCGTGGCATGTGGGATCTTCCCAGACCAGGGCTCGAACCCGTGTCCCCTGCATTGGCAGGCAGATTCTCAACCACTGCGCCACCAGGGAAGCCCTACCAGCCTATTCTTGATTGCCTCCTCTGATGGGGGGCTCACTGCTCTGTGAGACAAAGAAAGCTACCTTTGTCCTGAGCTGAAACCTGCCTCCTCTGAGTCAGTTCTAGCCTGGCACTCTGGGAGGGGCAGAACACCCTGCTCCCCTGGAACAGTTGGCTACCCTCCTCCTCACCAGTGTCCACACTCATACCAGAGCAGTCTGGCTTACATTCCTCATGCTATGATGATGCTGTTGGTGAGGGGGGCAGGCGAATTCTAAGAAAGGCATGTCTTAGATGCTTCTGATGCTCCCACATGGCAAGGGAGGTAGGAGGCAGAGAGCCATCTACACTTTCCTGTCGTGAGCTTAGCAGCCAACAACACTGCCTTCCGGCCACTGAATGGGGTCAGGCTGGGTCTGGAGCGAGGATTAGGCGCCTGTGTGTGCCGGGGGCAGTTCGATATGTGTGTATGTGAGTGTGCTGTGTAGATGGGGGCAGACCCAGAGCTCACTGGTCCACATGGGGTTGAACCCGCCTTGGCTGCTTATCCATGGGTTCATGGCGGGCTGGGCTGCACAGGCAGGCACAGGGGCCATCCCCCACTCCTGGACTGAGGCAACCCTTGGCCATTCTCTGCTGTGCTGCTGGGGATTGGGGTGTTGCTGAGGCTCTGGGTGTTACTGAGGTTTGGGTGCTGTAGAACTTTTGGGGGGGTGCAGTTGGACTCAGAGAGCCAAAAGCTGGGATGGGAGGGTGGTGAGCAATGAGGGGTCTCTGGGCCTTTTGCAACTGTTTACCATGGTTTTGACCATCTTGCCCCTACCAGTGCTTGATTTGCCAGAGTTTGAGGGTCCTTGGAATGTGGGCCGAGGTTCTGAGGTGTTTTAGAGGTTCTGGTGTGTTACTGAAGTTCTGGGGGCTCATGGTGGGTGATACTGAAGTTCTGGGAGTTCTTGTGGTGCTACTAAAATTCTGGGGATATTGCTGAGATTCTGGAGGTGCTCTGGAGGATCTGGGAGTCCTTGGGGGTGTTTCTGAGGTTCTTCCTCGCTCCTTCAGGCCCACTGTCAGCTCCTTTTAAGCTTAGCACTTTACCCTTTGAGGATTTTGATAACCACAGGCTGCTGAAGGCACACACGTGGGCCTCTGTTCCTGGACGCCAAAATTCCTCAGATTTAATCAACTTGAACAAAAACATGGGGAGGAAGGAAGCCCTGTCCTGAGGGCTTCGTGGTCCAACTCCAGCCCAAGGGGAGCTCCGTGCCAGGCCCAGATGGCAGATGGCCTTCGTCTGCTCAGAGCCCAGAGGCTTTTTGCGACCCCCCCCTCAGAGTGAGCAGGACTTAGCCACCCCCCAATCTGTGCTCAGCTAGGAGCACTGCTGGCCTGGGCTGCTCCCTGGGTGTTGGTGTCAGCCTCATCTGAACGTGCCCGTGTGGGCTCACGAGGGCACAGCCAGGCAGCCCTGAGCCCTGCCCTGCTCTCTCCTTGCCTCTCAGACTCCCCTTCTCAACTCTCCTATGACACTTACACCTCATTCTTGCTGCCATTGCTGACCCTGTCTGACCTCAGGGCCCTGCTCCAGGCCCCCTCCTCCAGGAAGCCTTCAAGACTGCTCAGTCCATCTCCTTATTCTTCTTCCTCTCTTCTCCCTTCTCCGAGTTTTTACTGTCTGTCTTCCAAGTAACTCCACCGGCCAGCTCCTCCTCTCCTGCAGGTCTCTGACTTTTTTGGATACGAGCCCCCCTATAAAGGGTAGGCCCAACTCCAGAGGGTAGGCCCTGGACTCTGCCGCCAGGCCTTTGGAGAAATTCTTCAGGAGCACATCATTACCATCTTTCTCCTCTCAATACTTTTCCTTGCCAGCTTGCAGTCTGGCCAGGTGGCATCCTTCCTAACACCTCAGAGGTAACCTTCCATTTCACAGATGTGAGCTCTCCTAGCTTCAAGCTGAGGAGGTACTTTGGGCTCAAGGAGTGGGGTCCCCTTCCCAGCCTGAGCTACGCAGCCACCTAGTAGCCATGGATCTTTGACCCAGCCTGCCTCCCTGCCCCCACCAGAGTGGATAGGGGAGCTGGGGGCCAGGAGGGTGGGTGGAAGACAATGGGGGACGCCTGGGCAGTCACAGCTGCTCTCTGTGGCTTTGACCTTCTTACTACAACCAGTGCCTGGTGTGCTGGCTCCACATTCCTGGGCCGTGAAGTCATTGAGGGCAGGGAGTGGGGGCCTAGGGGAGAGGAGAGCCCACAATCAAAGAATCTCCTGGCTGGATAACCTATCCCTCCTGGGAGAGAGGCAGGGCTGAGACTCAGAGAAGCCAAGGGAATCACTCAAGGTCACACAGCCAGTCCCAGGGCTCAAACCCAGGTAGGCTGCCTCCCCAACCAGGGCATTTCTCCCTGCCATATAGAAACCCAGCTCTTTCCTTCTGGACCTGCTTCCTCCAGTTTCAGCCTGGCCCTGACTAGAGGTACTGAGCAAAAGACTGCCCTCT
The DNA here is from genome assembly GCF_009873245.2 of Balaenoptera musculus. Lineage (NCBI taxonomy): Eukaryota > Metazoa > Chordata > Mammalia > Artiodactyla > Balaenopteridae > Balaenoptera > Balaenoptera musculus. The sequence goes on from NC_045786.1 coordinate 60,771,765, forward strand.
GTCCGCTGTGCTCGCACCTGGGGAGAGAGACGAAGCTCACACTTCCTCACCTCTGCTTAGGGCCTCCCTGAAGGTGGCCTCTGCATCTCCCCAGTAAGGAGGGAGGTGGCACCATGGGCACTGGGCTAGCCTGGGGAGGGGGGGTGGGGGGAGGCGCTGTCTCCACTTGAGGTCTCTTTGGGGGCAGAGCAGGGTTTGGGTCGGGGAAGAGTGCAGTGGGGAAGGGACTGTGCCTGGACTTAGCTTGGACCCCTCCCTGCCAGCCTCGCTGTAGCCCCTGAGGCTGATGGAGTGTCCTCCAGGCAGCCTGAATGTCTTTCCTCAGTGCCCATTTGGGTACCGCCCCGCTTCGTTCAGGGGTCTGCTGAAATATCACCTTCTCAACTGCGCCTGTTCGCACCATCCTCCCTAAAATAGCCAACTCCTGTCTGTCTGTCTCTCCTCTCGTATCCCACTGTATTTTCCCTCTCAGCACACATGACACATGTTTTGTCTCCCCCTGCCCCCCACTACACATGAGGTTCCCTGGGGCATAGGACTTTATCTATCTTGCTCGCTGCTATATTCTCAGCGTGGAGAACCTCGCCTGGCACATAATCGGCATGCAGTCAACATCTGTGGAATAAATGAGGTAATGAACAAACCAGACTGAGGAGGCAGACTCAGGCTCCCTGCAGGGTAGAAAGCAGTTTCGGACAGGGATTTATCCAGCTACGAACTTCTCTACCTTGTAGAGGGAGTGAGCTCCCCGGCACAGACTGGAGACTCCAATTGTTGGAGGAATCATGAGGGGGATTTAAAATCAGATAGTGAGTTGCTCCCTAAGCTATGGGTCTAGGACTCCTGAGCAGTGAAGGGAATGCAGGGCTCTGGTGTTGGAGCAGAGGGCTCTGGAAACCTGGCTGGAGAAACAGCAGCCTGCACGGGACAGGCCCATGGAGGAGCGATGGTCACCAGAACTAGCAATGGCTTTGCCAAACCCAGTTTAGAAAGTCCCTGTGGCCCTGGTGCTGGGTACTGTGCATCAGGGGGAGGAGGCAGGAGGAGGAGGAGAAGAGGTAGAACTCTGCCCTCAGGAGATCATAGCCAGGCCTGATCCCTGGGATCAGATGGGCAGTGTGGGCTCCTGCATTGCATCAAACAAAGTTCAGGTTCAGCTCTGAGTCAGCACATGCTGACATCTCTGTGGGGTGGCAGAGGGGAGGCCAGACCCCTCTTCCTGGAAGAGGGGTCATTTGGGAAGGAGGGGGAGGAACAAAAGCCAACAGAGCCCTCAGGCCCTAATTCTGGAAGGCCTTGTGAGCCTGGCTACAGAATTTGGATGGGGAGCTTTTAGGATTTCAAACTCTGTCCCTTCTGAGCATCCCTCATGCTGTTCCCTCTACCAGGAACACGCTTCCCTCCACTACCCACCCCACCCACCAACTCCACCCTCCTGCGCAGCTGACTTTTCCCTGCCCTGGATCTCCACTGAAAGGTTTCTTTCTTCAAGACACACACCGCACCACCCCCGCCCTGCATTCTTTCAGACCAAATTCAGTTTCCTGTGGTATACATCAGGGCACTCTGTGCCTTCCCTTTGTAACCCTCAGATTCAAGGTCACTTACCTACTTGGCTGTGTCCCCCTGAACTGTAGACTCTCCCGTCCCAGGACCCCAAACAGTGCTGGCACTTAGTAGGTGTTCAATGAATTTATGTTAAAATAATAAATGGATGAACGTCCTTTTGAAAAGCTTGTTGAATGAATGCCTTTGCTGGGTAGGGCCATGGCCAAGGCACCCTGTGGGGTATTGGAAGGACAGGGACCCTCAAAGTTTCAGGGGGCCTGACTCCCACCCAGGGATAGGGGGCCTGAGAACTGCTCTCTGCCTTGTCTGCATCTTGCCATACCTCCACCCCCGGTTGGGGGCCTGGAGGGGCAGAGGAACCTCCATCTCCTGCCCAGTCCCTGCCTTCCTCACCCTCACTCTCACCCCACACTCCGGGAGGAACAGGAGGCAGGCAGGGTTCTTGCCTGCCCGTGGGTCTGGTTCATGTTTAAAGGACTAATTTCTGCCTTGTGGGGGTGAGTTATCTCCTTGTGAAATCAAGTTGGAGAAACAAAAAGATTTTACCAGTGAGACACATGTTCCTCCAGGAGAAGGAACCGACGGGCTCCCTCCCCTCCTTCTGGCCCTGGCCCAGCAGCCTCCCTGGGTTGCTGGAATGCCTGACTTGTCTGTAGGGCCCTGCAGATGTGTGCGAGATTTGGGGCAGGCGCTGAAGGCAGGTATGTGCGTGCAGTCAGGTGCCGGCCCTCCTGGCTGCACTCCTCCCAGGCTCAGGCCGCCAATGGAGCCGAGACCTCCACCTCCGGAAGGGGGTCTTGTGAGGACCACGGTGTGTTCCCATCACTGAGGCCCAAGGGGGCCAGCGAGGGGCAGGCTGAGGCTGGGGGATGGTCTCGAGGGAGCCTGAACAAAGAGGGGGGATTGGGCTGGACCCCTGAGAGCGGAAGGGGCTGGGAGCCCAGCTGGGAGGGGCCTGCAGACTGTGCTGAGCCCGCCCGCTGCCCGCCCACCCTTTCATCTCCGCAGCTCCTTCCTCCCTGGTCCTTCCTTGAGTGTGTGTCCGTGGGTCCATCTGGGTGGGCTTGAGGAGGGGGAAGGAAGGGGGTGCTCTCTGCGGGCAGCTTGGATTGGACAAAACTTCTTTGAAAATGGTGTTTTGAGTCAAAACCTACCGGTGGCCAGTCATAGAGAGAGACAGACGGGGGGGTGCTCCAGCAAAAGCCCAAGGACCCTGAGGGGGCACCATCCCCAAGGGATAACTACCTCCTGCAGGACCTCGCGAGACTGGGCGGGAAGGGACAGGAGGGGACAGGAGAAGCCCTTCCCCTTCTCCTGTGCCAGCCGGCCCAGGCCCTCACTCCCAGGAGGGCTTTTCCCAGAGAGCTAAAAGCAAGAAAGTAACCTTTAGGATTAAAGAGAAACGTTTCTTTGTTTGGGTTTTCTTTCTTTTTTTTTTTTTCCCTCCTAAGCCTCTTTTCACATCTGTAGTGGCTTTTTCCCTCTGGTTTGGGGGTCAGAGGAAAAGGGCCAGAGAATGTCGACCCAGGCAGCAGGGAACCAGACCTCCTCCGGGGCCACAGACGACGACGACTCCTACGGCAGCTGGTACATCGACGAGCCCCAGGGTGGCCAGGAGCTCGAGCCGGAAGGGTGAGTTGGAACCCCTGGCTCTGTCGGCCAGCACATGGGGTGTGGCAGAGGTTACTGATGGGGGGCGTGGGGAAGACCCTGAGCGAGGGCTGCTAAGAGGGGCTCTGCCGCTCATTTGCTGTGTGAACCCTTGGCAAGTCACAGCCTCTCTGGGCTTCAGTCTCCTCGCCTATTAGGTGAGAACAGCCCTTGCCCTGGTGTTAAGAAACTTGAGGTGGAGGACCTGGGCCAGGCTAGTCCCCTAAAAAGCACCTGTGTGGTGTGTTTGGTTTTTTTTGACTTTATTTTATTTTTTTGGGCTGTGCCATGCAGCTTGTGGGATCTTAGTTCCCTGACCAGGGATTGAACCCCGGCCCCGGCAGTGAGAGCACTGAGTCCTAACCACTGGACCGCCAGGGAATTCCCTGTGGTGTGTTTAAAAAACAGATTCCTGGGCCCCATCCTTGCAAACTCAGATCCAGCTGGGCTGGGGTGGCTCCCTGGTGACTCTGGCCTGTAACCAGGGTGGAGAGTCCTGGGTGAGTGGTTGAGGGAGTCGGGCCTGCCTTCAAGGTGTTACTGGCCCCTGTGGTGACCATCTGGGGTGTGCTGTTAAAAAGCGTCAGGTTCTCTGGGCAGGCCTGGGGCGGGGGGAGGTCTGAGGAAACATGCCGCCCCAGTTGGCTTTGGCTGGTCTGAGGCTCCGTGAAGATGAGGCCCTAGTTCTCTTCAGCAGGAGTGCTCGGGCCAGCCCAGGGGAGGGAGGCGGCCTCAGCCCAGCCCAGTGTGGCCTGAGGACTCGGCCCACAGCCGCCTCTGCCCAGATCCCTTCTATCTTTGTTTAGTCTGGGCAGCCTGGCGGAGGAGCTGGGCCTCCTTGTGCCCCCATGCTGCCAAGGACGCCTTGCCTGCGTGGGCCCCAGAGCCCAGATCTCCCCTTGTTGTCCCTGGCCCCGGCCCCATCCCCTACCTCCCTTCTCTGTCTGAAGGTTTGGGGAACTGGAAAGGTGAGGCTGGGGGTTGCCCTGCCAGATGTGTGCACATCTGTTCTCCATCAACAACCAAAACAGGAGAAGGGAAAAATGCTCGCGTGCCTCCCCAGGGGCCAGGGCTGTGGCCTGGCCAGGCTGGGGTCACCCGGCAGGGATGGAGGCCCCACCCAGGCCTGGGGGAAGGAGATGTTGTTTGGAGGACGCGGGGTTCTGACCACCTGGAAAGCAGCCCTGCTGTCAGCAAAAGTGTGCCCTCTTCCCCTTCCCTGGCTGACCTCGAAAGCCCAGGGCTCCCCAGGTTCCTGCTGTGTATGTGTGAGGTGGGAGAAGCAGCAGAATGGAGAGGGGTCCAGGAGCCCCAAGAGGACACAGAATCTGACCTGAGTTAAGGCCCTAATTTGAAGCTGTGTCCTTAGCCACTTCAGGGCCCAGGCATTGGCTGGGGCCAGGCGTCTGCAGCCAGCTCTGTGGCTCAGGTATTTAGATATGGCCTTAGAATAAAGTTGGGTGCATGGCAGGGACTAGGTGATGAGGAGTACTGCCCCTAAGGTGGGTGTCATCTAGAATTTGTAGCTCCCTTCTCTCCCTGCAGGTAAGAATGAAGAGCTTTGTTTGAACCTACTTACTTGGCCAAACCAAGTCGAGCTTCCTGCCAAAGGTGGGAGTGGGAAGCTGGGATCCCAGGGGAATCCCAAGGAGGCAAACTTGGACTCACTTCTCCCTGCGTGAGTCAGACACCCTGGCGAGGTGGTGCACCAAAGCTTTGAGGAGCTCTGGACAGTGGTCCCCCCTGTACCTCAGCGTGCCCCAGCAGGCTGGAGTCGAGGTTGTGGGTGACAGTGTCTGGGATGGACTCAATCTCCTGGTCACATTTATCCAAGTGCCCCCTTGGCGCCAGGACCTGGTTGGAGAGGTTGGGGGCGGGGGTGAGTCTGATGGCGATGGGATGCCCTGTCTGGGGTCTTCTGTGGACATAGGATTGATGTGTATAAGCCGAGCTGGCTCTTTCCTACCCCCAGAGGCTCCTCTGGTCAGGTTATGGGCCCTACTTGCTATGTGCTCGTGTGTCATCCACCCATATCATCAATACCGAGCTTCCCAGCCAGAGCCTGGGGATACAAATACATCTGTGGCAGCTGTCCAGGATGTCAGTCACCTCCCCACCACTTCAAAGGGCTGCCTGGAAGGCGGAATTGGGAGGCTTCCTTCCTGGCCTGCCCTCCCACCAAGTGAGGTCAACGCCAGGGTGATCTGCAGGCCCTTCTGCGGTGGGAGCAGGGAGAGGGTCAGGCAGCAGGGCTCCAGGCCTCCCGGGGACCACAGACCCACAGACCCCCGCCCCAGACAGTCAGCCTTTCCCTGTCACCCACAGAGATGTGTTCTGCCCTCCCCTCTGGATGGGGCCCTTTGCAACCTCTCACTCAGAGCCAAACTTCTAGAAACAGTTGTCTTGCTTCTTCTCTGTCTCAGTGTCCTCACCATACTGCAGTCTGGCCTCTGTCCCTGAGTGCCCATCACCACCTCTGAATTGCCCAAGACCAAGCCTCAGCTTCCTTGGGCTCCATTTGACTCTGTCCTCACTCTTCGTCTTGGAATAAGGCCCAGAACCCTACAGTCATCCCAGAAACTCCCCTTCCCTCTGCTCCTCTACATTAAGGCATGTAAAGTCTTCCACCTAAATACCTCTGAGATACTGCCTGACATTTCCGCTCCCCCGTGACTATTTATACTGAACCATTTGAAAATGCTGATATTCAACTGTTTTTGATGGAAAGAAATGGCAGTTTCATATGGTTCAACTTAATATCTTCCTCCACGTACTCCTTGCCTCTCACATCCTGGTCACATGCGGCTGCTGAAGTCAGACTACCTCAGTTCGAATTCTGGCTCTGGTGCTTTACTAGCTGTGTGATTTGGGCAAGATACCTAGCCTCTCTGAGCCTTGTTCTCCTTATCTACGCAAGGGGGATACTAATAGCACCCACCTCTTAGGTAATTAACTGAGTTAATACATAGAAAGTGCCTGGCACTTACTCAATGCTTAGTAAATACTAGTTACTGTTGTTGTTGTTATTCAAATCTAGCCACAGAAATCTCCTAAAATCCAGAACACTGTCCTGCTCAAACGCCCTCAGTGGCTCCCTAGTGCCTCCCATGCCTGCTATTACCGGCTCTCAGCCTGCCCTCTGCACTGTCATCAAGCTGAAAACCTTGCCTGGCGCCAGCCACACTGTCTACTGCCTGTCACTCCACTTTCTCATGCTCTTTCCTCTACATGGAGCTCCCTTGCCCCTTATTTGCCTAAAGAGATGCCACCATCTTTCAAACTCAAGTACCACCCCCTCTGAGGCCTTGCCCCAAATTTCTCTCCCTTTTCTGCATCCTTTAGCATCTGCTTGTGCCCCCTCAAGGATCAAGCTCCCACCCTCCCTGACATAGCGTTCTCTGTGTCTGTGCCATCCTGTCTGTCCCACAGCCAAACATCTGCTCAGCCAAATTTCTGTCGCTCAGACCTCAAACATTTGAGGGTCCATGAGCCTCAGCCAAACTGAGCTAAGTAAAGGGTAGATGGGGGGCCCCGGGTGGTACAGAAAGGGCCAGAGATGCCCCCAGACAGGGCCCTGGAGGGGGTCCATGGAGGTGAGGGTGGCTCCTGGTCTGGGGTGAGTGGGAAATGGTCAGGCTGCTCCAGGGACAGTTTGCGGAGCCCCTGCCCTGGCTGGGCCTGGTGCGGGGCGCAGGATTGAGTAGGACTTTGTCAGGTGATGAGATGCAGGCTGAGAGGGCCTGGAGGGGTGGTTCTGAACTCTTGGGTCTGGTGAGGGGCCCTGCCTCACCCAAACCCCACCCCACATACTCGAGTAAAATGCCTCAGAGTTGCAAGTGGGGAGTGTGAGACCTGAGCTCAGACAGCAGGAACCTGATCCCCTACATGGCACCTACTCTACTGCTTTGGGAAGAGGCTGGCTCTGCCCTGGCCAAGAAATTGCACAAAACAGACTTCTTCTGTCCCTCCACCCCAAGGACAAGCCCATGTGACCGGGCTCTTTCCTGCTTCTCGCTCTCTGGGATTTCCAAGCTCAGGGAGGTCGGGCTGTTCCAGCACAGAGCACTCAGGCTCACCCTTGGGATCCCTCTTTTCCACACAGCAGGAAGGAGCCCAGCGGGGTGGGTGAGCCCCGCCTGCGGCAGGGAGGGCCCAGCTGCAGGGCTTCCTCTGATGCCTCACCCACCAGAACTTGGTGGCCTTGCCCACACTGGTTACCTCCTTCTGGTGCTCCCAGGTTCCAACTGGGCAAACCCAGAGGTCTACCCCTCCCCCAGGAACCCAGTCGTATCAGCTCTCCCAGGTTCAGGTCCAGCCCTGAGCTCAGGGCTCCTACCTGATACCTTTCTCTGCCACGTGACTCAGCCCTTAATAAAACAGGTAAAGAAGAGACATAAATCCTGGAAGACCAAGGTAGATCATTCCAGTCAGAGACACAGACCAGACTTGGATTCCAGTGAGTGAAGGACAAATCATAGGACCGGTTGCTGATTGCCGGACCCAGGCAGTATGCTCAGCCACAGTTCTGAGGAGAGATCTGAGGCCTGGAGCAGTCAGGGAGGCTTCCTGGAGGAGGGAGGAATGAAGTGGGCCTTGATGGATAGAAAGGCCAAGCTGGCCCATTCTGTTTCTCCCATGTCTTCCCCTGGGAGCCCCCTGTCTCCTTCAGCCCTGTAACCTCAGAGCTGGGCATGGGACCGGCACACTGCAGGGTTATGAGAGGCCCAGAATGGCCCTGAGAAGGTGAACTGTCTAGGAGAGATCAGAGGGTCAAGGGAGGTGGTGGGTGGAGCCCCAGTATAGACAGCCTGGAACCCCTGACTGGGCTGCACACCTGGGGTTTCCCTACCTCGGCCTGACCCAGCCTTCACTTGCTCTGCAGGCTGGTGCCCTCCTGCCGCCCCAGCGTGCCACCCGGCCTCTACCACGCCTGCCTGGTCGTGCTGTCGGTGAGTCCCAACTGGCTTGCCACCTACCGCCAGCCTGAACAGGGGGATGTGTGTTCTTTGCTGGCGCTGGTGAAGGGAGACTCAGGGACCCCAAATATGGGAGTGGGTACCGGGAGTTCTCCCAGGGTGGGGACCCAAACCAGGATGCAGACCAACATTTCAAACTTCTGTCACCTCCTAGCCAGTCCCCAGTTGCTGCAGGAGTGTGCACTGTGGGGTAGGGGGTCCTGGGACCGAGTGCTCTGACTCAGCCCCTCAGGGGAGGCCTGGCACCCGAGCCCTCGTCTGTGCTCTCCTTTCAGATCCTCGTGTTGCTGCTGCTGGCCCTGCTGGTGAAGCGCCGCCAGCTCTGGCCCCACTGTGGGCACGGCAGGCCTGGGCTCCCCAGGTTGGTGTCTTGGCCTGGGCACCCCCGCTCAGGGGGCCCAGCTGACAGGGCCACTCTGGGAGGGTGGTAGCTTGTTAGGTACCTAGAAGCCAGCTCTGGCCTCCGGGACACCCCAAACTCTCTCAGTCTGGGGGCTTTCCCCATCCCCACCCAGATCTCCAGGCTTAGTTGGGACCCCCTGAGGGAAGGGGAGGGACCCACTCAGGTGCACCCACTCCTGTTCCAGACCCCAGGGAGACCAAGCCCAAGAGGGCCCAGCTCTAGGACACACCCCCTCAGGCAGCCCATGGTCTCGACAGGCCATGATCACTCCACGCCGTCTTTTATTTTATTTTTTTTAATATTTTGGCTGTGTTGGGTCTTCGTTGCTGTGCGCGGGCTTTCTCTAGTTGCGGGGAGCGGGGACTACTCTTCATTGCGGTGCACAGGCTTCTCACTGCAGTGGCTTCTCTTGTTGCGGAGCATGGGCTCTAGGCACGTGGGCTTCAGTAGTTGTGGCTCACGGGCTCTAGAGCGCAAGCTCAGTAATTATGGCGCACGGGCTTAGTTGCTCCGCGGCATGTGGGATCTTCCCGGACCAGGGATCGAACCTGTGTCCCCTGCATTGGCAGGCGGATTCTTAACCACTGTGCCATCAGGGAAGCCCCCCTCCATGCCATCTTGACCCTCATTTCCCTGAGGGTGTTACCTGGACCCTGATGCTTCAAGGCAGATTTATGAGGGATTGCCCTCCATTCCCTCTGGCTGAAATTTTCTCCCCCTGTTTCCTTCAGCCCTGCAACCCCAGAGCCTGGGACGGGGATGACCCTGAGGAGACAGGACTGGGCAGCCTTGTGTGGGAGAGACCAAAGGCCTGGGGGAGGTGGTAGGTGGAGCCCCAGTGTAGACAGCCTTGTAGACAGCCAGGCCTGGGCTGCACACTGAGGTGGGGTCTGCCATGTTGGTTTTGTGAGGAACTAGCCTGGGGTTTCTGCCACACTGGCTGGCCCAGGAAAGAGCGTGCCCTGCCTGGGGGAGGGCCTGGGGGAGACCGAAGCAGGATGGAGCCCTCAGGGCATGAAGGCAAGCTGGAGCACAGAAGCAGAGGGTCTGAGTGGCTTGCCCTGAGCCCAGAGGGGTGATGCCTGGGACAGCCGTGCCCGCTGTCTGCCCTCTGCCCCAGGGCCGCTCCCAGGCCAGGATGGCGGCTGTTGCATAAGGATGTTGTGACTCTCCAGCTCTCTGAAGGTCAGCCAGCCCAGACAGACCGATTAGTGTGGAGGCGGCTGTTTCCTGAAGCTTCCAGAGTGGGCGGAGGGAGCAGTGCTCAGGCTTGTTCCTTCTGTGTCTGCCTGTTGCAGGGGGTGGGGCAGGGGATGTTCCTGAGTCACTTTGCCGCAGGGCCCAGATCTGGTTACATAGGAGGCACTACACAGACATCTGTGGAATGAATACACGAAGGGACCTCAGTTTCCCCATCTGGAAAGTGGAACTGACTCCACCTCCCCGGTTTATGGAACTCGGTGTGTGGTAATGGGCGTGCAGGGCCTGAGCGACTGCCCCCTGTCCTGCCCCTGCCTCTGCACCAGCCCTGTGGACTTCTTGGCTGGGGACAGTCCCCGGACCGTGCCTGCTGCCATCTTCACGGTCCTCTTCAGCTCCCTGTGTTTGCTGCTCCCCACTGAGGACCCACTGCCTTTCCTGACCCTCGCCTTACCACCCGGCCAAGGTACCCAGCACAGCTGAGGCCCTGGGCTGGATTGCTGGGAGGGGGCAGGTGGGAATCCAGAGCACTGGGGCTCCCCATTCCAGCCATGAGCCATAGACCAGAAGACGCTGTCCCGTTACCCTCCCCAGCTGTCCCACCACAGTGCCTGAAACCTCTATTGCTCTGTCCTTGGGTCAATACTGCCCTCTCTGCTCTTGTGCAAACCCCACCCTCGGGAGGGAGGGAGCACAGGCTGAGTCCCCCAGACGGCCCAGTCCTGTGTGAGCATGAAGAAGGGTGGGGAGGGGTGCGGGGAGGGGTCCTGGAGACTTGAGCTGGGCTCAAGGAGGTGATGGTAAGAAGGACAGCTGCCATCCAGAGGAGACACCGCCCTGCAACATGACCTCCTTAGATCATCCGATCCTCACAGCAACTCCACAAAATGCAGATATTCGCCCCATTTTACAGTGGCAGATGCTGAGGGTCAGAGAAGGGAATAGTAATAAAATAGTAGCCTAATTTACTGAGTACTAACTCAGGCACTGTGCTAAAGCACTGTACACATACCTTCTCATTTTATCTTTGCTAATGTACTATATATTATTTCCATTTTACAGACGGAGAAACTGAGACTCCAAGAGGTAACTTGCCCAAGATCACAGAGCTGATACTAGTCAGAGCCTGGATTTGCATGCAGGGCTCTTGCCCACGGAATCGGCTGAGGGGCTGGGAAGATGGAGACAGGAGAGAAGCTTGGGTGGGTTGGACCCAGGCCCCACATCTGCCCCTCCATCCTGTGTCTCTCTGCCTGTTTTGCCTTCCAGGGCCGTGGAAGATACTGGCTCTGCTCTATTACCCTGCCCTCTACTATCCCCTGGCTGTCTGTGCCACGGTCAGGCATGGAGCCGCACACCTGCTCGGCAGCGTGCTGTCCTGGGCTCATCTGGGGGTCCAGGTCTGGCAAAGGGCAGAGTGTCCGGTGTCACCCAAGGTAACCACTGACTCACGACGACCTGGGGCGGCGGGGCGTGGAGGAGCTGCTTAAACCAGTGTGGCTCCTTTCCTCTCTGTCCTGCTTCCCTGTTGCACAGGATTCCACACCTTTACACACATGCTCATTCCAAGCTCCGCCCCTCTGTGGGAGAGGCTGGGGACCAAGCAGCTGGGCCTGCCCTCAGGAGCTTCCAGTCTGGGAGGGGGAAGGAGGGGGGAAGGGGCAGAGAAGGAGAGAGAGGAAGCCTGAAATCCCCCCATTATTGACCTCCCAGACTTCCCTTGGCCAGGCTGGAGTGGGAGTGAAGAGAGCTGGAGGACGCAAGTGCTGAGCTGGGGGATGGTCTCAGAGGGCTAAAAAGAGAATTCCAGAACCTCAGAACCTGGTTCACTGGAGCTGGCTGGGGTGTGAAGCTGACCAGTCCAGAGCCCAAAGGGTGGGGGTGTGGCCTACAGAGTCAGACAACCCAGGTTTGAATCCAGCTTTATCCCTTCCTTCCTTTGTTCATTCCACAAACATATCTGAGCATATACTCTGCACCAGGGACATTTCCAGGCACTGGAATACAGCTGTGAACAAGACAGATGAAGTCCCTGACATCCCAAGAGCTGTCATTCCAGAAGGGGACACACAGTCACACAAACAAACAAATATACGAAATGATGCCAGGTGGTGCTAGGTGTTTTGAGGACACCTTATCACATTTCTGAGACTCAGGTTCCCCCCCACCCTGCCCTGCCCTCATAAATGAAGTTGATAACACGAATCCCTCAGGGTAGAGTTGAAGATTAGGTGGTTTCCGTGAGAGCAGGGACTTCGTTGGTCTTTTTCACCAGCCAGGACCTGGCACATACTAAGCTCTCAATAAAAACATATTGAATTAACAAATAGATGAATACATATTCAACCCTAGGAGGGCCTCAACCCCAGGAGGCAGAGCATGTACTTCCCAGATGCCCAGGTTGCAAACTGTAATAGAAAAAGTCAGGCCTGTGTCAAAGCACCAGGAACGTAGGGACATAGAAGGTGGATGTCCCCCGTTTCAGGCCCCATCCCAGCCCCCTGGGGTGGGTAGGAGAGGATTAAAAAACATACTCCCTTTGGCTCCTGTAAGGGACCTGGGGGTCCAGGGGCCTGGGGGTCCAGGGGCCTGGGGGTCCAGGGGCCTGGGAGAGGGGCAAGCACCTCTGCAGGGCCTGAGAAGGGGAAGTAGAAGTTGGTGCCAAGTGGCCCTGGTTGGGGGGTAGCGATAGAACCAGAAGCCTTCCCATGCACCCTAGACCACCCTCAGGGCCCCCTGTGAGCTGGGAAGGGAAATGGACCCTGGTCTTCGGTTGGGGGAAGGAGGCAGAAGGTAGGTGTGTCTGGGTGTTTGTCTGTCCATCCAGATCTACAAGTACTACTCCCTGTTGGCCTCTCTGCCTCTCCTTCTGGGCCTCGGATTCCTGAGCCTTTGGTACCCGGTGCAGCTGGTGAAAAGCTTCAGTCATGGGGCAGCAGCGGGTTCCAAGGTAAAGGGGCAGGGCTGGGGTGGGCTCGTACTCAGCACCCAAGACACCCTGGACTTGCCCATATCTATTGTTCCCCTACATGTGGTCATGCCTGGTGTGGAGCCTAGAACATAACAGGTGCTCAGAAAATGTTTGCTGAGTCGCAGAGGGACTGGTTGGTCCTCCCTCCCCAGGCAAAGGCCAGGCCAGGCCCTCGGCTGGCACCCAGGATGCCCGGGGCACCAAACTGTTTGCACAGTGGGGACTCAACAAAGGAGAAGTGGGCCAGAAGACAGGGAAGTCATAGCTCTGTTTCTGAAACACTGAGGATCCTGCTGGAGAAATGAGACAGGCCAGGAGCCTTGCGCCTAAGAGGAGCTCTGCAGATGCTGACATGATTCAGGAAGCACCCAGGGCAGAATTGCGTTATGAATCAACCCTAGGTTGGATAATATTAGATAAAGGGGAGCGCTGGGAGAACTAAGGCAGGCTGAGGGGGCTTCCTGGAGGAGACAGACATAGCATGGACTAAAGGACAGTGAGGATCTGGAGTGGGGAGAGAATAAGGAGAAAGCATTACAGGCATAGGAAAGAGCGTGAGTAAAGGGGCAGAGGTGGGTTGCATCTCTTTCATTCATGCATGATTTGCAGCACCGGACAGGTCTTAGCACACAATAGACACTCAGCAAATATTTCTGAAGTTTTGGGTAAGTGGGTAGGTGGGTGTGGGGATGAATGTATCATGGCAAGAGGGAATTCTTACAAGATATGGCAATCTTATTTTAGATTAGGTAGACCTTCTAAGCACCTGCCCTGTGCCAGGCCCTGGGCTGGGTTTATGGACTTAGCCGAGTGACTCGTGTCGGACCTCCAGGACTCCCAGTGCGCTGGGGGAGATGGGTGCAGCAACATGTATTTACAGTGCACTGTGAGAAGTGCAGCCAGGGCTCATCCAGCGGACCTGGGAGCATGGGTGGAGGCGGGGCCCAGTGCTCTTCCTGGCGAGAGAGGAGGGAGAGGGAGACTGCTCCGCAGAGGCCCTTGAGAAAGGTTAAAGACACAGATGCAAAAGGCTGATTGCTCTGCAGATGTGGAGGGTGAAGGAACGGCTTGAAGGGTGGCATCTAGGACAGACAGCAGGTGGGTGGTGGCGCCAGTTGCTGACATACGCAACGCTGGATGAGAGCAGGTGTGCGGGGAACGATGTGTAGCTAGCTGTAGGTGTGTGGCGCTGAGGGGTCTGGCGGGCAGCTGGACCGTGGGCCTGGAGCTCAGGAGAGGGGCTAGGACTGAAGCCAGAGAAAGAGTGAGGTCCCCATGGAGGGATGAAGAGCGAGGGGAGAAGAGGCAGGTGGGCTCAGCATCTCCGGGGCGACCCTGGGTCCCCCACAGGCCCACCTGACTCCGGGTTTCGCTCTCACAGGGTAGCAGTAGGGTCCTCAGTACTTGTCACTACTGCCCTCCAGATGCTCAGAAGAGGGGAGCAGCTCCCCAGGATACACAGCACCTCGTCCAGGCCCTTCCCTTCTCTTCCAGGAATCTTCTCGGCCTCTCCCTCCATTGCATGCCTTTCCTCTTGGGAAGTCTTAGGAGAAATAAAATCCTCTTTGGCCCTTGGTCAAAGAGTTTTAAGCCTCAAAGGACACAGTCAAGCTTTGAGCTGACCCACACCTGCCCTGGATCCCAGGGTTGCCATGGCAACAGGTGACAACGGCCTATATTTTCCTAATCATCAGGGGCCAGGGGTTCACTGCATCTTACTGTGGGCCTCTGCCACTTGGCAGGGAGTTTAAGGCCTGGAATGTGGCTTAGACAAATCAGGTCACCCTTGTGATCTCCCTGGAGTAGGAGAGGGCTGGGGGGATCTGACCCGAAATGGCCCTATCCCGTGTCCTGGTCAGAGATGTGCTCGTGGGACATAAGTTCCCTTTTGCTTCAGTCTTAGCTACTAGAGGCCAGAGGGCCAGGAGGAAAGCAGTGATGTGATGTGACTGAGTAAAGCTGGAGAGGGTTGGAGATAGACCTTAGGGAGAACTTCCCTGCATTGAGAGTTCTTAGATAGGAGACTGATTAGTCTTTTATTTACGGAGGAGGAAAGGGCAGCTTTGGGGGGCATGGACCTCGTCCCCACGGGATGGCCCTTCTCTGTACTCCACCACAGCCAAGAGGTTTGTACGCGCACCTACTATGGTACCCTGAGCCAGGGCCCCAGGGATGGCTCAAGACAGGTCCCGTCTGCTTGTCCATTTGTCTGTCGCCACAGGGGCTGCAGAACAACTACTCTGAAGAATATCTGAGGACCCTCCTTTGCCAGAAGAAGCTGAAAAGCAGGTGAGGTCCTAGGCAAACCCTTTGGGCCAGGGGACAGGCCTGGGCAGGCAGGTTTGTTTGGGAGGCTGGCACTGGGCAGCATGGTGGGGCAGAGATGAGGAATGAACCAAACCCTGGGGCCCAGGCTCAGGGCAGGGGCTTCTCCTGAGAGCTCCCTCCTGCCTGGGTCTTTCTGCAGCTCCCACACGTCCAAGCAGGGCTTCCTGTCCCGGGCCTGGATCTACTTCAGACACTACATCTACACTCCACAGCGAGGTATGGCATGGGGAGCTGAGGTCGAGAGTGACAGGTGACCTCACCCCTCTTTTGCACAGAACAGCTGCAGTAGAAGGTCCGCTCCTTTCCCCCAAACTCTTGTCATCAGGAAGAACAACCCCAGCTTGGGACGAGGGGAAGCCCCTGGCCTGGCCTTGGTGGTCCAGGGTCCTGTGAGCCCTGGCCCTTTTCCTAGGCCTCTTGGGAGGGATGGGGCTCCCGGGGCTGGATGGTGCTGGGGTTCACCACACCCCTCCTTTTGGGGACTGCAGGATTCCGACTCCCCCTGAAGCTGGTGCTTTCAGTCACCCTGACAGGGACGGCCATCTACCAGGTATGTCCTGCCTCTGTCGTGCCATTTGCCTCTGGACCCCTGCTCCCAGCCCCCAAGGCTGAGATGGCTCAGGCCCTCAGCTCAGCTCTCCAAAAGCCCCACCCAAAATCCTGCCCAGCTGCTTCTGGCCATCTTGGGAATGCTGGCCTACCCAGAAGAGAGGGAATGGTAACTCTTGTTGGGCTCACATAGGGTCAGAGCACGCGTTTTGGAGTCACATAAATGTGGATTTAAATCCTAGCTCCTTTATTTACCTCCTGAGTGACCTTGGGCAAGTTACTCAACGTCCCTGAAACAATTAGCTCAGCTGTGAAATGGAGGAAATAGAATTACTTCCTTTTAGATGGGAAGATTTAGTGAGATAATATGTGTTTGATAAATCCCCACCACCACTACCGCACCCCCCCCAGAAAAAAAAACAAACAAAAAATCAAAAACCCTGGAAGGTAGGTATGATTTCTCTCCATTTTACAGATGGAGGAAATTGAGGCTGAGAGATGAACTTGACTTGGCCAAGTTCCTCCAGTTAATATCTCAGGGTAGCCAAAATTTGAATCCAGGTCTGTCCAGCTTCAATGCCTGTGCTCATTTATAGGACACTTCGCTTTCTCCAACATGGAAAAATTGGAAGTTTTATATTCTGAAGTTTAGATAGATAGATGATTGATAGGCAGTCAGAGGTATACACATATACTTGTGCTGCTTGAAAGCATATCTGAGGCCTATGAGGCTAAAGTCGTATCTGTTTGTAACGTGCTGATTAGAGGCACGAGGATGCTGCTCTAAGGGACAGATAAGAACACTGTGGAGGGTGATGGGCTTGTGGATGCAGCCCGTGTGCTGCCAGAGTTTCTTCCCCGAAGTCTCAGAAAACACTTTTCCTGGGATGGGAGTGCCTGGTGTGAGCACAGCCAGGCCCTGCCGCCCTGATTTGGGGGTTCTTCCAGGTGGCCCTGCTGCTACTGGTGGGCGTGGTACCCACCATCCAGAAGGTGAGGGCAGGGATCACGACGGACGTCTCCTACCTGCTGGCTGGCTTTGGGATCGTGCTCTCAGAGGACAGGCAGGAGGTGGTGGAGCTGGTGAAGCACTACCTGTGGGCTCTGGAAGGTGAGGCGTCTCGGGAGCCCCCGAGGGCTGGCAGTGGGGACCTCAGCTGGGATACCTGAGCTCTGTCCCGGGTGCTGCGGACATGCGGGGTGTCCTTGGGCATGTCCCTTCCCCTTTCTGCGTCTTGGCTGCTTCATCTCCAAATTGGGGTGGTTGGACCTTCCAGTTCCAAGTCTCTGAGACCTGAAGGTCATCTCAGCGGGCCCCTGTTAGCTTGTGTGGTGTCTCCCACCCCCACCCCGAGTGACTTTGCCCAGCTCTGCAGGCGTGGAGATGGGGGAGGGTGTGGTATGTGTGAGCTGAGGGGACAGCCCTGGGCCTTTGCTGCGGGTGGGGAAGGGGAAAAGGAGGCAGTGAAGTGGGACAGTGCGCCAGGATTCTGAGCTAATCCTCATGGCAGGTGGGTGGGGTCAGGCAGGGCGGATGCTTTCTCTTCCCCAATCCCTGTCCTCCAGGCACTTCCTTTCTCCTTCCTTCCCTTGACAATGAGCTCCTGGGCTCGGGAACTATACTAGTCTCCCCTTCTGTGGTCTGATGCCTCCTTTAGCCCTTAGCCCTGTTTCCCACCTACGCCACCTCCACAGCCCTGTGGAGGAGACTGAGAAGTATCCTCACTTGACACACGGGGAAGGAATCACCTGAGGTTGTACAGCCAGGCAGACGGGAGCCAAGAGAAGAACACAATCTCCTGACGCCCAGGCTGGGGATCTCCATCACCTTGAGACAAAGCCTGGTGGTCAGGTGTCATGGGGCCTGCACCCTCTGCTGGCTTGGGAGTCCCTGGCTGGCAAAGGCACCCTGGCTCTTGAGGAGTAACATGTGATGGTCAGAGCCTAGGCTGCCAGTATTGCAGGTGGAGGTGTGATTGCTCTGCAGCTCTTCCTTACCATTACCATAAGGGAGGGAGTAGGAGTGGGCAGAGGTGTGTGCAGTGACTGCTTCCTTCCCCGACCACCACTCCCACCACTTTCCTGAGTGCGTCTGCTCCCTGGAACTGTGGCCAAAGCCCACAAGATAGACAGGTGACAAGTTCTGGATGGGCTGAAAATGACATCTCCAGGGAGATTTTCCAAGTTGGCTGCAATCTGGGCCACAGGCAGGAGCAGACATGGCCCACATCCGTCCACATCCAAGCTCACACCTTGCTCACAGCAGCCCTGTTAGGTCAGCGTCATTGATCTCATCTCACAGAGCAGGAAATCAAAAGGCAGAGGGAGGAAGTGACATGTCCAGGACAATGGATTTGGTTTCTACTCAACACACCTGACACTTCTAATCACATGCTGCAGTTTCCAAGCCCAAATGCTCCCACTTTGGATCTCCTTGGATGCAGGGATCAAACAGATCAGTGTTCAGCCTTCTAGTTCACGGACAAGGAAAACTGAGGCCCAAGAGGATTAGAGATATGCCCCAAGCACTCAGCAAGCCAGGGATGGAACTGAGATTAGATCTGAGCCTGGGGACCCTTTGGTTCTTAGCCTAAGAAGCGAATGTCTTCTGAGTTTCGAGAGCCTGTTTTAGGGCTGCCCACCTGGCACCTGGCATCATTCACAGAAAGCTCACACTCTGAGTCAGGCAGACTAGATTAGAATTCCTGCTCCATCACTTACCAGCTGTGTGACCCGGGCAAGCCACTTTACTCCTTTGGACCTCCATCTTCCTACCTGCAAAATGGGTGCTGAAGCTCTAAAGGCAACCTTGTCCTAGAGGTGCTTGATTGGGTAGGGGAGACAGACTGATCCACAAAATCAGGGCCCAGAAGGGGGAAGGTGCAGAGTCCCAGAGGAGGCAAAGTGCAGGAAGATTTTATGGGTACCAGGATTAGGAGGGACCCAAGTTTGGAACATTTGAGGTAGAGAGGAGCAAGAGGTAGACAAATGGAGACCAAAGGCCAGGCTGGGGCCAAGGGGGCTTGCTAACCCTTCACCCCAATTAACCTATTCACTCACCTGGGCAGGCTCAGCAGGCAGGCTCCTCACCCCCTGGCAGAAACAGTCCAGAACGTACCTTCGCTGGCACTGTGTTGGCTCTAGGAGGGCAGATGGAACAGGGCAGAGCTGCGCTTGCCCAGGGCTTTCTCCTAGCCTTACGTTTCAGAAAAGTGCCCCCTTCTGCCCCCGGAGGAGTGAGCCAGGGACAGGCAGATTGGCCCCAGGTTTCTGTAGCGGTCATCCTCAATACTGGCTGTGCCTGAGAATCACCTGGTAACTTGTAAGAAATCCCAAGGCTCAAGCCAGACTTCAGAAACCTTGAGGGTGGGGCCCAGCCTCTGTGATTGGACAAGCCCTCCCCACGATTCTGATGCCAGCCTGAGTTTGAGAACCACTGTAGCAGGAACTCTACACATGTCGTTGGCTGATTGATTTCAATCAGTTGCTGTTTGAAATAGATCATTAAGGCTCTGTCTTTGAAAAAAAAACAAACAAACCCAGTTCAGTGGTTCTTAACCCTGACTGCACATCGGAATTACCGAGGTTGCTTTCCCAAAAGCTACGGCCTGGGTCCTATGCCCAGAAATTCTGATGTAATTGGCCTGCGGTACAGCCTGGGCCATGGGAATTTGAACAGCTCCAGGTGATCCTAATATGCTGTCAGTGCTGAGACCCACATCTCCAGAACCTGTGGCTACAAGGACCTAGTGCTTGCCTCTCCCGTGTGTGTTTGCTCCCCTCCTGAGTCTCTGATGGGAACCAGGGACGCTTCCCTTGGCTGACTAATGAGATCAGAGTGCAGACAGCCTGGGCTCATTCTAGGTCTGCTTGGAAATGATTGCACCACTTGCTCTGTCACTTCCTAGCAGTGTGGCTGGCGGGTCAGGCCCTCTCTCTGAGTCTCAGCTTCTTTGTTGGTGCCATGTCTCCCTGTGCCTCTCCTGTGGGGCTGCTATGAGGGTGTTGAGTAAGACTGGATGTGGATATAGGGTGGAAGGTTTGTAGCCCTGCATCCCTGCTATGCTAAATGCCAGGCTTGTTCACAACACCATGCATTCTCCCCCAGCTGCTGGTGATACAGGGAGCTCATAATCTGTGCACATGGACAGGGAAGGTGGTGACCCGGGAGATGGGTAGCAGTGGTCACTTCCCTCATTCTGATGGACTCAGGCCACACTGACGGGCGCTCACATCTTAACAAAGGCCATTGATGCAGGCCCTGATGGGGTTTTATGGCTCACAACATGCTGGGAGATGGGCAGCCCAGTAGTGTGCCCGGCATGGGCAAGCTGAGGATGGGAGATGAAATGACCCCCTGAAGCCCACACAGCCAGGAAGCCATGGAGCTGAAGGCGGATGCCACATTGGATGGAGTCTCTCACTGGGGGTCACACAGCAATGGAAGCAGCAAGACCAGGGTGAGGGCCAGGTCTGCAGCCTCAGAGCTGGCCTCTCTCTGTCTTGGCCACCAGATGTCACCTGGCAGTATTGGTCAACCAAGGTCATCGACTTATACTGGATCTGAGAACAGGGGATGTGACAAGAGGCCTCCGCTCAGAGTAGGGCGTGGGGCAGGGATAACTCCCACCCAGGTACCACCCTGGCAGCAGTTCAGGGTCTCCCAGGAGACCCCCCAGGCCCTGACCTCCCACTTTGCTCCCTTTCCACCTTCCAGTTTGCTACATCTCGGCCTTGGTTCTGTCTTGCTTGCTCACCTTCCTCATGCTGACCCGCTCGCTGGTGACACACAGGTTAGTGACAGGCTCTGACTCCCCCCCGGTGCAGACGTGGGGAAGGGGTCAGAGCCCTGTGGGCCTGCAGCACCCCTGACCCAGGAGGCCTGTGGGGAAAAACTTGGGGCTGGAGGGAGGGAGAGTCCCTGCAGGACCAGGCTGTTACTGAGCCCAGCTGCCCAGCTGCCCTGTGGTGGGTGGAGAAGGTGGGGCATCCCTGTCCCGTTGGAGAAACATCTGTGACTGATGTACGGCTGATGAAGGGCTGGCGTGGGGCCACCTGGGAAAGCTGGCATGCTACCTGGGAATGGAGATGAGGGAGGAAGGGTGCCACAGGCGGGAGGAACTGTGTGGGCAAGAACAAGTGTGAAGTGTGGGTGAGGAGTGGACGGGCTGGCGCTGGGGCACCAGAGAGATTATTGTGGGACATGGAATGCCAAGCCGCCTACCTTGCCCTTTCATGGTGAATGGTAAGGAGCACTGAGGAAATGTGGGCAGAGAGGGAGAGAAGCTTCTAGTTGGGAGTAGAGTGGGTGGGGAGGGGAGGGCCAGGGACTTAGCAGGGAGCTGGTCCGTATGCCGTACATTTATCAGGCCTCAGGGTTCCTGCCCCGGGATCTTTTCTCACAGGGTTGGCTCTACTTAGGCTGGCATATCAAGGCCCTCAAGCCTCTGCCTGCCTGGAACCTTGCCTCCTGCCCTGATGGCCGAGCTGCAAATCACTTTCCATCCCTACTGTTGTGTCCCACGTTCCTGACTTGGCTCAGGTTGAGCCTTCTGCCTTAATTTGTCTCCCTTGATCCCTGCCCCGCCCCCCACCAGCTTAGTCTTATTCATCCTTTAAGACTCAACTCAGACATCACCTCCTCCGGGAAGCCCTCCCTGATCTCCCAGGCTGGGTTAGTAGCTCCTCTGGGCTCCCACAGCTCTGGACTACCCTGCCCATGGCTGTGGGTTGTACTTAGACTGGGAGTTCAGCCAGAGGCTGGCCCAGAGCAGGAAATTAGGGAGCGTGTGTGCTCCCTGAGATCACTGGCTTCCTCACTCCCACCCCAGGGCCAACCTGCGAGCTCTGCACCGAGGGGGCGCCCTGGACCTGGGCCCCCGGCCCCAGAGCCCTCGCCCCTCCCGCCAGGCCATATTTTGTTGGATGAGCTTCACCGCCTACCAGACTGCTTTTACCTGCCTTGGTGAGCGCCCCCTTGCCCACTCCACCTGACCTCGGCTGGCCCCACTGGCCCGAGTCGGGGAGGGGAGGGTGCTCAGCAGGTCTTGGCTGCCTCTGGGCATCTGCCTGTGCTGGAGCTGGCTCTGGGGTAGAAGCAAGAGGAGGGACCCTCCTTGCCTTCCCTGCCCTCAGGGAGTCCACACAGGTGGGGTGGGGGGGGTAGGTGCAGGGGCCCTTGCTAAAAGGATACCCATCACATGAGGATGGCTCCTGGGTGCCACCAGGGGTTTACACAGAAGGGGACCCAGGGCTGGAAAGTTCGAGGAGGCATATTCCTGCTCTTGTAAGGGAGGGCAATATCATGATGGGCTGTCTCAGGAGGTCATCCCTGTCACTGGGAGTATTCAAGCATGGGTATGTGGCCATGGTTGGGGGCCGCAAGGAGGGCCCTGCTCTGAGAGAACTGGACTAGATTAACTTCAAGGACCCCTCCAAGCTCTGAGTTTCTGATTCTCCCCTTGGGCACTGCAGTGAATAAAGTCCTTACAAATGTGAGGGGGCTGGGGCCATTGTTGCCAAAGCAAGGGCCTGATTTCTCCCTCTGCCGATGGTTCCTTCAGTTCTCACCTTGCTGGCAGAGGTGGAAGAAGATGATAAAGGGGTAGACGAATCACTAGCACCAAAAGTCATAATTCCTCGTATAGGTAAACTTTATGCCTCTGAAACCCTTTTGTACATATCCCATGTAAACAATTAGCCAACTGTTTCAACAGGCAACTTTCAGGTACCTACCATGTGCCAGGCTTTGGCCAGTAGGAATGCAAACATTAATTTCAAATACTGTTTTGTCCTCAAGGACTCAGGAGCAACTGGGGGAAAATAACATTTGCAAAGCACTCTGTGGTTTTCAAAGAGTTGCCACAGATACTGTCTCATTGGATCCTGACAACAGCCCTCCTGGGTAGGGGCTGCTATCCCCTTATTTACAGAGGAAGAAACCAAGGCTCAGAGAGGTAAAATAACTTGCTCAAGGTGGCACAGCTAAGCAGCAGCAGAGCAGGTATCTGAAACCAGGTCTGCCCAGTTCCAAAGCCTTGGGCTCCTGGGAGTGGCAAGGGTGGGCTGATGCCTTGCCCTGTTCTCCTCCCCATGCTGGCAGGGCTCCTGGTGCAGCAGATCCTCTTCTTCCTGGGGACCTTGGCCCTTGCCTTCCTGGTGTTCATGCCCGTCCTCCACGGCAGGAACCTGCTGCTTCTCCGGTCCCTGAAGTCCTCGTGGTGAGTGAGGCAAGGGGCCGAGGGCTCTGGGACCGCTTCCCCGAGGACCACTAATAATGACACCATCCCCATCCCCTCACCCCCCACAGGCCCTTCTGGCTGACCTTGGCCCTGGCTGTGACCCTGCAGAACATGGCAGCCCACTGGGTCTTCCTAGACACTCACCATGGACGTCCAGAGCTGACCAACCGGTGAGGGGGCTCCTGGGCTTGCACATCCCTTAGGCCCTCAGCTGCTTCTTCGGTGGCTTTCTTTTTGTGCCCTTCTCCCTCGTCTGCCATCTTTCCCCTTTCTCTAATGGGGAGCCCAGTGAGTAGTAAAAAGAGCTTGTCTTAAAAGGGGTCAGTGACCCAGCTTAGTCCAAAATACCTCTCTGTTTACCTGTCACAGGGCCAGAAATACCCCCATAAGCCTTTCCTGTTTTGGGGATCAATACCGCTCTCCCCTTTGCAGGAAGGAGGTTAACAGAAATATTATTTCTATGCTAGGCTGTGGGAGGACCTTGGCCCCAGGAGAGACTTAGAGTCAGTGGACAAGGGACCCAGAGGAGGGAGGTGGGGACACCAGGGTCATAGAAAGATCCAGGTGGACCTGGACTTGAACCCCACTGACTAGCCACACAACCTTAGCTAAGTCACCCAGTCTCTCTTGGGCCTCTGTCTCCCAGACGGGTGGAGTGGGTGAGCTGGGTGGAGAGAGCAGACCCAGCCCAGGAGATGGGTACACAGAGGTGTTCTCAACAAATACATGGCAGTTGTGGTCATCTAGGTCTGACACTGACGCTGAGGAAGGGACTCGGTGTGAGGACCTGCCTCAGCTCTCTTCCCCCTGACCCCAGGCGAGCACTCTATGCAACCACCTTCCTTCTCTTCCCCATCAATGTGCTGGTGGGTGCCACGATGGCCGCCTGGCGAGTGCTCCTCTCCGCCCTCTACAATGCTGTCCACCTTGGCCAGATGGACCTCAGCCTGCTGCCACCTAGAGCCGCCACTTTCGACCCCGGTAAGGTTACTGGGCAGGAGCTGGGGGCAGGGGATGCTCAGGCTGCCCAAGCAGTGCGGGAGGGTCTGCCCTGACCTAGTCTCTACAGAGGATGTCTGTAACCCCAAGCTGTGGGTATGTGGAGGGGGCCATGTGCAGTGCACGTGCAACACGCTCAGGTGCCCATGTGCTCACATGCAGTGTGTGCAGGGCACTCCCTGTGTCAGTGTTAGGTGCCAGCTGGGGCCCCCCCGCACTAGCACTGCCTTTCCCCACCCACCCAGGCTACCACACATACTGCAACTTCTTGAAGATGGAGGTCAGCCAGTCACATCCAGCCTTGACGGCCTTCTGTGCCCTGCTCCTGCGAACTCGGAGGCCCCAGCCCCGCACGGTCCCCCGGGATGGCCTCAGACTGGGGGAGGAAGAGGAAGGTGAGCCTTTCCACTGGGAATGGGGGAAATTGAGCCCACCTGGCTTCTCCCAGGAAGGAGGCACGCCCCCTCTCCAGCAACGCAAGGGAGAGAGGGCTAGGAAAATGCCCACTTCCTCTCTGGGCTGCCTGTGGGAGAGAAGAAGTGAGAATTCTCCGGGTCCGTCTCAGGGTAATTTTTCCCATAATACTAACATACACACACTTTCTGTCATGTGTGTGCACACACACTCACTCCTCACGTGGAGAATGAGACAGTCTCAGAGCTAAGGGGCTCTGTCACCCCTACCACCCCAGGCCAGCCCCTGCCTCTCCTAAGCAGTACGTCCTCCCCCGCCCTGCTGCCTGGGACGTGTGTAGTAGGGAGGGGGACGCTACGCTGGCTCCAGACCCTTGTCCCAGCCTTGCCTCCAGCCCCCTCCACAGAGCTCATCCTTTCCCTCTTCTGCTGGCCACCCAGAGGATGACACCTGAGCCTCAACAAACACCCTTCTGCACCGCACACTCTCCTGGCTTCCCACCCTGTGAACGGGCACCTGGAGCCCCAGTCTCGGCCTCCCTCACCCTACATACACAAGGGGTTTTCAGACTCTGCTCAGGTCTTGGTGCTGGGGGTGGGGCTTGGCTGGGTGTGTGTTGAGTGACTCACGGAAGGTCTCTTTTCAGGGATGCAGTTGCTGCAGACCAAGGACCGGGTGGCCAAGGGAGCGGGGCCCAGGGTAGGCCGAGGCAGGGCCCGCTGGGGTCTGGCATACACGCTGCTGCACAACCCAGCCCTGCAGGCCTTCCGGAAGACAGCCCTATCAGATGCCCGGGCCAACGGTGCCCAGCCCTGAAGGTGGGGGAGGCCACACCGCCTGTGCTGGAGCACTTCCCATCCTCCCAGCCCACTCCCCCCCCCAGCTCTCCCAGAGTCATCACTCCAGCCATGGCAGCCTCTCTGCTTGGCACCAGCTCTGTCAGCAGGTCCCGGGGGTTCAGGGCCAGCCGGGGGTTGCTTTGCTTGGGTGGAAGTCTGTCAGCATTATGAGCCTCAAGCCTTGGGAAGGCTCTGGTCTGCCCCCTTGACCTTGGGAAGCCAGCTAGGGCTCTGGAGAAAGCAATCGGTGGTTTAGGCCCTTGGTCCAGGAGCCAGTGGAAGCGGGTCGGCCACATCCAGGCCCCTCCCCACGCTGGCTCTGCCGCCAGCCTTCAGGCTTCACAAAAGCCTTCTCCTGACCGGGGCTGGTGATGCAGGTCCGGACAACCTAGGATTCCAGCTGGGCCCACTCAGCCTTGGAACACACCACCGTGACCAGACACAGCGCTTCCTCTCTCCTGCAGATTTCCCCGCTCCTCCTGGGGGGCCCGGTGACCTGCAAGGCAGCCCAGGAGGAAGCCGCGGGCTCCTACCTGGCAGCAGTCACGGCTCAAACCAGGCCCCACACTGAGCTGGCCACACTTGAGAACCTGATATTTTTGTAGCTGGTATGCCTTTAGATATTATGAAAGAGGTTAGTGTGTCCCCTGTAATAAACTTGTCCCCAAGAAACAGTCTTCCTGAAGGGGAGCGGTACGTGGGGAAAACCGCCCGGCATCTCAGTCAGTCAACACTGTTTATGGGGCTTGGGTGGGGTTGGGATACTCTGGTCAATGCTGGGCTGGGCATTGGGTGGGGGGCAGAACGGGAACCATGGCCACATCCCTTGGGGTGGTGGAGAGACTGGGGACCTATGGTGCCACCCCTGAGCTGTGTGAGCATTGGCTTTGGACGTAGGACTGATTCTGGGTCTTCGAGAATGAGCAGGATTTGGGGAGGAGGAGAGATTTCAAGAGATGGGGAGACAATATGAATAAAGGTACGGAGGTAGGAGGAGACTAGTATGCAGAAGGGAGAGCAGCTGAGGGGGTCCCTCCCCCTGCTGGGGACTGAGGTGCGGGCATGTATGAGTGAGGGTTTGGGGGCCACTGTGGGGCTGGGGCTACCGAGGGTGGGGCAGATGTGGCCACCCCACACAGCTGGATCAGTGGGGCCTCCAGAAATATCTGCACAATTACAGCACATTCCTGCACCCAAGCTACAGCCTCAAACTTGCAGGAAGCCAGGCAGGGCCAGGGAGCCTCAACCCACCTTCGAGGATGCCCAGGAAGAGGGCAAAGAGGGCAGGGTCTGATCCCACTGCAGCCCACTGAAAAATGTCTTCCTAGCCCTGTGTTAGTGATTGACGGGGTCTCAGGAATGAGAAGGCAGACTGGGTCTCTGCCCTTAATATGGAAACAGAGTCATAATAGAGTGTAATCAGGCTGGGACACTGGACACTCAGGACTGTGTGAGCCAGAGGAGGGGGCCTAGTCCAATTTGGGGGGGGTGGTGGTGAGGGAAAAGCATCCAGGAAGGCTTTCTGGAGGAGGTGGTACCTCAGCCGACTCTCAAAAGCTGACTTAGCCAAGTGAGGAACAGGAGAAAGGTGTCCAGACTGATGGAACAGTATAAGTAAACGTACAGAGGATGAGACATCGCAGACTGTTAAAGGAACAATTAATTAGCCATTCTAAGAGAGGTGGGGAGGGGTGACTTTGGAGAGCCAGTCAGAGGGGCCACGAACATCTGGCTGGGGAACTCGGGCTTCACCTTGAGGGCATGGGGGGCCATGGATGACTTTAAAATAAGCGAGTAGCTAGTTCATTCAGAGCACAAATGTTCCCCAGCTGCCCCTGACTCAGGTCTTAGGCCCACATCCTACTCCAAGAAGCCAAGCCTGCTCAGCTGTGAATGGAGCCAGAGATGTCAAGGGGTCCAAGCTGGGTTAGGATTATCAAGCCTTAGATAATCAGAGTCAATGAGTTACCATATCCTAGCCCATCCTTTGTTTTCTGAGGAAACTGAGGTCCAGAGATGGGCAGTGACTTACCCAAAGCGGCACAGCACAGGGGACTCGGCACCATCCTGCTGCTTTCCATTAGAGGTGCAGTCATCCTTGACATGTGCTCTGGTGACAGCAGCTCAGCAGGAGCTGCAAGCTGACCAGGGGGGATGGGGAGGTGCTGTATGTGGAAGGAGGAGGAAGCGGGGCTGGCCAGCCTCCAAGGCTCACAACTGCTACCCCATGTTCCTTGGCCTCCCTGCCTCCACTTTGCTGGACTCAGCAGTTCTGGGGGCTCTAGTCAGAGGCTTCAGAGCCTCTCTCATGGGGTCTTGTCCCTATGCATAGCACCATTTGATCGGGAAAGGGTCAGGGATGAAGGCAGTAGAGAGACGCATCTCTGACCCAGCACAGGTTCTACGGTCTCTAGGTTCTGACCTCATCCTAAGAGACCCACAGGTTGCTGCCAGGCCCTCCACCCCCCAAGTCAGTTCCTGATCCCCCTGCTCTGTGAGGAGAAGACTTTCCTCCAGGAATACTATTTCCTCTTTCTGGAAATGTGGGAGGAAGTACCATTCATTTCCTCTGACTTCTCCTTCAAATATGTTCTCTTGTCCTCAGTCTCTCTGGGTCTTTCTCTTTCCCTCTCACCCCATCCTACATCCCCTCTCTCCTCCCTTCTCTCTCCCCTCCATCTGGCCTTGCCCGTCCCCGCTTTCCTCACTGTTCCCTAACATCTCTTCCAGGAGCAGGACTGGGAAGAGAGGCCACAACCCAGGCACTTTATTTCCCCCATGCCCCCTCCAAAACACCTCCTTCAGGCCACTGCTCAGGGACCCCAGGGAAGCCTTTGCAATGGTTGTCAGGCTCATGCCCCCATTTGTGCCATGGGCTAGGTGGGGGGTGGAGGAGAACATCTGCAGCTCAACCCAGCCCTGAGTCCACCACCGGGCCACCCCTCCCTGCCCCACAGGCTCCAGAACATGTGGACAGACAGGCTGGCTGTCCTTCCAGTCCTGTCCTCCACCGGGGGGCCCCTAGATCCAGACAAAACACCAGGCAGATGCAGGGGAGCATCAGAAATGCTGTTTATTTCTCTGCCGCCCCCAGGCTGCCTGACCTCTCTGGAGGGGCAGGCTACAGATGCATACCTGGAGAGGAAGGCAGGGCAGGTGTCCAGGATGGAGGGGCACGCTGAGGGAGGAAGGGTGAGGAGATGAATGACATTCTGGATACTCCAGTCCTGTCTGGGATGAGGGCAGAGCCTCCCAAGCCCCCAAGTCGTCAGAGAACACCAAAGGTCAGCAGGAGCTCAAGCAGGTCAGAGAGCCTCAAAGCCACGCCAGCCACTTCCGCTACATCCTACTCTACATCTCCTGTGCCCTGTCTGCTTCAGCCTACCTCCCTGCCAAGCCCCAAGCCCCAAGCCCCACCCATAGCCTTCAGCAGCTTGTCAGTCCCAGTGCCCAGAATTCCATCAGTGAGTGCCGCCCCCCCCCCCACCCCGCCGTTGGTTAGGGCACCGTCCTGTCAGCACGCTGCCCCTGAGAAGGGAGCATGCGCATTGTGATTAGCAGCAATTAGCACCGTAGACGGTGAGTTACGGGATCAAATTCTGTCCTAGTCACTAGCTTTGAGCAAGTCTAGAAGTTGGGGCGGTGAGTGTTCCAGAAGAGATGAGAAAGGGAGGTAGGAAGATGGGAAGTCCCCGATGCAGGCTTCGAGAGTCGCCGAGCCCAGACACCTGCAGCACTTGTAAGGGACGGCTGCAGCGTCAGGGGCAGGAGTCAGCGAGGCCTTGGGCCTGCTCCAGCCCAGCCTGGGTGGGGGTGGGGCTAGAAGGAAGTGAGGAAGAGGAGGAGGAGGCTCTGGCCCAGCAGAAGCAGCCCTGGGGGCTGCTTCCCAGAGACCCCTCCTCCCGCTGCTGCAGCCTCAGGGCCCCCAGTACGGCTGAGGTAGATGATGACGACGTTGTCCTCAGGACCCGACGGCTGCACCTCATTGTCAACCGTGTAGCAGCCCTTACCCTCGGCCGCTTTGCCATGGAACCTGCGCCCCAGTGCATCCTCGCCGCCCTCGCCCGGTGTGGCCAGTGCCACGTTCACCGAGCTCTCCGCACTGCCCAGCTCGTTGGTGGCCAGGCAGCTATAGGTGCCCTCCTCCAGCTTGCCGAAGTCGGGGATGAGCAGGCTGCCATTGGCAAAGGCCTGAAAGCGCGGCCGGCTGCTGGCTGCCAGGACACCGGGCAGGGCACGCCCATCGGCACCCACGTTGGGGCTGGCAATCTCCACGGTGCCACCGGGTGTCTGGATGTGCCAGTGGAGCTGGGGGGCTGGCTGCCCGTCCACGTCGCAGTGGAGCGCCAGCACGAAGCCAGGACGCAGCTCGGCGCCATCCTGGCTGGGCTGGTAAGTGAGCTGCACCGAGGGTGCCGAGCAAGGCAGCGGCAGCAGGCGGTTCAGCCGTGTGCCCTTGAGCACGTGGGGTGAAGTGCAGGTGATGTTATCCTGCTCTGGGATGGACACAGCAGTGGTCAGGGCCCACGTTTTGAACCACACGATGCCGCAGGTACAGTCGAAGGGGTTATCGTTGATCTGCAGGTGGGACAGCGCGGTGAGCGGTGCGAAGGTGCCCTCTGCCAGCGTGTGCAAGCGGTTGTGATTGAGCTGCAGGGAGCGCAGGGCACGAAGGCTGCGGAAGGCGTCGCGGGGGATGAAGGTCAGCTCGTTGCTATCCATCTTGAGCAACTGGAGGGCACTGAGGTTGTTCAGGTCGCTCCAGGCAAAGTCAGAGATGAGATTGTGGCTGAGGTCCAGGCTCTTGAGTTGGCCCAGAGGGGCCAGGGCACCAGCGGCCACCCTGCGGATCTCATTGTGCGCCAGCCACAGCGACTGCAGCAGGGGCACCTCCCTGAAGGCGCCCTCTGGTAAGCTCGGCAGCCGGTTGGCCGACAGGCTCAATGTGGTCACGTTGGCCGGGAAGCCAGGTGGCACGGCCTCCAGGTCACGGTAGGCACAGTCGGCGATCTGGAAGCCGTATTTTTCCCCACAGTCACAGGACTCGGGACAGGCCTGCACCAGGCCCACAAGGACCACCCAGCACAGCAGACGCAGCTCCTGCATCCTACCTCCTGCAGAGAAAGACATGCCACCAAGGTGACCCCGAGGACACGCAGAAGGCACTTGTCCCTCTCAGCACCCTGACCCAGAGCTCTTCCCCATCATAAGGACCTGCCAGCATCATCCAGCTAAGACCCAGCACCACCTAGCCCACCACCCCCATTCTATAGAAGGGGAGACTGAGGCCCCAAGAAGGTCCAGGACTTGCCCGAGGTCATGCAGTCAGGAGCGGGTGAAGACCGGACGGAAGAGAACTCCAGCTCCTTCTCTGAGCAGAGAGCTCTCCCTGCCTCGGCCAGCTCCTAGCTGACTTTATGGCTTGAAATCTGTTTTCCAGCCACCTCCTCCCCCCAGCACTCGGCAGAACCTCCCTCCTGCCCTCCCACATCCTGGCCGCAGTCCCTCCCACTAGAGCCCCCCATAGGTATGCTTTGCCCCGGCCTAGACAAGGCCCCTTGTGCAGTGCACACCACCCCCATCCGCCCCACCCACCGCTCTCCCGCTCCTACCAGCCCGTGACCACAGCAGACACCAGACCCTTTCTACAAAATCACACCCTTGGCCTATTCGGTTCAAACTACGCCAGGCAGCTGCCTAAATAAACCCCTGCCAGGACCTCTCAGCTGGCTTGGGTGAGGCCAGTGGCTCAACCCAAATACTGCTGAGATTTCCAGGGCTGCAGTTGTTAGAGGGACTGAGGCCCCCCTGGACAGATCCAAGCAAAGGGTTGTCCCAAGCACCCCAAACCAACAGGAAAGTGCCCAGGGGAGCCCAGCCCCTGTGCCCAGCAGGCTGCCCTCTCCTCCCACTGGCCCTTGGAGCCCTCTTCCAGCTGGCTTACCTTCAAACTACTTTTTCTTAGTCAAGCAGAGCCTCTTCTAAGATGGAACCAAAAAAGCAACAAAGGAAGAGTTAGCCCTGGACAGTGTGCAGGGCCAAGGGAAGATGAAGATGCTGGAGGAAGGGGCAACCTGGCCCCTGCCCCACCTTCAGTCTGCACACCTGGGCCTGCCCTTTCCTTATCCGGACAGGGTACCTGAGACCGGCAGCTGAGAGGAGGCTGCAGGAAGGGAGCCCAGGCAGCCCGTATACTTCCTCCTTCCAGCAAAACAACTGCTTCTCTGCAACAACAAGGACCCGTGTTTCATAAGTGACACCAGAAACTTGAGGGGGAAAAGATGCCAAATTTTTTGATTTTTTTTTTTCTCTCTCTCACTTTTGGCAGCTTCAACTTCCTTAAAGACACAGCACTAGCTGGACAAGACCCAAGAAAAGATGTGGCCAGAAGGATTTTTGTGGGGGGAAGGGTGAGAAACTGAATCCCGTGGAAGGTGGGAGACTTCTAACCTCACTTTGAGCAAGAAAAAAATGCACGGTGGTGGGGGGGGCATTCTCCAAGCTGAGACCGTGTGAGGGATTGTGTGTCCACTTGTGTGTGCGTGTCTGAGTGTTGGCGTGACATCTCTATGTGCAGATGAGTTTGTATGTGTGTTTGTGTGGATGTGGGTGTGAGACCATGTATGGGTGAACTTGTGTGTTTGGAAATGTTTGGGTGTGTGTATTTGTGTAGGTGTGAGGCTGAGTCTTTGTGTGTCTCTGTGTTTGTGTGGGTGTATGTGGGTCTGTTTGTATATTTGGGCGTGTGTGTGTGCATGTTTATGTGTAGAAGTGAGTGTGCATATCTGTGACTGTGTGTGTGTGTGTGTGTGTGTGTGTGGGTGGGTGGTGGGTGTGTTCCAGTGAAAAGCTGAGGCCAAAGTGTATAAAACACCCACGATGCTCCGAAGCCTCAGTAAGAAGCCAAAACGTTAGAGCTGTTTTTGTAAGAAAACACATCCTCCTGGCCCGCCCCCGCCCGTGTCAGGCCTGCCTGCTGGCTCTGAGGCTGGGCTGTCCTGGGAGGTCCCCAGGCTCCAAGGCTCCAGCCCTGGCTCCCCACTGGGCTGGGAGGGGTGGGCGGAAGGCAGGGGTGTGACTGGGCTCCAAGCGGGTAAAAGAAAACTCCGGACAGGAACCAGCTGGGCTTCAGTTTCCAGACTGGGATTCTGAGACACTCAGGCTCACAGAGACGGTTCCTTTACCCAGGACTATCCACCTGGCAGCCAGGTAAGATTGAAGGACATCGCTCCTTTTGGAATAGTCTCTCTGTGGCCTCCCAAGTGCCTGGAACCCCACCTTAGGTGCTGCCTGTCTGGGGACGCAGTGTCGCTCCCTGGGCTCTGCTGTCCCAACACTAACAGCCTCCAGGGGGAGGATACTTGTGTCCAGTTCTTCTTTTTTTTTAAATTTTATTTTTTTATATAGCAGGTTCTTATTAGTTACCCATTTTACACATATTAGTGTAGTATATATGTCAATCCCAATCTCCCAATTCATCACACCACCACCACCGCCCCCCCCCACAGCTTTCCCCCCTTGGTGTCCATACGTTTGTTCTCTACATCTGTGTCTCTATTTCTGCCCTGCAAACTGGTTCATCTGTACCATTTTTCTAGATTCCACATATACGCATTAATGTACGATATTTATTTTTCTCTTTTTGACTTATTTCACTGTGTATGACGGTCTCTAACTCCATCCACGTCTCTACAAATGACCCAATTTCGTTCCTTTTTATGGCTGAGTAATATTCCATTGTATATATCTACCACATCTTCTTTATCCATTCGTCTGTCAATGGGCATTTAGGTTGCTTCCATGACCTGGCTATTGTAAATAGAGCTGCAATGAACATTTTGGTACATGACTCTTTTTGAATTATGGTTTTCTGTGGGTACATGTCCAGTAATGGGATTGCTGGGTCATATGGTAATTCTATTTTTAGTTTTTAAGGAACCTCCGTACTGTTCTCCATAGTGGCTGTATCAATTTACATTCCCACCAACAGTGCAAGAGGGTTCCCTTTTCTCCACACCCTCTTCAGCATTTGTTGCTTGTAGATTTTCTGATGTGCATCCAGTTCTTGTTTCGTGTGTATATATTGTATTTCTCTGACGTTAATAATAGCTTTTTTTTTTTAAAGCTTCCTTCTATCTGCATTGTTGGTTTCTTCAAGTTGCATTTTTTTTTCTGTTAGCTTACTTATTTGGAACTGTCTTTCCTATTAGAGATTTTCTCAGTTAATTCACTTGACATAAATTTATTCTCATGTGTTTAATGGGAGACCCCTCTACTAGAGAGGAAGCCTGTTCAAGGCAGACATCTTGTCTTCCCAGTTGCTAACCCCTGGCACAGAGAGGATACTCAGTAAATACCCCTTGACTCAATGAATGGGTGAGTTGGGTGGGCATCAGCTGCCAGAAATGAAAGCACTTTGGAGGTCACCTTCTCCACCCCCTCATTTTACAGATAAGAACCCTGGGCCCAGACTGGATTCCTCAGAACAGGACATTTTAAGAATATTTCGTACAATGTGGGAGACCCACACTCTGTTGGGTGAGTGAGCACGTTACCAGACTTCCTGGGGGTCCTTTCATCCCCGTTCCCCATCGCTTGATGGCAGCCCAACACTAGGCTGCCCTTGGAATCCCATGCAGAACAGCCAGGGGCGGAGGCAGGGGGAACGGGGTGGTGCTATGGCAGGAGAAGCAAGAGGAACCTGCCCACCCGGGCAGAACTGAGTCTGCACACATTGGACACTGACAGCTCTTCCCCATCTGCCCAGATCCCGTCACCTCCTGAGGGTGCAGTGTGCCCCACCTCTACCAAGAAGGACAATAGGACAAGGGCCGTCAGGGTCCAGTGGGCCTCTACCAAGAAACATGGTGTCCTCCAAGGCGCTTCACAATGGGCCACGCAGGGCCACTCCCTGCCGAGCCTGAGAAGCGGTGGTACAACTCCAAGGACTGGCATTATCAACTCCTAGGCAGCACCCCCGCTCTCCCTGCACCGTCATCCCCTCATCGACGGAAAGTTCTTCCTGAAAGGCCCATCCCACAGGAGATAATGCGAGCAGGCAAGGACACAAACCGGAGGTCGGCTCCCCTTCCTCTTCCCAGCCGGGAGCTCCCTGTGGACCTGGAGATGGGGGTCCTCGGTGAGTATGTGGATACCTTGACTGTCCCCAGATCACAGATGGAGGCCCAAAGGCCTGGGGCTAGAGAGCTTCTCTCAGACCCTAAAACCCCTCCACCATCCCTGGACCCTCAGCAGCCCTGCAACGGTGGAAGGGAGAATTAGGAGGTAGGAAGCGGGAGGAAAGGAGTCAGGTCTGGGAGCCCATCCTGCCAGCCCCATCCTGGCTCCTGTGGGCCTCAGGGTAGAGTGACCAACAGTCCCAGGATGCGGGGCTTTCAGTGTTAAAATCCAGACAGCCCCAGGCCAACTGGGACAGTTGATCACCCTAGCAGGGGAGGTGGTGCTCACTTCTTCCCACAGAGTTTTTCTTCCTGCTCCCCCTTCCCCAGCCCTCCGCAGAAGCCCAGCCCTTTCTCCTCCCATTCCTCCTGCCTTCCCCTCCCACCAGGGCGGCCAATCCCTTTCCTGCTGCAAAGGCTCAGCCAGCCTGACTCCACCACCCCAAAGGGGCCTCACTCCAGCTGACCAGGGGGCCACGTCAGCTTTCCCTGGAAGGCAAAAAAAGATCCTGGAGAGAGAGAGAAAATAGAGTGAGAGGGACAGAGCCCAGCAGAGAGGGAACTGGAGAGAAACTGAGAGACTGAGAGAAGGGAGACAGAGATGGGGGAAGAGAGAAAGAAAGCAGAGAATCACCGACAGCCAGGGTTAGACCTGAAGGTAGAGAAAGGATGACACAGAGAAGGAGATGGAGAAAGAGGGTCTGCTGGGCCCTGAAATTGGCTCTGAGAAGAAGGAGACCGTTGGCGCTCAGATGCGTGGCCAGCCGTGGTTGGGGGCTGTTGCCATCATGCGGAGAGGGCAGGTTGGTCTTGATCCCAACCCCACTTTCCCTCCACACAGCTTGCTGGAATAATTGGGAGGAAGCTCAGCGGCTCCTGGCGGGACTTGGTTAAGCCTGTGGGTCTCCCAGGAGGAAGAGTCTGGCCTGGGCCATTGAGAATACAGTTTCTCTGTCCTATGTGGGAGTCAGATGAGATGGTCTGATGTCCTTCGGCCCTGAGGTTCTAGAATTTCTAACGTCTACCTTCACATGAAGAGTCTGCGTGCTCTCGTGCGTTCACGCACAATCATTTCTGTTTGCACGCACGTGAGCCTGTGCTGATTTTCCACATGTGCTTGTTGGTGCACGCACACTGCGGGTATGTGGGGTGGCTCGAGCGTCAGCTCGTTGTGTGGGTTCCCGAGGCTGTGGGTAGGACCGGCAGGCCAGACCCCATCTCCTCCCCTGCATCAGCCTCAGCCCAGAGGCCCCAGCCCAGGCAGAGCCGGCCTGGCCCCTGGCTGACCCTACCACGATGCCCTCACTCCCGTTTCCTTTCCCACCCTCCGCCTTCCTCTCCACACACCCCTCCGCTTCGCTCAGGTGTGAGGGCCTCTTGGCTCTTCTCCAGTCTCAGTTCTTCAGACCTTGGAAACCGGGAGGTGCCTCTCTGATCTGCCCCTGGCTACTTGTCTGGCCCCATCTCCACCCCGCTAACGTGTCCAGCCTTACACATCACCTGCTCCCACATCAGGGACACTGTTCTTGTTCTTTTCTCAAACTGGACTCTGTAGGGCTCACTCCCTCTAGTCTATGGAGGCTTTCAAATGCCAGCTCCCAGATAGGCCTTCCCCAACCACCTTACATAATCAGCCTTTGTCACTCTGTCCCCTCACCCTGCTTTATTTGTCCCTCTTCCTTTTTTATTTTTTTTTTTGGCCATGCTGCTCGGCTGGCAGGATCTTAGCTCCCCGACCAGGGATTGAACCCGGGCCATGACAGTGAAATCGCCGAGTCCTAACCACTGGACCAGCGGGGAATGCCCCATCCCTCTTCCTAACACTTACCTCTGACACATCTGTGAGGGTAATTCTTGTCCATCTCCCCAGTCTGAATATGAGCTCCACGTGGGTGGGCACTTTGTTCTGTTCACTGCGATACCCCCAGTGCCTGCCAAAGGGTCAGCCACTTAGTAGGTGCTCAGTAAATAGTGTTGAATGAATGAATGAAGAAAGACCTCCAGTCTCCTAGCAGGAACCCTCTGCCCCCCGGCCTTCCTCCACCTGCCCAGGGCCTCCCCGGCCCCTCCCTTCTGTGTGGCACTGCCCTCTCTGTCACTGGACACTCTCTAGCTGGCATTTCTGGTCCCTGCCCCCTAGTACCATCCTCTCTGCCCTCTCCTGACCTTTCCCTTAGTTCGCAGGGGCCGTTTTCAGCAGCGGCACTAACTGCGGCATATTTCATTGGAATTATTTTTGTTCTTCTGCCTGCCAATCCCACAATTTCCAGAAATTCAGACCTTGGCCACACACCCAGGGCACATAGCAGATCTCTTTTCAGCCCCAGGCCTTCTCAAAGGCTAGGGGTGGGACTGGGGAGTGCTGTGAATGAGTGAGTCTTTAAATTAAGATTCTAGACTGGGACCGGAGATATAAGGTCAGGATCCCGGTCCCTAAGTAGCTATGGTGCACAGGAACCGGCCAAGGCCACTTGTTAGGGGTCAGCTTGAAAGGCCAGGATTAGACGCGGGTGTAGATTTAGAGGGTGGGGTGGAGGTAGTTTAACACCAGGTATGAAGCAGGGTCTGGGGTCTGAAATAGTAGCAATGGTCCCCGTGCCTTGTTGGAAAGTGCAATAGAGGCAGTGGGCAGAGGACTACAGAGTAATGCAAAGAGACAAAAGGAGAAATAGGGAGACAAGGGCAGAGAGAGAAGAAGAAGAGAGAGGGGAGCAGGCAGG
The DNA here is from genome assembly GCF_009873245.2 of Balaenoptera musculus. Classification (NCBI taxonomy): domain Eukaryota; kingdom Metazoa; phylum Chordata; class Mammalia; order Artiodactyla; family Balaenopteridae; genus Balaenoptera; species Balaenoptera musculus. The sequence goes on from NC_045786.1 coordinate 60,808,803, forward strand.
GAGGAGACATGAGAGAACAGGGGTGGGAAAGGAGGGGCCAGCCAGGAGGAGCGTGGAGCATCTCGCCGACAGCAGAAAGCCCTCAGGACACCCGCTTCTCATCAACAGGCCAGGCAGCAGCGAGGTTTCCATGCTGTGCTGCTCCACGCCAACCTGCAGAAAGAGGTTGCAGTCAGGGCTGCAGGCTTCTCCCAACCCTGAGAGGCTTCCTAGGGTGTACAAGTGGGGAGCACCAGCTGGAGATGGAGGGAGGAGAGGAGCTCCAGCCAAGGCTGCTGACCACGGGGAGGCAGGGTCACAGGGCCATGCTGACCTCGGCCCAAGGCCACCTCTCAGGGGAAGACAAGGAGACAGGAAGCCAGTCGGCCTGGGGAGGTGGCATTGGCTGCAAAGACCTCTGGGAGAGGGCCAGGCAGGACAGAATGCTGCACAGCATGGGGTGTAGGGGTTGAGAGAAGGGTGTGTGAGCTGGGGATCAGGAAGGCTTAAGGGAGGAACTGGGAACTTGAATACTTTTCATAACAAGGTAAAGAATGCAAATCATACAACAGAAAATCAAATGGACAGAGAGGCTTAATACAAAATACTACAGTCCTCTGCCTCCCACCCTTCCCTCCCCCATCCATTCCCCAGAGGCAACAACTTGGGATGGTGTCTGTTTTTAGTTCTGCTGTGGTTACACATATCAGGCCTGCCCAGAACATTTGCAGGACCTGGGGCAAGGGTACATTTGCGGGTGCACATAACATATGTCTAAATATTTAAAAGTTGTAAATCCTGCAAGCTACATAATATGTTCTATTCTCCTACCTTGACAAATGTACCTTCATAACCGCTTGAAGGCCAAGTTCAACTTTAGAATTCTTGTACTCCTTGGAGTCCCAGCCTAGAACTAGACAGGCAGGCAGAGGACCCCCCGACCCGCCAACCCCCAGCCTACAGCTGTCCTATTTCTCTTCCCACCCCAGGCTCCATCCTGTATCACGAGGGGCCCTAGGCATAGGGAAGTGAACACCGCAGCCCTCACACCCAAGGTCTGTCCACATTCCCTACCTCCCTCGAACTGACTCAGGCCTAGGGGTACACACACCCTGGTGTAGTTCTGCCTGGGGAGGAGTGGTCAGGGTGAAAAGATTTACAGAGGCCCTGGAAGCAGGCTCAGGCCGTTTCATTTGGGCAGAGAATTCCATGGCCCCAGCTTCAGAAGTTGGGGTGTAGGATCTAGGTGGAAAAGTCCCCTTGAAAGGCATGTCTCAGGTAGGAATGCCAGATAAAATACAGGACACCCAGTTAGACAACAATAATTTTTTAGTATAAGTGTGGCCCCAATATTACATGCGACATACTTATACTGAAAAAAAAAAAGACCCTATTTGTTTTCTGAAATTCTACTAAATCTGGCACTGTAGGCTAGAGTCAGGGCCGAGCCCTCTAAAGCACGGGGCTCAGGGCTGGGGCCCCATTGCCTGGATTGAAGTGATATTGACCTGCATAAATCTAAATTATATGCATAGAATACCTTGTCTTGATACAGAAACTTTTAGACAATATCTATGACTCTTTGCTACGCGTTGAATTGTATTCCCTCCAAAAAGATATGTTGAAGTCCCCCAGTACCTCAGAATATGACGTTTGGAAATAGGGTCTTTAAAGAGATAATCAATTTAAAATGAAGGCATTAAGGTGGGCCCTAATCCAATAAAATTGGCGTCCTTATTAAAAGAAGGGACACAGAGGGAACACCATGTAAAGACACAGGGGAGGATGGCTTGTGAAGGTGAAGGCAAATATTAGAGTGATGCATCTACAAGCCAAGAAACCCCAAAGGTTACCAGCAAACTCCAGAAGCTAGGAGCCATAGAGCGGGTACTCCCTCACAGTCTCGGAGGAACCAGCCCTGCTGACACCTTGATCTCAGACTTCCAGCCTCCAGCACTGTGAGACAGTAAACTTCTGTTGTTTAAGCCACCTGGGTTTTGGTACTTTGTTGTGACAGCCTTGGGAAAAAAATACACTGTTCTATGGAAAGTCACGTTTTAACTCTCTTACACGCTCCCATTCTTCTCTCCCCCATTCCTCCTGAGTTTTGCTAGTTAAAATAGTTTTGGTTCTTCTATTGGTTACATTTGCGCTCTAAACACTACATCTTCCTTCCTACTCCATAGAGTGGAGACACCATCTAATGCCTTCCCACTATATAAAATGAGAAATTTACCACTCCTATCTCTCCTCTTCCCCTCCCCCCATTCATCTACCTCTCAACCTGTCTGTAATAGTCTTACATTTTAAAAGATGATAATATTTAAATGCTGTTTTGAAGTCATAATTATGACAGTTGCATTTTGTCCTTAGATCGGCTTTAAAGGTTAAAAAAAATTAATAAACCAATATTACTATGAGTATAGTCCACTGCTGAGCGAAGGAATATGTACCCAAGGATTATATTTCCTTCCCTTCTGATCCAGTGTCGTGATGCCCAGGCCACTCAAAGGGTGGCTAAAGATGCATCAAGGTCACATGTATTCAATTTCCTTAGGCTCCATCAACCACTCAAAGGCTTGCCATATTTTCATTTGCTTTATATTTGGGTGATGGCTGTTTTGTACAGCTTTTGATTTTCCAGGAGTTTCTAATTGCTTTCTTTATTCTTATTGTCAAAAGAATAATGTGCCTTCACCAAATTCTAAAAATGACCCAGCTTTGTATACGTCTCCTTGTGCTGACATTGCCTCATATTAAAAGCCCCTACTTTCCTTAATGACTCGCTTTATTGACATACGAGCTTCTTCTGTTTATTTTTGCTTTTCAAGCAACTGGAAGCCCTTTGAAACCCTGAAGGCTTGTCAGTTATAGATCCCAGAATGAGGCCAGGCTTGAGAGGGCATCTCATCAAACAGCCCATTGGAAGCTTCATGTTCCACCCCGATACTCCAACATAACGTTCGCTCTGGAATACCATCAATGCTGGGGAACTTTCTATTCCAAGGAGGCCCATCGCTTTGGAGAATTTTGAGGGTCCCCTTCTTGGAAGAACTCCAATCATTAGTGTTTTCTGGAGCCCTTTGCCCAATCCCAGCTCAGTGACTGCCCTCAGGAAATGCCTGGTCTGGTGGTTTATCTTTGTCTTCCCCCTTCATGAAGGTCTCACGTGAGAGAAACCCAACTGTCCACCTGGGCAAATGAGCTCTTCTCCCTACCACTTCCCATTGGGCACTTTGGTCTTTTAGCCCATGAGACCTCTCTCCCAAGCAGGAAGGCTGGTTGGGGGTGGGAAGGGGGCAGAGGCGAGATGGGGGGCACCTCGATTCACCAGCTCCTCTTTAGGGTGTGTGAGCCATTAGGCTGGGGGTTACCCCAAATGCCAGGGTGGGGACATTGTACTCAGAGGCAGCAACACCTACACTTGAAACCCTATCTTTTCCAGGCCGTTCCTCTGATGATTCTAGAGAAGAATCCTCCAGTTTGGGGCTGGAAAGGGGTTTGAAAAAAATTAATTAATTATACCCCTGTTTTTAACCTTTTTTTTTTCCTACTTGAGGCAGGAATTACCAATGATTTTTGATTATTACCAAAAATCACATCTACCGTTCTGTATCTACCATGTGCCAGACACTTTATACAAACCATCTCCTTGCAACCACACAAAAGGTAGGTATTTTTATTGCCCATTCTAGAGAAGGGACCACTGAGGTTGAGGTTAAGGAATTTGTCAATGTCCCCTTGCTTAGGAAATAAGGGGACCAGAGTTCAAACCCACCTCTGTTTGGTTCTCAAGGGGCCCAACGGGCTGGATTGGTTGTGGCTTCAGCAGGAAAGGGGAGGATAAAAGACATAAAGGTGGAATTTGACCAAAATCCCAAGCCCCCAGAGGGCCAGTGGGAGGAAGGGAGCCAGGCCCAGCCTGCCCGTTGGCTTTTCTCTTGTGGATACAGAAGCTGGTGCAGAAGCTTGGATGTGAGCGCTACAGGATAAGAGCTGGGATTTATGAATTCAGCAACTGGTGCAGATGAGATGGATTAGAAAGGGGGAGAGAAGGGGGAGGGGGGTACAGGGAGAGTTGTTAGAAGGCTGTGTCAATCGCCCAGAGAAGAAGCAGTAGGAAGGGGGGAGCAGTGGAGTGGGCAGGGGTGAGAGGTGGTGAGGAAAAGACCAAATGGGCCACAAGCTGGACCTGGGGTGAGCAAAGGGGCTTTCTCTGGGCTGGCAGAGAGGGCAGTCACTGCCTCTGGGCGAGGTTCACAAAGGGATGGTGAGAGGCAGCAACTTAACCAGTCCAGAGACCCTCATTCGTTCATTCCACTGTATGTCTTGGGCTCCTGTGATAAGGCAGCAGCGAGCCAGGTTCTGGGGATAGAGAGCAGGGGACGAGGCTGACAGCAGGCTGCCTTCATGGAGCTTATGGATGTCTGAGAGCGAACTTTCTGAACAAGAGTTCTCCGCTCCCCTCCCCCATTCCTTCTTTTCTCTTTGAGAATTTTCAGGGCTGCGGGTGTGAGCTTCTGGGGCTGGCTGACCCCCCTTCCTGCTCTTCCCCAACCGCACGCTGACTCTTTACCCAAAATATGCTCCAAGTCACGTACATTCCCCAGGGCCCTTTCCACACCTGTCCCATTCTCCAGTTTCACTGGGGGACTTTTCTTTATGTTTTCTTTTTGTCTCAGTTCCATTCGAGGCAGTTGTGAATGTCCATCAAAATGACTGCTGTAAAATGTTAAAGTAACGAAGTAGCACTATTCATCTATCAAAATGGCTGAAAAAGGAAATTTTTTTAAAACTCTAAAATTATCAGGTGCTAGCTGGGATGCAGAGCAACTCAGACATTTCTGGGGGAATGCAAAATGGTACAGCCACTTTGGAAAACAATATGGGAGTTTATATTTACTGTACAACCTATCAATTCTACTCTTAGGGTTACTCAAGAAAAATAAAAATATATGTGCATACAAAAACCTGCATACATATGTTTAAAATAGCATCATTCATAATCACCCCAAACTGAAACAACACGAATGTCCATCAGCTAGTGAATGAATTAAAAGAAACATCAGGGGTATATCCATAATATGGAGTACTTCCAAGCAATAAAAAGAATTGAACAACTGATACACAAACATGGATGAATCTCAGAAGGATTATGCTGAATGACAAACAGGATGACCAACTTTTTTTTTTTTTTTTTTTTTTAATTTATTTATTTATGGCTGTGTTGGGTCTTTGTTTCTGCGCGAGGGCTTTCTCTAGTTGCGGCAAGTGGGGGCCACTCTTCATCGCGGTGCGCGGGCCTCTCACTATCGCGGCCTCTCTTGTTGTGGAGCACAGGCTCCAGACGCTCAGGCTCAGCAGTTGTGGCTCACGGGCCCAGCTGCTCCGCGGCATGTGGGATCTTCCCAGACCAGGGCTCGAACCCGTGTCCCCTGCATTGGCAGGCAGATTCTCAACCACTGCGCCACCAGGGAAGCCCCCAACTTTTTAGAAAGACAGTCCAAGACAGCTATGCCATGCCAGACCAAAAAAAGAAAAAAAAATTCATAATAATATATGTAATAAATAATTAGACACAGATGAGCTATTACTTTTTAAATTTTACTATACAAATATAAAAATAGGTGCTTATTTGAAATTATGTATCATTCTGTATTGTTTACTTTCTGCTACATAAATGCTATTTAAACAAAACAATTAATAATAGCAATTAGTGGTAATTAATAGTAGAACTAATTGACATATGTACGACAAAAAAATAATATTTTCATACTCTTTCTATCCTCTGATACAGCAATTTATTTTAACTTTTAAACTCTATTATATATTTAAATTTTATAGACTAGGGACTTCCCTGTTGGTGCAGTGGTTAAGAATCCGTCTGCCAATGCAGGGGATACGGGTTCGAGCCCTGGTCCGGGAAGATCCCACATGCCGCGGAGCAACTAAGCCTGTGCGCCACAACTACTGAGCCTGTGCTCTAGAGCCCGCGAGCCACAACTGCTGAAGCCCACGCGCCTAGAGCCCATGCTCCGCAACAAGAGAAGCCACCGCAATGAGAAGCCCGTGCTCTGCAACTAGAGAGTACCCCGTGCACAGCCACGAAGACCCAACGCAGCAAAAATAAATAAATTTATTTTAAAAAGTTTTATAGACTAATTATTGATATTCTTAAGATACATACATGTAACACTTCTAAAAAGGAATATATAAATATAATAGTATCGGTTAAACAGATATTACCTTTATTTAATAAAAAGTAACAACATATTTCCTTCTGTCCCATGCTATGGTGGCATATTTTTACTCTTTCAGCTTTCTTTTCCAGTAACACCTCTCTGAATTGCCTGCAGCCTTTATGACATCCTTCTTTTCCTTTATGTAGTGGTAAAATGGAATAGAGACAAATGTACACTTTGACCTGCAGCTCTGCTTTTATCAAGCCCGCACTACACTGGTTCCTAGTGTCAACTCAAAGTGATGACATCGTGCTAGACAGCCTCTCAGGAAAAGTGTTTGAGACTGGAATACTTAGGATTTAACTTATTAGCATCAGCAGATTTTTAGACTTGTAGGAATTAATCTCCACCTCTCCAAAACTTCCCACCCTCTTTGTATGTACAGGCTCGTTTTGGGAGACCAGCTGTTTGTCAGTCAGGTCCTTTGTGTCCATAAATTCCTCCTATAAGCTCTCCATGTCTAAAATGTCCATCATTTTAAAACATCTTGAAGCACATCAAATGTCATTGCAAGTTAAACCTCTTTTCTCAGGAAAAATGGTTTTAAAGCACAGAGGCAATTTGAACTTGTGAAATTGAACTTGGATTTCAAATAAGTGACAGCAAAGGAATCGAGAAAGTCCTCTTCAACTTGGCTGTCCTTTACTGATGATAATTTTTTGAGTTCTGAAGCAGTTTTACTTCCAAGAAATGAGTCATTTTTTTCACTGGATGAGTTTTTGTCCAACCTATACCTGAATGGAACTAGTCAGGTGCCCTCAGTTCATCCTTTTCTGTGGCCTCTTCAAAGATCATCAAACAATTTTGGAGAAATGGCATATAGATTTCCATTTCACAGTAACCCCTGTCTCCACTCTCATCCTCAATGTATTTTTTTTTTTTTGGCCAAGCCAAGCGGCTTATGGGATCTCAGTTCCCCGACCAGGGATTGAACCTGGGCCATGGCAGTGAAAGCCCGGAATCCTAACTACTAGGCCACCAGGGAACTCCCTCTCAATGTACTTCTAAGTTAGAGAAGGACATCCTTCTGGTCCCACGCTTGGAAAATATTATTTTACAGCAAGCCAATATTTTAACGTCTATTCTATAAGACATCTTGTAAGCATATGTCTAAGGAGGCTATCTCCTTCTGCTTCTATAAATTAAAATTTTCATTAAGTGCTTCTTCATGCTTTCAGGACATGGAAAAGTGACCTAAAATTTCATTATGAAAATCTCATTATCATAGGTAAGCAAATCAGATCTCTTTTTAGCAGTGTTATGTAAAAGGTGTGCAGGACATTTAGCTGGTAAGATTTAAAATTTTTTCTTTGGTGAGAAATTTTTCTTTGGTGAGAAATTTTTCTTTGGTTCATAGACTGAATGGAATTTTCCAACATTTACATTTGCACCGTTTGCCAATATGCAGACAGATGAGCAAAGTTACCATTTGGATAAGATAACAATCTTTTGTTTCATATAATCTGTGATTTCTCTAAGATCTTCAGAGAAATCAGGAAAACAGTTTAAAACTCTATCTTTCAACTCAAAATACCTTGGAGCTTGGGAGAACCTGTTTTGGTTGATATGTTCAGCGCGCTGCTTAATACGCTACAGAATGTGTGCTTGTTGAACAGCTTACAGAATCAGTTCTGCCCTGCAAAGGGCCGACACATCTGTTAAGCAAAATTTCCCTGTTTTGTTTCCCCAAAGGACATTTTCGTCACAACCTCTGAATCAGGAAATGTAACTTTACTTAGTCTCACAAGGCAATCGAGAAAACAATACAATAATCAGAGTTCATTTGTGTGATGTGCCCAGTCTAATTCAGTGGCTGCTGTGTTCACGTGAGCATTAGTGTCTTTTAAGAGATGAACAATTTCGATTGATTTAGAAGTACCTGTCTCATCCCAGACTTGTAAAGAGATCCCTCCCTCCCCAGCCAGGCTGCTGCACTCAGCCTGTAAGGTACTCCCCATTGCAAGGACCACAGAACATCATCTCTTGCAACAAAACAAGAGTGTGTCATCTCCCCAGACTAGAGCTGGGTTTCAGGGTGACTTTTCTAGACTGATGCGCAGCTGGTCAACCGTGTAGCTGGAAAGGTAGGAGGTGATGCTGTAATCAGTGTAGCTGCTTCTGGGCCTTGCACATGACTGAGAGAAGAGGGGGAGCGTTCAGCAATGTGAGCGATGGAAGGATTTCACTAACATAATATCCACAGTTCTCTGCATGGGGGAGGTGGGCGGGGAGAGTGAGCAGATGCAGCTACTGGAATGCAGCCCACATTCATGGAAGAGGGAGCACATTGGGTGCACAGATCAGTTGCACCTTTGTCATCAGTTACCCGTGGGCAGGCCTCTCTCTGCTCCATTCAGCTGCTCCTCCCCTACTCTCCCACTGGGGAACAAGAAGATGCTCTGTCAGAGTGGGTTGGACCAGGCAGAGATCAGCTGTTTGGAAACAGGCTAGGCCACCAGACTACAGGTTAGCTACAAGTGAGGTCAGTGGGAGGAGAAAAGTAAGCCCCAGCCTGCGGCCTGATCACAGAGAGCCCACACCAGGTGACGGGGAAATATCGCTTGCCGTTAATAATTACATTGTCTCTAGCTGTTATAGGGAGAGCTCAGAGAAGGAATAATCAGCTAAAATGGATTTAAATGATTTTTTTCATTTAAATCATTTCATTTAAATCAAGTAAAGGGGAGAGAAAAATCCATCAAAATTAACATCAGAGCATAAAAATGCATGGAGATGGGTGTTTGCAAAACCTCTCCGTGGGGAAAACCAGTGATTGGGGATGCTTAGTGACTAGGGGCATTCATGTGTGCCCAAATTGCTTTGGACAAATCTACTTTTTTTGCCACAGCGGAATGCTGGTTCAGTTAGACAATGTCATTTTTCCATGCCTCTCAGAGTTACAGACACCAAGGAGCTGGTAGAGATGTGGGATTTGTCAGAGGACGGATATGGGATCCAGAAATAGTCCAGAGCCAGTCAAGAGTGATGAAAAGATAAACAAGGCCTGACAAAGCCACCAAGGGAATGGGGACTCGCCTTAGCAGCAGCTCTGGGGGAAGGGTGAACAGATTTTAGCCCACGGGGCTTTGTCAAGAGCAGCTGAGACTAACAGACCAGCTTCCTGCCTCAGTCACTAGGTTGGGCCACGCTGCTCCTGAAACACATATATGCATCTAGTTGCAAGAAGCTGGAGACGGTAAACGTGGAGAAAGCAAGGCAAAGGTGACAGGGAACTCAAGTAAGTGGCAAAAATGTTTGCATCTCTAGCTATTGTTTTGGCTTTACGTGAGACTGTCATCATTAACCGTGTGACTCCACTATTGTCACCCGGTCACTGTCTCCCGCAGGAGCAAGGACTTTAGAGATCTTCTTCCAAACGATGTAGCTCTTTTAAGTAACAAAATTTCCCACTCTGTGACTACGCATAATTCCAAGGTAGAGGATGTGTTTCCAGATCTCTGGTAGCTACAGCTGTGAACGGGCAGAATCTAGCTTCTACGGCAAAGAGGGACGAGGGACCAGGCACCAGGTCTCCCAGCCTCCTTCTCTGTCTCCTGAGTTGAGCAACTGCTTGTTCATTTATTCATTCATTCATTCATCCATTCAGGAAACACATATTTAGTACATCATGTTTCAAGAGCAGTCTAAGTTCTTGTAAAGAAAAGTAAGGGGACTATTCCTTCTGCCCTTAAGGAGTATACCTTCCAGGTTTCTGGTGTTATCCAGGTTTTTAGTCTCAGCAAATGATGACTATATCTTGTCAAATAAACACAAATCCATGGGCTTCTCCAGTGGCACAGTGGTTAAGAATCTGCCTGCCAATGCAGGCAACACAGGTTCGAGTTCTGGTCAAGGAAGATCCCACATGCTGCGGAGCAACTAAGCCCATGCTCCACAAATACTGAGCCCGCATGCTACAGCTACTGAAGCCCGCGCGCCTAGAGCCCGTGCTCCGCAACAAGAGAAGCACCGCAATGAGAAGCCCACGCACCGCAATGAAGAGTAGCCCCCCGCTCACCGCAACTAGAGAAAAGCCCGTGCGCAGCAACGAAGACCCAACGCAGTCAAAAATAAAATAAATAAATTTATTAAACAATAAATAAATAAATAAATAAAATATGTAGTTTAAAAAACACACACACACAGACACAAATCCAGACTTAGGTAAGAGACTTAGAGACTTTAATTAGACTATTGCAATAGGGAGAACACTCGCATCTGAGAAATCTGCAAACGTCTTAAAATCAAACAGAAAAAGGGTTTTCTTTTATGGGGTAGAGGAGAGGCAAGTATAGATAAGCAGAATCTTTGGAGGGAAAGCTGAACATGCAAGGGGAAATACCAGTGAGGTTTGGCAGGGAAAGTGTTCCGTTGTGGTCGGGCAATTCTCAGGAGAGGCTGATGGTGGGGGGGGGGGCATATCCCAGTGTTTTTGTGCTTGCTCAAGCTTGGGGGAAAGCAGGGTTCAGGGGCCTGGAGTGAAGAGAGAAGCCTGCCTAAAGTGTGGTCAAGGTAAAGCAGAGGTTAACCAAGAGGCAGTTGTGGACCCTTGGTCCATCTGCTGACACTTTTGATAAGTGTCGGGTGGGTGGCCGAAGTCCAAGACAAGTGCTGATGAGCTGCCCTCCTGCCATTTTCCAATAACCATCCACTCACACACCCACACACGGACAGACCCATAGGGCTCCTATCCTGTGGTGATTCTGATTGCTTTACTCTATATTTCTAGGCCACAAGCAGTAGCTTTGCTTCCAATGGGTAAAATTCAACCTAGTTATCCCCAAAGCACACCCTATAGCCAAAGAAAATGAGGAAACAGGTTCAGATATATTCTTCTGTCTCCTGGATGGAAAAGTCAGAAGAATGAGAATAGAATTTGTAACTTTCAAATCATGAGAAGAAAAATAAAATAAATAAAACGACCAATCTAACAAAAGGCAAGAAATAAGGAGGGGAAAAAGGCAAAAAAAACCCCAAAACATGGTAGAGAGAAAACTCAAAATAAGGTATTAGGAAGAGATATGAACATATCATTAAGTACAATAAATTATGAACAATTTGTTATCAAAGAAAAGAAAGGTGTTCAATCTGGATTTTAAAAATCCAGTTACATGCAATTGTGTGACTTACAAGTGTTCAGTTATCTACTGCTCCATGACAAACCACTCCAAAACTTAGTGGTTAAAGACAAAAATGTTTCTCACAATCTGTGGGTTGGCGATCTGGGCAGTTCTGCTGGTCTTGCCTGGGATCACTCATGCGGCTGCTGCCAGAGGACAGCTCGACTGGCGCTGGAGAGTCTGGGATGTTTTCAGTCCCTGCGTGGCGGTTGGTAATGGCTGTCGGCTGGGGCTCCTCAGTTCTCTTCTGCGTGGCCTCTCATCCTGCTGGAGGTTGGGTGGGGCTTCTTCACAGCATGATGATCATGGGGCTCCCGGGGGGGGGGAAAGAGGGAGCTGCAAGGCCTCTTAAGACCCAATCTCAGAAATCACAGGTCACTTCTGCCACATTCTATTGGTCAAAGCAGTCACAAGTCCAGCTCATGCTGGTTGGTGTTAGGAGTGACTGCAGAAATATCTGGGATCAGATTAAGAATGTATTGAGCTGGGGATACATTTGGGTTCAGTGACATATATATGTTTATGTGGTTTTCAGTCACTTCCTTATGCAATTGTGATTGCTCACATCTGATTGTAAAAATGATGTTTGGGAATACTCCCATCACCCACTGGGCCAACTTACCTGGCACCGTGACTGGAAGGTGCAAGGCCAAACATTTTATCATGATATGAATCTGTTCTATGGCATCTGGCAATTACATATGTGGGCAGAAGAGAAAAAACAAGGTTTGAGATGTATGGAGCCAACAGCTGGTCTGTGGAAAATTCTTCCCCTCATCAGACTTATAAAACTGTAAGAAGAGAGTTCAGTTCTCACTGAAGCTTGGTCAATGCCAATGGTCAGTGTTGTCAGGAATATATTCAATATTGCAAAATAGACCAATACCTTCCAAATACTAAGGGAAAATCATCTCAGACTTAGAATTCCATACCCAGCCAAATTATTGATTAAATGTCAGGGCACATTTCTTTTTTCTTTTTGAGTGGGAATCACATGAGATGGAATTTATCAGAGTCCCTGTGTCTGTGGGGCACAAAACTACCATAGTATTATAAATGTCAAGTCCACTCATGTGAGGTCATGTGTTTTATGAATCTCAACTAGAAATAATAGAAAATGAATTTTGATCAAACGTGCTACAGGAAAGACTGAAGTACCTTTTTATTCTCTCAATGGGAAATATAAAATGTTACAAAATCATTACCACTATGAAGCACTGGTGGCTTTGGAATGTGTGGACTTGGCCAGGCTGAACTGTTCCCCAGAATTCCCTTTCTTATATGTCTCCATTTAGGGTGACCACAAGAGACATTTTGGAGGGAGAGTTAGAGAGCAGGAGGGAAGCAGCAGCTACTTTGTAGCTCACACACTTTGCTGCTTTCCAGCTGGCTCACCTCCTTGGTGTGGGGCAGCAGCCGGGAAGGCAACTGCTCCCCCTTCCCCTAGATCCTCTTCAGCCTCTCCAACTCCTGAGTCAGCTGTGTTTTTAGCTCTGCGAGGTACAGTACCAGCTTCCCCCACAGGACATCCACACCATCAAGGGTGGAGACAATTCTAGTCTGTCCTTGTGGGTCCCAGCTTATGCTCTTGGGTGCCAGCTTGTCCTTGCTCTCCCCGTTTACATCCAACTTCCTTTCCACCCTGCCTGTCCTGCAAATTTCAAGCTCCAGCTTCAGATGCAAAGGCAACAGTCATGTAAAGCATGTTTAACCAGCTCCCCCAGTGTGCAAGGTCAAAGCCCTGTAACAGATCCATAGATAGATAGATAGATAAGATACATATATGGACAGTTAGATGATAGGTGGATGGATAGATAGACAAAAGATACATAGATGGATAGATAAATAGATGATAGATGGATAGATAGATAGAAATTTTTCCTTCTAGTGAGATTGACTTCTGATTGAATCTCAACTAATGCAGAAGCCATCAGAGACACAACTAAAATTTCAGGAGGAAAATTATTACAGAGGTATGTTAGACTTAGACTAATGTTAGACTAATTTCCTGGATTTTGTGATGTTTGTGGTATTTGTTACCATTTTCAAAAATGCAATTTGTTGTGATTTCTTTTCTCACTCTTAAGTATTTTCTGTCATATTTAATTTTGTATAATTATATATCTTAGGCCCCACGAAACCAGGATCCTTTCCTGCTTCTCTAGAGAATGTGCTCCATCAAAAAGAGGGAATAAACCAAAAAGAAGAAGACAGAGGATCCAGGAAACAGGAGGTCCGACATCAGACAGGGCAAATTGGAGGATGATGGTGCAGGGAAGTGCCAGGATGGGAACTGTGCAGCAGAGGCCTAGGGAGCAAGCAGCCTGGATGGGAGCAGGAGGAAGGAGGGCTTCAGGGGAGTGTCTCCAAGAAAAGAAAAGAAACTGACCAAATATCTCACTTTTAAGAATATACTGAGAGAAAATGTATATTTCTGCAATAAGTTTTAGGGTACAGTAATAGAAATAAAGAAAATAAACAAATGGGGGGAAAAAAAAAAACAAACCTAAGGTGGACTTCCCTGATGGCTCAGTGGTTAAGAATCTGCCTAGGGCTTCCCTGGTGGCGCAGTGGTTGAGAATCTGCCTGCCAATGCAGGGGACACGGGTTCGAGCCCTGGTCCGGGAAGATCCTACATGCCGCGGAGCAACGAGGCCCGTGAGCCACAATTACTGAGCCTGCGCGTCTGGAGCCTGTGCTCCGCAACAAGAGAGGCCGCGACAGTGAGAGGCCCGCGCACCGCGATGAAGAGTGGCCCCCGCTCGCCGCAACTGGAGAAAGCCCTCGCACAGAAACGGAGACCCAACACAGGCAAAAATAAATAAAAAATAAAAATAAAGGAATTCCTTAAAAAAAAAAAAAAAAAATGAATCTGCCTGCCAATGCAGGGGACAGAAGTTCGATCCCTGATCCAGGAAGATTCCACATGCTGCAGAGCAACTAAGCCAGTGCGCCACAACGACTGAGCCTGCACTCTAGAGCCCACGACCCACAACTACTGAGCCCATGTGCCGCAACTACTGAAGCCCAAGCTCTCTAGGGTCCACATGCCGCAACTACTGAGCCCGCGTGCTGCAACTACTGAAGCCCGCGCGCCTAGAGCCCATGCTCCGCAACAAGAGAAGCCACTACGATGAGAAACCCACGCACCGCAACGAAGAGTAGCCTCTGCTCACTGCAACTAGAGAAAGCCCGCGCGCAGCAACGAAGACCCAACACAGCCAAAAAAAAAAAAAAAAACAACAACAGCGAAGGTAATGATCAGCTCCAGGGAGAACAAAAGCTTCTACAAGAAAAGAAATATAAGCATAATTAATTACATAAACCAGCTGTGAATAATGTTTGGGTAATTATCATAATTGTAAACACTGAACGTTGATTTAGGCAAAAAATATAATTTAATCATATTGGAAGGATAGAGGGAGGGGCGTGAGAGAAAGAGTTTGTGAGAGAGCTAGTTCTTCAACTTCCATAGACAGTCGATAAGTAACATACAAAATTGAAAAAATAACACAAAAGCATGTTTTTTTTTTAATATGGTGGGAAATATTGGAAAAAGTAGCTGAAAAAGTTGAAAGTTTTTGCCTTAGGGAACTGAAATCAGGACTATTTTTTCATTATAAGCCTTAGAGAATTATTTCATTAAAAATAAATTTTAATAATAGAAAAAGATACATTAGGTGTATACTTTTTTAAAAGCAGGAGTTGTGATATTAACATCAGAAAAAAATAAAATTCAAAGCAACCCACATTAAAAAAAACAAGGAAACTATTTTATATTAATAGATGGTAATAGTCCACCAAGAAGATATAATGGGCATAAACATGTATGCATCTACTAATACAGCTTTGACAGAAGTATAAGGAGCAAACAAATCTACAATCAAAGTGGGAGATTTTTAACCATCTCTCAGGAGATTAGATCAGATAGAAAATAAGTAAGGCTATGAATGTTTTGATGATAAGTAGCTTGATGTAAAAAGTTACCTAAAATATTTTACCCAGTAATTGGAAAGTACATATTTTCTTCAAGAACACATTGTTTTCCCCCCAAATTAAAGATTTTTAGGCCACAAAAGAAATCAATAAAATTCACAAAACAGAAATCATACATGACACCTTCACAAACCACATATAATAAAATTAGTTGTTTTTTTTTTTAAAGAATAGCCAAAAGAAACAATAGCAACAACCACCACAAAACCATCTACTTGAGAAATTTAAAATACAATTAGGAAAACTCTTGAGTTAAAGAGGAAATTCAAACTGTAATTACAAACTTTTTTTTACCTTGGTCAAATATATACATAACATAAAATTCAACCACTTTTAAGTGTACAATTCAGTGGCATTAAGTTCATTCATACTGTTATGCAACCATCACCACTATCCATCTCCAGAAGTTTTTCCATAATCCCATACTGAAACACAGACTTTTTATAAGAATAAAAACATGACATAGAAAACTTGTGGAATCTTTCTGAAACAATATGCAGAGGATTTATAACCTTCAATAAATTTATTCAAAAGCAAAAAGTTTTCAAAAATTAAGCTTCAACTCAAGGAGCTAGAAAAAACGTAAACCCAAGGAAAGTGAAAATTGGTAAAAAGAAAAATCAGAAATCAATGAACTACACAAAAAAAGTAGTAGAGTTGATCAGCAAAAACAAAAGCTGGTTTTGTTTGTTTGTTTGTTTTAAGCCCACAGCTTGGGAATCTAATAAAAAAAGGAGACATAAATAAACAACATTAGGAGCAATAATGAGGACTTGATCATGTGGATAAATAAATACAAGAATTGGCTATAAAAACAACATTAACATATCACAGAGAAAATCCCAAGGAATCTACAAAAAATTCTTAGAATAATAACTGAGTTCAACAAGGTTGCAGAATGTAAGACTGACACACACAAATCATCACATTTTTATATGCTAATAATGAACATGTGCAAACCGAAATTAAAAACACAGTACCTTTAATGATCACCCCAAAGAAAATGAAATACTTATGTATACACTTAGTAAAATATGTACAGAATCTGCATGCTGAAAATTACAAAATGCTCATGAAAGAAATTAAAGACAACTGAAACAAATGGAGAGACATATCATGTTCATGGATTAAAAGACTCGACATAGTAAAGATGTCCATAAGTTTAATACAATTCCTATAAAAATCCCAGTAAGGTTTTTTTTTTTTTTAAACATAGACAAGCCTATTCTAAAAATGTTAGGGAAAGGAACAGCCCCTAGAATCATGACAAGGAAAAGTAAAATGGAAAAAATCACTCTACTTGACACTAAGTACTACTGTCTAGCTACAATAATTCATAGAGTATGGTATCAGTCAGTGGAGGGATAGATACATAGATCAATGGAAGAGAATAGAGAACCCAGAAATAGACCCATTCCAATATGCCCAACTGATTAACAAAGGTGCAAAAGCAGTTCACTGGAGGAAGGATAGCCTTCTCAACAAATGATGTTGGAGCAATTGGATATTCACAGGCAATGGGCTCTCTGCCTAAACCTCCCACTTTATACAAAAATTAACTTAAAATGAATCATAGATGTAAATTTAAAACCTATAACCAGAAAACTTTGGGGAAAAAAATAAAAGAAAATCTTCAGGATCTAAGGCTTGGCAAAGAGTTCTTCAACTTGACAGCAAAAACACGATTCATAAAAGGAAAAATTGCTAAATTTGACCTCCTCAGAATTAAAAATATTTGCTATATGAAAAACTCTGTTAAGAGGATAAAAAGAAAAACTACAGTGTGGGAGAAAATATTTGCAAGCCATATATCCAACAGAGGACTAGTATATGAAATATACAAAGAACTTTCAAAATTCAACAGTAAAAAAAACCAAAAAATCTAATTAGAAAATGGGCAAAAGACATGAACAGACACTTAGCTGAGAAGGATATGTAGATGGCACATAAACACATGAAAAGATGTTCAACATCATTCGCTACCAGGGAACTGCAAATTAAAACCATACAATGAGATATCACCACACACATATCAGAATGACTAAAATAAAAAATAGTGAAGGCACCAAATCCTTGTGAGGATGCAGAAAAACTGGATCACTCATTGCAGTAGGAAGAATAATGGCCCTCCAAAGACATATATGCCCTAATCCCTAGAACCTGCGCATATGTTAGGTTACATGGCAAAGGGGAACTAAGGTTGCAGATGGAATTAAAATAATCAGCTGACTTTAAAATGCGGAGATTATCCTGGATTATCTGGGTGGACTCAATGTGATCACAAGGATCCTTAAAAGTAGAAGGACACAGAAAAGAGACACAGAGATATGATGACAGAAGTAGGATCAGAGAGTCTAGAAAAACACACACATATATGTATGTGGTCACCTAACCAATGACAAAGGTGCCAAGGCCTTATACTGAGGGGAAGATCATCTTTTCAATAAAAGATGTAGAGTCAACTGGCTATCCACATAGAAAAATATGAATCTGGACCTCACCTTACTCCATACACAAAAATAACTTCCAGATGGCTTGTAGATCTAAATGTAAAAGGCAAAAAATAATGCTTTTAGAAGAAAACATAGGAGAATATTTTCATGATCTTGGGATGTGCAAAGATTTCTTAAACATGGTCCAAAAAAGTTCTAATCATATAGAAAAAAAATCAATAAATTGGAATACATTAAAATTAAGAACAGCTTTTCATTAAAAAAAAAAAAAACACATGAAAAGAGTGAAAAGAGAAGCCATAAAGAGGGAGAAGACATTTTAAATACAAAGGATTCCTATCCAGAATATATAAAGAACTCAAGGAATCAATAAGAAAAGGATAGACAACCCAATAGAAGAATGAGTAAAAGACACTTTACATAAGAGGATATCCAAATGGATAATAAATAAGTGTTCAACTTATGAATCGTCAGCGAAATGCCAATTATAACCACAGTGCAATGCTGCTATACATCTAACAGAACATCTAAAACCCAAAGCAGACAGCTCTGAGTGTTGATGAGGACTCACTGCTGGTGCAAGTGTCAGTTGGTACATATTGAAAAACTGTTTGGCAGTATCCACCAAAGCTAAGCATATGCACACTTTATTGACTTGCAATTCTTTTTTTTTTTTTTTTAAAGGAAGTATTCCCTCTGCTTTTTCTTTTTCTTTTTAATTGGAGTGTAATTATTTACAATGTTGTGTTAGTTTCTGCTGTACAACGAAGTGAATCAGCTATATGTATACATATATCCCCTCCCTCTTGGACCTCCCTCCCTCCCCATCCCACCCATCTACGTCGTCACAGAGCAGCAAACTGAGCTTCCTGTGCTATATAGCAGGTTCCCACTAGCTATCTATTTTACACATGGTAGTGTATAGATGTCAATCCTAATGTCCCATTCTCCCACCTTCCCCTTCCCCCCTTTCCCATGTCCACATGTCTGTTCTCTATGTTTCTATTCCTGCCCTGCAAACAGGTTCATCTGTCCCGGTTTTCTAGATTCCATATATATGCGCTAATATACGATATTTGTTTTTCTCTTTCTTTGCCTTGCAATTCTGCTCCTATAAAAATGTACAAATTCTCCAAAGATATATACAGGAATGTTTATAACAGCACTATTTCTTTTGTTTTCTTTCTTTCTTTTTCTTTTTTTTTTCTTACAAAACTAAATAAACTCTCAAAAAGTTTATTCATATTAATTTCTTTTAATTTAATTTTTATTTTATATTGGAGTACAGTTGATTTACAACATTCTGTCAGTTTCAGGTGTACGGCAAAGTGATTCAGTTATATATATACATATATCCATTCTTTTTTAGATTCTTTTCCCATATAGGTTATTATAGAATATTAAGTAGGGTTCCCTGTGCTATACAGTAGGTCTTTGTTGATTATCTATTTTATATATAGTAGTGTGTATATATAACAGCATTATTTCTAATAGCCCCAAGCTGTTGCATAAATGTTCATCAACAGTAGTACAAATAAATGAATTGTGGTATATTCATGTGATGGAATACTATACAACAGTGAGAATGAATATATGCAATGATGTGGATGAATCAATCTCACAGACACTATAAATACAGGCAAAACTAATCTATGATGTTAGAAGTTAGGATAGAGGGGGAAGGGGAGTGACTGGAAGAGAGCATGGGGAGGCTGCTAGGTGCTAATAATTTTCCTTTTGTTGATGTGAGTGCTGGTATACATGCTTTCTCTTTGTGGAAATACATTTCTGTATGCATGTTATACTTCAATAAAAATCTAACTGAAAAAGAATACATCTTCTGACATGCCTCAAAAATACTCAATGTGAAATGAGCAAAATACAAGGAAAAATACATAAATCCACAATCATAGAAGGAGATTTTAATACATCTTTCTCAGAAATTAATAGGACAAGCAAACCAAAAAACTGGTGAGGAAATAGAAGATGTAACCATAAAATTAAAAAACTTGATCTAATGAACATATAATCATGAACCCAACAATTCAATAGTAAACATTCTTTTCAAATATATATAAACATTTACAAAAATTAACTACATACTATTCCTCAGAGCAAGTTTTAATAATCAAATAACCAACATCATACAGTCCTTATTCTCTGAATATAATACAACTATTAGCATCAAAAACAAAAGTGGCGGGGAAAAATACATACATTTGGAAATTTAAAAGCACATGTCTAAATAATTCATGAGTCAAAGAACAAATCTCATGGAAATAAAATATTTAAAACTAAATGACAATGCAAACACTATCAAAAATTGGGAGATGTTGTTAAAGTGGCACTTAGGGGGTCATTAATAGCTATAAATGCATATATTGAAATGAACAATTAAAATATATTAAAATGGGGGCTTCCCTGGTGGCGCAGTGGTTGAGAATCCGTCTGCCAATGCAGGGGACACGGATTCGAGCCCTGGTCTGGGAGGATCCCACGTGCCGCGGAGCAACTGGGCCCGTGAGCCACAACTACTGAGCCTGCGCGTCTGGAGCCTGTGCTCCGCAACAAGAGAGGCCGCGATAGTGAGAGGCCTGCGCACCGCGATGAAGAGTAGCCGCCGCTCGCCGCAACTGGAGAAAGCCCTCGCACAGAAACGAAGACCCAACACAGCCAAAAATAAATAAATAAATAAATAAATAAATAAATAAATAAATAAATATATATATATTAAAATGAAGAAAGTTTAAAAATTAATGAATTAAGAACGAAACTCAAAATGTAAACACCGAGAGTTGTATTGGTCTGATTCAGGGAGAGCCTGTGCCACGGGTCCCTGCAGCGCTGCTCAGAGAGAAAAGTATGTCGTTGGTACCAACAGGATCCTGGGCAGCCTCACAAAAGAGTTCCGTGCTCCACTGTGGTGTGAAAGCAGCAAAAGACCTTTGTGTGAGGCCCCAGTGGAAGCTGAGTCCTGCCTGCAGACCTCCCAGACTTCACCCTAGCAAGCACCACCATCAATCAGGCTGGCCCCGGGCCACAGGCTAGCTCCCTCTCCTGGGAGCACCTCTGCGCTGAGACTGTGCTTGGTCCCCTGTCTGACTTGCCCCAGGTGACATTTGTTCTTACAAAACCCTGGGACCACAGTAGCTCAAGATGGAGGGGAGTAGAGCCCTAGACCCCTGGTGGGGTGTGGATAGTGGAGGTAACACCCTTCACATGCACTGGGGGAAACTGAACTGAACCAGATGGAAGCTCCCTGAGCTGGGGTTGTGTTAATGACACTGCTTATATGTCCATACAGATACATACATGTTTACAAATACATGCAAAAAAGGTCTGAAAAGATACATGCTACCGCAGTAAGAGTGGTTATCACTGGGGAGAGCTCTGAGATTGTGGGTAGTGGTCAAGGGGTTTCAGTTAATCAGCATTTAATTTAGGGCAAGAATGCATTCATATGTCACTTAATTTGTCACTTAAATTTCATAAAAATTCTTTCAGAATGAGACTGGATGGTTTTCGTTGGATGGGGTACTATAAATAATGCTATTTTTCCATATACTTCTGTATTTTTCAATTTTCTATTGAAACACTACCAATAGAACTTTCTGTGATGATGGAAATGTTCTATCTGTCTGCTGTCCAATATACAGTAGCCGCTAGCAATGTGTGGCTATTGAGCACTTGAAATGTGGCTAGTGTGACTGAGGAACCGAATTTTTCATTTCATTTCATTTTAACTAAGTAAAATTTAAATCTAAATAACCACATGTGGCTAGTGGCTGCTGTATTGGACAGTGTGGTTCTATAATGACGTATTACGTATTACTTTGTTGCTTTATTTCCAAGGGTTATTTTTCCACTTTTAAAAATCGAGGTATAACATACAATAAAGTGCACAAATTTTAAGTTTGTAGCTTGATGAATTTTGACAAACCACCACCCAGATCCAGATATGAAACATTTCTTGCACCTCAGAACACTCCTTTGATTGCTCCCACTCCTAGCCAGTGCCTTCCAATACTATTCTGACTTCTTTCACCAAAAATTAGTTTGACCCATATTTGAACTTCATGTAAATGAAATCATGCATTGCATATTCTTCTTTCACTCAACATTATGACATCCATGCCATTGTATGTAGTTGTAGCTTTGTTCTTTTTCGTGGTTATTTTTTCGTGGTTGTGTGGTATTCCATTGTATGAATATACCACAGTTTCCACTCCCCGCCCCCAAATCTACTCTTGGTGAATAGTTGGGTTATTTCTAATTTGGGGCTATTACAAATAAAGCCACTGTGAACAATCCTGTACTTGTGTCCACCAAGAGACTCGTTTGTCTTTGGTGGACCTAAGCGTTCATTTCTATTGGGTATATGCCCAAGAGAGAAATTGCTGAATCACAAGCTATATATATCTTTACCTTTAGTATACTGTCAAAATTTTCCCAAAGTGGCTATAACCATTTACATTTAGTCATGCATAACTTTTATAATTGGGGGGAAGCTATTTTGAGAAGTGAGAGAGACAGCAAGAGAAACCCTTTTTCTAGACAAACTCCATAATTAGCAGCAAATTTAGCAATACTATGTAAAATACATCATCCCTCGCTTAAACTGATTTATATAAGTATTGGGAGGGGGTTTGGCTTGGAGTCTAAGAGCTCTGATGTTGGAGTCAGATAACTGAAGTACAAACCTCAACCCTGCAAATGACAGCTGTGTGACCTTCAGCAAATGACTAACCCTCTCTGCTCTTTGGTCTCTTTGCCTGTAAATTGAAATAATAATATCACCTCACAGGATTATTGTAAGGATTAATTAAATAATGCTTATAAGTTCCATAGTATGTGTCTTAAATATGGTAAGAGTTTAATAAATGTTAGCTACTATTGGTATTATTTGGTTAATATTTTTATTAACATTTGGTGACCAGTAGCATTTTTAGCCCGTCTTAATACATGATAGGCCACTTTTATTACAAAGCGTTGATAATTAATTCTCCATTCCCATTCTTTCCCCATTTCACCACTGATCAATTCTTATGAAGTTCCTATCTGAGCTCTATGATTGTGGCAGTTTTTCTTTCAAATGGTTGGATGCCTTGAATGGCTTTTAGACTCAATTTAAGGACCAGTTTGCTCGAGTGTTGCTAAGAGAAAATGCATCTAACTTGCCAAAACCAAATTAACTCCTAATACACAAGGGGAAATGTTTAAGCAGTAAACAGTTGATAAAAATATAAACACTTTTATTCTCCTTATTCCATGTGGGCTTAAACTTAATTATTGAACTTACATTCACATGTCCAGACAAAGCATATGCAATTAGCACAATTAAAAAAATCATACCATCTTCAAATTACCTAAATTACTTATTCAACCAACGGATGATACAAAATCTTTCCAACTAATTTAACCCAACAAGTCTTCCCATCATGGGGTCCTTGGATGGCTCTTTTTTTTTTTTTTTAATCCATATCAAGTCTCATGAGGAATACTGGCCATATTTTGAAATAAACGCTAATATTGTAAGACATTTTATAATTCAATCTCTTTTATATGCCAGTCACAGTAGATCTTTCATTTTCAATATAATGTTATTCTCTATTGAGTCATAAGGCAAAATCTTGTCATTGAACACATATGCATGGGTGGGAGTGTTGTAAATGCAATCAATTAATTGACACATTACAACTGAAGTGGCTCTGCTTGCTCCATCCTCAATTTTCCAGAATTTCTCTTCTCAATATCTTTATGTTGCAGATTTACAAGGTAAAGGTATTTGTTAGGTCAGACTTGGCAATTTATGGTCTCTACTTGGGGCCTTTCTTATATCCTAGTACCTGGGCTTGGCTTTTTCAGCAGAAAATGCATCTAATCCCTAAAAGAACAAGGTCTCCCAGTTTTTTTTGCTCAGTGCTCTTGCAGTCATGGTTCTTTCTCTGCAGATGATGCCTCCTGTTGTGCAGACAGAAGGTTCCTCTTTCCCTGTGGAGTGTCTCATAACTGGGGCTCTGATATTAACAAACCTGGGGCAAGGCAGTCATAGCAAGATGCCACCTCCCTTTCCTCTATGTACCAAAATGCATCATTCTGACATCCCTGAAGGAAAACCAAGATTAGCATCACAACCAGGGAATAGCAGTCCAAACATTTACTGACCCAAGTAATCTTCAGGGATGTTAGCTTTAGTTGTGGTTGTTATTCAGGTGTCATGGGCAGGGCTGCATTCCAGACACAAGATCAGGAAACAGAGGACCCTACACCAGCTGCTTCTTCCTCAAAGAAGCCCTGCCTCCCTTTGTCCTTTTATTAATGGACTTTCTCGAATGATCTTCAAGATGGTTCTCATTCCAGCTGATCTTTAGGAGACACTTGTTGGGGAGGACTCCTTTCAAATCACCTTTCTGCAGACAGTTTTCCAATCTGATTCAAGGCCACATCCTGGGCATCTGGTTTCTGTAGCTCAAAGAATTACTGCTCCTGATAAATTGCTCTGAGTTCCAAGGCTACTGCTGTCATATTGCATTCTCTGACCATTTTCCAGGTACCCTCATACACATTCAGACTCTCTCTCTCTCTCTCTCTGTCTCTCTCTGTCTTCAACCCATTAGACTCCATTCCCATCCACATAAGTTTTACAACAAAATACACTGGAGAGAGTTAGCTAGCACAGCACCTGAAGCATACAGCAGAGGCTCAAAAATGTGCATTGAATGAAAAGCTTTGGAGCCCTGAAGTGAGGGATGGAGGTGGGGATCACATCACCACACCTCTGCAGGTTCTCACAGAGCATGTGCCAATTGCAACATCAGGCCTAGGGGGTGGAAGTGAGGAAACACATTTTAAACTGCTCAACAACTGGTTCCTTGGCGGGAGGGAGTGAATAGTGAGTCCCCATGTCTGGATAAATATAAACTGAAGTTGCAAAACCACCTGATGGGGACTGTGTAGAAAAGAATTAATCCTCAAGTGGGTAGTTGAATTAGTAAGTCTTCAGTGTCCCTTCCAATCCTGGGATTTTATAAGATTCCTTGAGGAAGAAAAAAGGGAGAGGCAGAAAAAAAGAGAACAGAGAGGAGAGAAGGGGAGGAAATGAAAGAATAAAATTTAAAAGGAGATAAGAAGGAAGGCCAGAGGCTGGGGACCATTCTGTTCATGAGCCAAACATTCGGACAGAAGCTACAGAGTTCCTGAGAGGGCTGGTATCTCAATGGGCAGTCGGCAGAGTGTCACAGCACCGTGGTCCTTAGCCTCCAGCACCCACCCATTCCTGTCCTATGGGCCAAGCTTTTGGGCCTGCCTCGTCCAGGGAGCATGAGGCCGAGCAGAGCAGCGATGTGTTCGTTAGAAAGCTTGGCTTGGGACAAAGAAGGGGCAGAACTCTCAGCAACTCTGCACAATCTCTTGGGGGCACTCAGGATCCTAGGGGGTCTCCAGGAGGGTTCTCAATCCTTAGGACAGGGGGGAACAAGAAGGAGGCCTTCCCTCTACCCCCTCTTCCCATGAGGAGAGGACTGGGGGGGGATGGACATTGCTAAGCACTCACCAGCCCAGCCAGGCCTGTGCCCAAATGCAACTGTGTGGGTGGCTTCCTGAACCACAGGAACTGGGCCAGTCCCTGCCCCCTGCTCAAAGGCAGCATTTGCAGATAGAACAAAGCAGCCCTCTTCCTAAAAGATATTTCTGAGCTACGTCCCTGACAGTGGTGTGGGCTGCAGTGGTGGGGCTTGGACTGCGGTCCTCAGAGGGGAATTTTTCTCAGAGACAGCTTTGCTGGTCTGGGAAGGGAACCTGGGCTCTGGCCCTGGGAAATGTCCCAGCTACTGCCTCTGCCAGGAGACAAGCTAGGACAGGATGCTGGGTGTCTGGACCTGGGCCTGGTCCCCAGACTGGCCTGGTCCAGTTAGGAAGACCTGCTACCCACAGAGAGGGTGAGGGATGAGAAGAGATTAGAAGCAGGAAGAAAAGAGAGTAGAGATGGACTCTTCACCTGCCCCCCTCATTTCTATTCCTTTCCTCTTCCACCACTCTTCCTGACTGCTCCCCATCCCCTGGGGGGATTCAGCTGAAATACAACCGGCCCAACCCCAGCACTGTAGGCTGGACAGGAGCAACCACTCTGGATCTCTCTGTCTCTCCTGTTCCCCACCCAAGAAGCCCCATTTCTAGGACTATTAAATCAGTGTGCTTCCAACCCTGATGGTACATGTGCACCCACCTCAGACCACACCAACAGTCACACGCCCTGCCAGGTGTCCATGCATCATTCACTGAGCACCATCCCCCAACACACACACGCACACACACACACATGCACACGCACACACGCACACGCACACACACGCACACACATGCACATGCACACACACAC
Organism: Balaenoptera musculus; assembly: GCF_009873245.2. Taxonomy (NCBI): domain Eukaryota; kingdom Metazoa; phylum Chordata; class Mammalia; order Artiodactyla; family Balaenopteridae; genus Balaenoptera; species Balaenoptera musculus. The sequence goes on from NC_045786.1 coordinate 60,834,970, forward strand.
ATGGCTCCTGGGCTGAAAGTGTCAGCTTGTTCTGTGGAATCAACCTTGCCGATTTCCCCCTTTGCTGCTCTCCATCATTTGCCTGCTCTGTAATTTGTGTTACTTGTGACATCTTTTGTGCACAAGTCTTGCCCCTATGCATCTTCAGAGAACCAAAGCTGGTGTTGAGACACAGAAACTAGGCAGTCCTCACACGCACAGCCACACCCCATCATCGTGACAGTGTCAACCCAAGGAGGATTGTGCACTCGCACACACTCACACACACACACTCTGGAGCTCCCCGCGTTCAGTCTGCAGAGAGCCACCCCTCCCTCTCTGCAAGCCCTCCCCACTCACTTCCAGCCTCTCCCATCCCACCTGGTTTCCCCCCTCCATCCCTGAGCTGGAGGCACCAAGAGCAGGCACCAGGTGTAAACACCTGGTAAAATCACAAGACAAACAAAAAATCACACAAAGGATCCCAACGGGAGGATCCTATGGGCTCCTTCCTTCTGCTGTTTCCTCCTGCATCCTCCAGGCTTCCTGCCTCTGTCCCCCGACAAAGAGTCACCAAGGCCAGTTCAAATCGATTGTTTTATTGACTGTTTACATACAGACGCCTTTAGAAAAGGGTGCGGACTCCAAGGGGCTATTCAGCCCCGGGCCGCACTTGTGCTGCGCTTCACGGACAGGGCTGGTCCCGATGCCCCAAACCCCCCACCCCAACCCCTAGGCTTTTCTGCAAGAAAGAAAAAAGACCAGCGCCCGAGTCGCCGCGCCGCGTCCCCTCTCCCCGCCCTCCCTCCCGCCCGCCTCCCTACTCTACCCTTGACACACTTTTACAGGACACAGACTTTTCTCCTACAGAGCACGCTCGTCTAGGACTACAGCCGCGCAAATATTACTATTCTCGCGGAAGGAGGGGCGGGGCGGGGGGGCGCGAGGACCGAGGGGCTTTTCTCCATCCGGATCCCGCCGCACGGTCACGCGCCGGCTTTGTGCGAACCGGGGCGCTCGCCCCTCACCAGAGGCCCGGTCCAGGAGACCGGGGTTGGCTTCCGGCGCCCCTGGTGCTTCTCGAGCTGAGGTCTGGGCCGCATGCTGCAGCGCAAGCGGAGCTGTCGAGTCTCCAGAAATTCCCGACTGACCTACAACGAAATTGGCCCGGGACCAAGGCCGCACCCTCCGCGGAAACAGGGCGCGTGGTTTTGCGGCGCTTTAAGTTAGGAGAGAGGGCGAGAGAAGGCGGATTCCCCCCATCCCCAGACACGCACACACCCAGTTTTCCCAGAGGCTAGCAAGGGAGTGTTAGCACCAGATCCGGAGTGTCACTGTCTTTGAAAACAACGAAAATATGAAAATCGGAGCGCGGAGCTGAAAGGCGCCGCAGGCACCCGTCTCGGCTCCAGCTGGTCAGAAGCGGAGTGGGGGACGGGGGACAGAAGCGTTTGGTTCCCAGTCATAAGGGGGCTTTGAAACTAAAAACTGGGGAGTTGCCACAGAATTCCGGCTTCTGGGATGTGTACCCCGGAAAGGGCGGAGTAGGGGTTGAGGCGGGACCCCATAGCGCTCCACGCTAAGGACATCTCCTGGGGGTCCCGGGCTGACCCCCGAGCCACAGCATGCCCATCAGATGTTTCCAAAGTCTTCTCCCATTTCCTCTGGCTTCCGAGCCCACTGTGGAGCGGGCTCGGGGCGGATTTCGCTGATAATTGCGGTGGGAACGGAGAGGCTTGGATTTCGCCTCACGGTCAGCGGGTGGTGTCTTATACAGGGAGGGAGGAGCGGGGGACTGTGCTCGCCATGGAGGGGAATTCAGCCCACGAGGACAATGACCGTCGTGGGTGGGACTCCCCACTAGAAGTCCCCAGTAGTCAAGGTTAGGGGGTGGTAAGGGGGTGGAGTAAGTGAAAGTTGGGGGGGCATAAATCCTGCCAGCCCAAGGCTTCTGCTCCCAGGCACCCAAGGTGGGGGATGGGAATGGGCTGCCAGACGGGCTGGGGGTTCAGCCCGCTGTCTGCCTGTAGTTGCCGTTAATCTCCTGGGCGATGTTGACTGCTTCGGCACCCAGGGGCAGCCGATCACTGTACTCGGAGCCCGCCTCGAACTCCTCTTGGTTGGCCTTGGACTGGGATTCCACCAGCGAGCAGGCCGCCAGGCTCTCCTCCCTCTGCAGGTCCCCATCTGGGTCCCCCTGCTCTGCTTCTTCGTCAAGGCCCTCCCCGGGGGTCTCCTCTGGCTCCTCGCCGCCCGCCTCGCCGCCTGCCGGGTAGCTTTTCTCGGACTCGAGGTAGGAGGCACGCGGGTCGAAATCGGCGGCGATGCGCTTCTCCATGGGATCCGGGGCCTGCGGCCTCAGGATAAGACGGTAGGGCTTGCCCGGGTGTTTGGCCAGCAGATGGCAGCAGGCGGCGCCCAGCAGGGGCACGGTGGCCAGCACCAGGAGGAACACGCTCACGGCCACGATAACCAGCAGAGAGGGCAACTCTTTCTTGGTGGCGAACACCACTTGCACGTGGCAGGCCTCGCCTGCCAGCGCCAGGCACACGGAGTAGTTGGTCCCGGGCCGCAGGCCACGGAACCAGTAGGCGTTGACGCCCTCCTCTACACGCGACCACTGCACTGCTGCGCCGCCCCCCGCCGGGCACAGATAGAGCAGGCGCAATGGCCGCCGTCCGGGCCGCCCTGCTCCCGCAGCCGCGCCGGGCCCAGGGCCCCATCTTGCCGCCAGTGGTGTCAGCTGCACCCGCGCCTCGCGCTCCGCCACGTCCAGCGCGATGACGCCCAGCTCAAAGACATGCGGCTTGAGCTCGGCACTCTGGTTGAACGCGTGGTTGGACACGTACCGCGAGGGGTCCCCGTGGCCACAGCGTTGCTCCTCCACCGGGTCAGCAGAGACCTGGTCTTCCGCCTCTTCACCCTCACCTGCCTCCTCGTCCCCCTCCGGCCCTGCCTGTGTCTCCCCGAGGACGCTAACCCGGCCCAGGCCTTGGCTTTTGATTTTGCCCTCGGGCTTGGAAGGTAGGACACTGTTGCCCCGGGTTTTGGCTGTGGACTTACGCTCCGAGGTTGGAGCCTGTCCGTCAGGGTCTCCCCCTGCGCCAGGAGCGTGCTTTGGGGGCCCTGCAGCTGCCACTGCCACGTGAACTGACGTGGAGTTGGCACCCAGCTCGTTGTGGGCACGGCATGTGTAGATGCCTGCCTCCTTGGCACTCAGGAGGGGCACCAACAGGGAGCCGTTTGTAAGGGCCAGGAAGCGCGGGGTAGCTGGGGGCGCGGGCCAAGCGGGTGCTGGAGTCGGGGTTGGAGCCTCTGTCTGCGTTGGCCCGTCCCCATCTCCTTCCTCCTCCCCGTCTTCCGCCCCGTCCCCGTCGTCCTCCCCGCTCAGGATCGGCGGCACTAACACTACGGTGCCCCCCGGGATCTGAAGTTGCCATTGCAGGCGGGGCGTGGGGTGTCCTTCGGCGACGCAGTGTAGCATGAGCGTTAGGCCGGAGCGCAGGGGGCTGCCCGGCGCCTCAGGCGGCGGCTCAACACTCAGATGCACACTGGGAGGTACACAGGACAGGGCGGGCAGGCGGTGCACCGGCACCCCCTGCAGAGCAGGAGGAGAGGCGCACGCGATGGAGTCGGGCTCCGGTAAGGAGACCCGGGTGCTCGCGGCCCAGGCCTGCAGCCACACAAGGCTGCAACCGCAGTGGAAGGGGTTGTGATAGAGTTGCAGATGTGACAGCGCGCTTAGCGCATCGAAGGTGCCAGGAGCCAGTGTACGAAGCCGGTTGTTGTTGATGCGTAGGGAGCGCAGGTCGGGCAGTGCACCGAGTGCGTCCCGGGGCAACGAGCCCAAGCGGTTGTGGTTCATCTTGAGTAGCTGTAGAGCGCTCAGGTTACGCAGGTCGCTCCATGGGAAGCTGGATATGAGGTTGTGGCTCAGGTCGAGGTTCTTGAGCTGGCTCAGCACCGCCAGCGAGCCCAGCTCCACGGTGCGCACCTCATTGTGCGCCAGCCACAGCGACGTGACCTGCGTGACGTCGGCGAAGGCCCCACGCCGCAGCACGGTGATCTTGTTCGCCGACAGACTAAGCGTGGTCACGTTGGCCGGTAGTCCTTCCGGCACCTCGCGCAGCTCCTTGTAGGCGCAGTCGGCGAATTGGTGCGCGTACTTGTCCACACAGGCGCACGGCTCTGGGCACGCTCCGGCCACTCCTAGCAGCGCCCAAGCCAGCCACAGGGCCCTCAAGGGCACCATCGCGGATCCTGCAGGTGGAAGCCCGGGGAAGAGGGGAGAAGGTGACTCACTGAGCCCCAGCGTCCCTTCCCTATCCATCTGCCTCCTCCGTAAACCCGTCTAGGGCAGGTCCCAGGGCTGCGGTAACTTTCTCCTCTGTGCCCAGCAGCCTCTCTTAGGCACGAGTTGGAGCTCAGTAAAAGTCTTGGGATTCAATGCTTGCTCCCTCTCAGGGCCCTGACTTCCTTTTCTAGCCGCCTCGTACCTTGCTCTTTTTTCTCTACCTATCCCATCAGCCTGGGGCTGAGCCCTCCACAGAGTGGGCCGCTAGCAGGTCTGCCCTGGGCTTTGCATCGAGCCCTGACTATGTTTCTAAGCCTTCATTTAACTCAGTGAAAGGGATACATAGAAAGGGTATTTTTGTCCGTGACCGCCTGTCCTCCCTTGAACTCTTTGTCCCACGGCACAGCACTCGCCCACACACGCCCATACAAGCGCACAACAATACAAACACACGCCCAGGCACCTGCCATCAAACCGACAACTTCTGCAGGGGCTTAGGGGTTCACAACACATTTCCTAGACATACAAACACAAAGACACCCAGACACAGACACAATATATCCTGGAGACCTCATTGTTCTCTCAACTGAACACAGCATTTGTACAGCGTTCTCCACCACGGGGCAAAGTGCTTTCCTGTTCATTGTGAGAATTGACAGACACCAGGGCACAAGTCCTCACACAGACCAACCCACACACAGGGACACAGGCGAGCACTTGCGCCTGTGCACAGCCCTCTCAGACTGAAATCCCAGCGGATCAGCAAATGCTGAGAACTTGCTGCAGGTGGCAAGAGGCTTGGGACCAGGGAAACAGACTCATCAGGTCCCTCTTCAGCCGCAATTGAAGCCGCCTGCCCTGGGCTGCAACTCCTAGGAGGGGAAAACCAACAGGGCCCCTCGATCAACCTTCCTTCTCAGGAAGGAGGTCCTCCTCCGAGCTGGGACCAAGAGCAATGGAGGGAGGTCACTAAAGATCCTCACTCCCCCCTCTGCATCTTCCCAGACGGCTCCCATGGGGGCGGGGAAGTCCCTAGCCGATGGGTCAAGGGGGCTGCCACTAGCTAATCAAGTAGAAGGTTTAAGATTCTGCCTCTTTTCTGCAGCCCACAATGCCTGAGGACAACCCCCCCCCCCAATAAAAGATTCGTATCCGCAGTCATACAAACGGACTTACAAACAGATTCTCCGCTCCCACTTAGGGCTCCTGGCAGGTTCGGCAGAGCCCCTCCCACCCTCTGGTCTTTGGAACCCGCGTTCCCCACTCCCTCTTGCTCCGGAGGGAAGGCCCCTCCCCTCTTCTCCCCGGTCTCGCCTAGAGAGAGCCGGCAGGGTCTGGCACCCTGGACGGGATTTACCCCCATCTGGGTCAGTGTTACGGGGTGGTCTCCGCTGCTTACCCGCTGCTCGCTGACTCTCCGCGCGCTGCCCTCGGGCTGCAACCCCTTCTGCAGACTTGAGGTCGCGGAGCCAGGACGACAGCCCAAGGGCGCTTCCCACATCTGTTGCTGCGACTGTGGGGAAGATGGGGGAGAGGCAGAGAAAGGGACAGGTAAGCTGTGGACTCCCCTGGCCCTGAGGTCCCACTTCAGTTTTTCCTTTCGCCTCTGTTCCCCCCACCTCTCACTGGCTGCAGATTGAAGAGAGTCCTCGCGCGCTCCCGGGCTCAGCAGGGACGCGCACAGCCTCTCCCACCTCCCGCATCATCTACATTTGTTAAAGCCATAGAGACTCTTCCCCTGGCCAAGGGACGTTGGTCACAAAGGGGCGCCCCCACGCCCAGCGCCCTGGCCTGGCTCTTTCCAGTTCACCACACTCCCATAACCCTCATCCCCCCCCTCATTTACACATCTGTAGACATTGTCACTATCCCTAATCACACGACTCCCTCCCCATTCAAACGCGTTGGCACAGACACAGACCCTCGCACCCTCCACACAGTCGCTCTTCATATGTTAGAATTACCCGTCATCATGTAATAATCGCATCAATGTGTTGAGATCTCGCTACGTTCACACACATTTTCAAAGGCACACCTTCACCCGGGACGCTCAGCATTCCCCCCTCCTAAAGGCACACACATTCATGCGCACTCACCCTCACGCGCGGGTCCCGCCAGAGCCCGTTAGCTTTGCTGCTAATTGAATGCGAGCCTCTTTTACGCCCCGCAACACGTGAGACAAACCATCTTTGAGGAATTTGGGGGAAGGAAGAGCTCACTCCTGAAGGGGGGAGGGAAGCGTGTCTTTGCCTTAAAACTCTTTTTGCAAAGGCAGGCGGTGGCGCAGAGAGTCCTCGCGCGGGACCGGCTGAGCTGCGCGCCGCAGGGGTCGCGCGGACTCTTCCTTCCCGCACCCCCGCTGCTAGCCGCCTCCTCCCCGAAGCCACGTTCAACACGATGCATAATTGATAGTGTTAGCAGAGCGCCTCACCCTCCCTGCTATTTTTGCCTGGCTCTGGGCAGCTACGAGCCCTGGTTTCCCCAGCTCCCACCTCACCTCTTGCCAGCCCAACCCGAAGACTAGAACGCACCGCCCTACCGGGCGCTCCCCTGCCCAGCCTCCTCAGGTCGACTCTGTACGTCTCGCCTTTTGTGGCTAAACCACCGCTGGAAGACCACCGCCCAGCTCGAGGGCCCGTGCGCACCGCTGGGTGGGGCAGGGCGCGTTGGTACCAGCCTCCGCTCCCAGGAAGCCGGTCCGAGCGCACCCAAGGGCCTCGCCCTCAGGACTTGCCAGCTAGGGGCGAATGGGGCTCCGGGGCTGCAGCAGACGGCGGTGTGGAAAGGGATGGTTACAAAACGTCTGCTCCTTTTGAGCACTGTGGGTTGGAGACTTCAGGCTTGAGCATCTCTCTTCCTCCTCCGCCCCCGCCATCATCTTCACGGTCTAACGAGCAAACACACCATCAACCCCACACACTGTCCCCCAAAGCCTCTGCGGCCCGATACCGCCCTAATGTTTGACACCCTCACACAACAACGGGCCTCAGCAGACTCGAATATTCGCTGTTCCGGACTCTCGCTTCCTGTTTCTGGAGAAACCCCGATATTTCTTTTGGCGACAAAGAAGTGGAAGCCCAGGGTTGTCGAGGCATTTGTATAAAACGCGATTTCTGTTCCCCCTCAGTGCCCATGGCAGCCCTGGAGACAGAGTTGCTGACCAGAATCGGAAAAGGGGTGCAGGCTTCGGGAAACACGCAGAGCCCCTGCCTTCCCCGGTATTTCCATAGACACTGAGCACTCCGGGCGCACGTGTTCCCCCCAGCCCTCACTCGGGCCGTGGCTGTCTCTGGAGGTGGGTCGGTTTGGGGCCTCTGAGATCAATCTTCCGATTTCAGTGTTGAGCATTTTAATGAGCTGGGGAGGTGGGGGAGAGAGACGGGTGAGGAGCGCTGCCTCTAAAGAGACCACCCGATCGGGGTTCCGAGGAGCCTTTATAAATTAAATATGAACAGACTGGCGCACACACACTTCGTAGCCTTCCCTCTCTCCTATTCCTGCGGTCGCTACAGGCAGCCCAGCCAGCTGGGACCAGCGCATCTCGCTCAACCCAGAATTCAGAACCCAGAACTTCATTCCATCTGCCCGTGCCTGTAGTTCCCACAGACGCCCCGGGGGAGGGGCGCGGGGGCGCCCTGAGGGAGACGGTGTCTTCGAAGAGGGAGGAGGAGTAAGAGGATCTTGACCGTGCGGTGGGGGCAACGAGAGCAGGTCCCTAGTCCAGGAGTGAGTCCGGGCGGTTTGGGCGGAATGGCGCGGCCGGCTGGCCTGGCACAGACCCTTTGTCTGCGGAGCAAGGGGGGCGTCCTGGGTGTGTTGTCCACGCGTCTTGGTAATCCTGAAGGGCAATTCGAGGAGCCTTGGCCAAGGAAGAGGGATCTGGGGAGCCGGGGGCCGAGCAGCGAGGTTGGAGAATCGGGTCCTGTATGGGGGTCCTGGAGACTTTCCCTGGCGGGGGGAGGGGAGCCTGGCGTAAAGGCAGTGACCGAGGCTCAGGCACGGAGGCGCGCGACTTGTGGACTCTCCACCCATTTTTCACCTCTCTTTATTTTGTGCGTTGGGAGGTTCTCTTTGCTTTCGGCTAGGAGGCGTACAGGGAGGCAAGCTGGGGATAACTTGGAAGGGTTGAAAGACTGGAAGACAGAGGCTGGGGAATGGAAGGAAAAATGAGCTCGCTCACTCTCCGCGGAGAACTTCCCGGACCGCAGGGACCCCACCCGCCCGAGTCCTGGGAACCTTTGGGGCCTGCAAGCCAAGAAAGACCCCCTTTCCTTGCTCTTTTGCCGGGGATGCTGAAGCCAGGGGAATTCTGCAGGGAGACAGGGCATCAGGCGCCTGGAGGGCGACTAAGGGCGCAGTGGTCACCCAGGCGAGGGCGCCGACTCCCGCAGACCCCCGCAGCTCCCGCCCACTCTCCAGCAAGCGCTTTTGTTCCCCAAGCCTGCCCTGGGGAAAAGACAACCCTTACCCCCGCCTTGGACCCTGAAGAGTTCAGTGCCCGCCCTAGCAGGGCTAGACCCCGAGTCGCCCCGGGCAGAATCCGCCGAGACCTAGGATGGGAGGTACGACTCCAGGATCAGCCTCCGAGCTCAGCTAGAAGAAGCCTGAGAGCATCTCGACCGGCGCCGCCAGGCGCGCAGGGGCCTCTAATGTCTGTAATGTTGATAATGGTACAGTTACTGAAGGGCTGGGGAACCGGGAACGAAGATACCACCCCCACCGCCGCCCAAGTCTTTGATGGTTAAAGAAACAGACACCTAATTAGGTGTGTGGAAGTAGGGGAGAGGAGGGATACAAGGTTCCAAGACACCAGCGTGGAGGGCCCAGATTTGGAATCTACAGAATCCGGGCTAAGGCTTTTTGACCAGGCTGGGGTGCCGACCCTAGATACACCCAGGGCGGAGAGCTGGAGCTCTGGGCAGCTTTTTGTGGACCTCTAACTTCGACCTTGCCGACCCGCACGGTCCCGAGAGTAGGGCGGGTTAAAACCCCCGGATCCCGGCACCAGCTACCCGGGTTCGGTCTATTCAAAGTCTCGGGCCCAGGCCTGGTTCGCGCGCGCCCCCTGCTGGAAACCGCCTGCCGGGCTCAGAGGCGCGGGGCAATGGCTGGGGTACCCTGGGCCCCGAGGATCGGCGGCTTCAGCCCGGGACCCGGGCGTGCGCTGCTCCCGGCTCTGCATCCTGTGGCGCAAAGTTCCGAAGTGGGAGACGCTAAACCAAGGCACCGAAGCTTTCCTTCCCATGCCCACCCAGCGTTATGTCCCAGGAATCTGCAGCCTCCTCACCCCTGCCCAACACAGGCAGAGCCCCGGCTTCGCACCCCATTGTGTTTTCAATGCCCAGGGCGCAATAGGCACCCTCTGGATGCTCATTGAGCAAGCCAGTAAGTTTAGTTCTCCTGGGACGAAACCTTCCTGTACTCCTCCCCAACCTTCCCTGTGTGGCATGAGTGCTTTCTCTCTGAGTCCAGTACCCAGGCCTAGAAGGTAGTCCTTAAGTCTTCTGACTTTGCCAGGGACTTATAAAATGCCTGAGATCTGAAAGAGAAAATAGTTTTCAGGCTCTAAGAGGGGAATAGAAAACTGCAAAGTTGGAAGTAATAGATGTTTGATTAAAGGTTTAGGACATATAACACTGTGCAGACGATTCAGTTGCACCTGCACTCAGAGCTGTACATGCCCTTGTTTTTAACGTGCCAGGTGGGTGATTTAATGAATGAGGGAGAGTCCCTGAGAGTAAGAAAGCCAGGACCCAGAAGGGCATCACAGATCCCCAGCATAGCAGCCTACTCAGCAGACCCTTCCCACCTGCCCTCCAGCTAGAATCTCCTAAACACACAGCTTCCCACCTTTCAACTTCTGGAGTCCCCGTTATAACCCCCCCCCCCCCCGCAACCCCTGCTAACTTCCATCTCTCCTTTCCCTCATACACATACTACATAGTGGTTAAGAGGGAAGATTCTAGCATGAGGCTCCACCATGTACTCACTGTGTGACCTTGGCCAAGTTACTTAACCTCTCTGTGCTTGGGGGTGGGGAAGGGGTATAAATAAGAATACCCATTTTATTGGGTTGCTTGAGGATTAAATGAGTCAATGCATGCAAAGCACCTAGTACCTGGTACTTAGGTAGTGCTCAGAAATGAGTTTTTATTTTTTTCAACAATAGCTAGAATTAGCCATCATTATTACCTTGCAGCGTTGGGTACAGGTATCTTGAGGTTCTGCTGAACCTGCTCCAACATGCTTGTGCCCTGCTTCCCCAGTAGGGGGAAAGACCTTGGCCCTTCCCCCAAATATCTCTCTTCACTCCCCCCTACACCTCCCACACACCATGGCATAGGTAAAAATCAGAATTACTATTATTATTTGTAAAGATTTCTAGTCTCAGATACTTAAACCCAGATTCTGACATTTGCAGCTGTCACCAGTGTGCCTGTTTGGGAAGAGAGACCTGCAGCTGCAGGCTTGGAGAAAGGTTTTTAATTAAAACCACGATCTGTTTAAGTATTTATTGGGCTCTGTAACTTTAATTATTTTCTAGGGAAAAACAGAAAAATCCACATTTGCATATGGGAAGACTGTTGATTTCAGAGGAGAGTAGCAACCTGTGGCAGTTTGCTGGAGGCAACTGGGAGGAATTTCCTGAATGGTTCAAATGAAGCTCGACGTTATTAATAAGCTGGGATCCAGTTCATGACCTTCCTCCCAGTGCTTTCATGAAATTAGCTTAACTTTCTGGCAAGGCTCTTTATTGCCATCAAAATTAACGACAGCTCTTCCAGTGGCATCTCATGTAATTATCTGGGTCTGTGCTTGTCTCACCAAAGATGGGAAACTCCTGCCTGGAAGAGGCAACACTCCTGCCTGGGCAACGTGCTTAGCTATTCTACCCAGCCCAGGCAGGACTGGTTCCCCCAGAGTGGGAGTCCAGCCCCTCCATGGCAGGGGGAAGCAGGGGAAGGGAGGGCAGGGAATTATTTATGATGCTTCCATCTGCAGATAACAAAATTCCCATCTCAGTGTTTTAAACTATTAAGTGTATCATCTCACAAGCAGGAAGCCAGGCTGGCGGCTTCAGGGCTGGTTGATTCAGTAGCTCAATGACATCGGCAGGCTCGGGTTCTTTCTGTCTCTCTCCTCTCCCTTAACAGGGCTTCAACTTGAGACTCATGTCCCTCAGTGTCATTGGAGGGTTTCAGCAGCAGCTGGAGTAACATGCTTATCAGTAGCAGACTAGCGGAAGAGAGAGACTGGATTCCCTTTCCAGAAGCCATCACCTCTCCTAAGGTCTTCTTGACACATATTGGCTTAGGACTCCCCATCTTTGAGCCAATCACTGGCAAAGGGGATGGAATTGATTGGCTTAGAGTAATCATCTAGCCCTGAAATGGATGTCGAGGAGTCAATCCCAAGATTCACTATAAGCAAGAAATCCCCTTGAAATAGAGGTTGGGGAATTGCAGGATCAGAGTAATCTAACACTGTATCAAAATGAATTGAGAGTGACATAATTATAATGAACTGTAGTAGATACCCCTTTACCTGAAAATTAGACCAGTCTATGTCCACCATCCGTGACGAGGGTCAGGGCTCAATGTGTGACCAGGATCAGGGAGCTCTTTTGGGTAGGCATACAAACTATTCTCTGCTTTCATAGAATTCTTGAAAGGATAAAAATCTGTTCTTGGAAATGCCTGTGCTGGGATCCAAAGCTATTTTGGGAGCAGTGGAAGTTTCAGTCGTTAGTTGGATATTTATGAACAGGAGACGTTTCTGAATTCAAAGATGTTCCTACATGACTTCACATACTGAACATGTCACCGGGTCCCATGGCAGAGGAGAGAGGCACTTTACTGTCGAGGTGGAAAACAGGAGGAAGAATTCTACTGGTTTTATGAAGAATGCAGAGACAGCACAAAGGTGCCAGCTTCACAAATTTGCTGCGTGATCTTAAGCAACCCCTTGGCCTCTCTCATTCTAAGTCTCTACCATTGCGAAGGTAGAAGAATGGGCTAGATGTGCTCTGGGGCCCTTCCAGGGCTGCTGTCCTTGGGTGCTGTGGCTTGAGAAGCAGGTTTGCAGGTTGGATTGGGGTCTCTAGGGAGCGTCTGCCAGGGCTTCCTGCAGGAGGAGGTCTTCAGAAAGTCTGGGGACCACCGCTTACCCTCCTCCTCATGCCCCTGGGCAGTTTCTTTGTTTTCCCCACCACACTGCAGCCTGCCTCATCTCTTGAGACCCTCAGCACACCTGGGCCCAGGAGCTAACTACCCCCCCCCTTCCCCAAACTGCTACACACAACTCTGTGGGCAGGGGGAGTCCTGCTACAAAACACTTCCTTCACATAGTAGGAGTCGGGGGGCAGAGGGGGTGTTGTGATTAGAGATTAAATCTGACCAATGAATGTTTCAGGAGCCTGGTGTGTAGGCCCAGGAAGAAAGGCCAAAGCTGCCAGTAGCTCCCTGGCTGGTGGGATGGGCTATGGTGGGGGCGTGATGCAGAAGGGAGACACAACTCTTCCAGCAGTTGAGGCCACTCCTCCCTGTTCTGGGGCCCTCGACTGTTCATTGCCTGGTGCCATCAGAGGACATGGAGAGAGGTCACAATAAATATGTAGTCAGAGACTCCCTCCCCGTAACCCAGTGTGGTCCCCAGCAGAGCCCACAAGGGCAGGGCCCAGGGAATCTCCTCCTCCTCCTCCATCCCTCAGACTCAAAGCTCTTGGAGGGTCACCCAAGGTCTCTGCATCCACTGTCCCCATCAAAGCCCATGGGGGCACATGGCGGCATGGACTAAATTGAATTTCCTCCTGGGTATCTTCAGTCTCTTGCTGTCACCAGGCTTTTCATTTGTTTTTGGATATGGTTTCCCAGAAGCAGAGCTGAGACAAGGATTCACACACCAGTGACCCATTAAGGAAATGCCTTAGCAGAAACCAGCAAGGGAACAGGGAAGCCATGGAAGGGGAGGAAGCCAAGCCAGGGTGTGATTTCAGGCAGTCTCAGCCTGACCCCAGGAAGCTCTAGGCATAATCACACCTCAGTTTGCCCTGATTTAGGTAGGGAAGCTTGGCTTCCACAGACGCACAGCAGCCGGACATTCGCTAGGGGCTGCCCTCGGGGATGGAAACTTCCAGGCATTTCCCTCTCTCTGTGCCTGTAGGCAATCAGTTCCAGTAGCTGAAGGACAGGCCTCGGAAGAAAGTCACAGGTATGAGCTGTCAGAAGTAAAGCACACAGAAGCAGAGGGATGGGCATGCAGAAACAGGTCTGCTACGCCATTCATTCCACAAATAGTAACTCAGTACCACCCCCCCCAACACTCCCCCCAACCCATGTTACCAGGTGCCCTGATTGGCCTGGGTGCCATTGTGAACTAGGCAGATGATGTCTTTGCCCTAAGAGAGCTTACAGGCTCCCGCATCTCCCAACATGTTCAGACATCCTGTGTGCGTGAACCTTGGGGCTTCTGAAAGGCTAGTGTCCCTTGGACAGGCTCCATCTGCTCCATCAGGTCACCTGGGGCCAAAGCCGGAAGGACTCTTTGAAGCCTGCACTTGTCTTAGACAAAGGACAGACAGGGAGTTGTCCAGAGTTGCAGAGCATCAGAGCTCAGGGCCTGGAGGTCTTCTCTCCCTACCCCTCCGCTTTATTGGAGAGAAGACAGGCCAAGAGGGAGGTCACAGAGCAGGTAGGGCCGGGAAATGCCCCCAGCACTCAGCTTCTCTGAGATGCCCTCCCAGGGCAGTCTGGTCAAGGGCAAGCTGAGCTCAGTGGCCATCGCTGACCTTGCTGGTTAGGAAGCCCTTGAGACTCTCTGGAGATGTGGCTTCTCCGATGGCAGAGAGCAGCTGTTTCTGGAGTGGGACAGGTGCCCCTACTTCAGGTCTCTTGTATTAGCCCCCTGTAGTCCTCCTCCAGGGCTCGTGGGCATCAGAAGCAGAGCCATGCACATGCCTGGGAGGGATGAGGTTGTGCCCTGGATTGGAGCAGCCCTAATCGCAGCATGCGGATCCCCAGCCAGGCAGCCAGCTGGGGCAGAGGTTTGGAGGAAGGAGAGCCCTGCCTCTGGTGGGTCCTGGCCCGATGCAGACGTGCCTTCAATCTGCACCCAGGCAAATCCAGTTCTAATGGCCACATCTTGGTAACAACCAGGCAGAGTTCAGTGTAAGGGGATCCAGAGCAGGAGATCAGGGGTTGGGGGCTTTTCCACTGACTTCCTGTGAGACTTTTGGAAAAGCTTCTCTCCCTTCTTGGTTCCAGTTTTCTCTTCTGTGCCTTGGGGCTAATCATCCCTCCCCACCCCAGTGCCTCAGCTGGGACAGTAGCTCCGATGTGTCACATTCTCCCTCATCAGGCCTAACCCTACCCAAATTCATCCCCAGCAGGGACGGCCTCCCCCCACCCCCCGCAGTTCTCTGCAATGTCCTCTTTGAAGTTCCCCCAATAGGCTTTCCTGCCGCCTGCAAAACCAGCATGGACAGGCTGAGAAGGTTGAACCGGTGCAGCGCCTGAGATACCTCAGCCTGTATCCCCGAGCCCTTATCTCCAGACCCAGCTGGAAACTTGATGTGTTTATTTGCTTCTCCCAGGACCTCCTCTGTTCAACCCACATCTTTGTTGGTGCTGCCAGAAAGTGACCTGCCTGCAGATGGCTGTGTGTGGTACCCAGGTGGGGGCTGAGGAGGGAGGGGACCGTAGTAAATCCCTCCAGCCTGCAGCCTGCATGGTGACCCCGTCGGGGTAGAGGAGACAGCGGAGGAGGTTTGGAGAGATGGGGACAGAGGCACCAGGAGAAGGATTTAGGGACAGAGTTGCCCAAATCCTAAATGGACCGGAACCAGAAGGGAGGGAGGGGAGGGAGGAGAGGAAGGGAGAAGCCCGCAGTACTTAACGGGAGTCAGCACAATGCCTTCTCCTCTGTGGCGTTGGATGTATAGAGTTCTTTTTTTTATTGAGGATTGCCAATTCACAAACTTTAGTGCTTTATGTATCTCATTTAATCTTCACAATTTTCTAAGTATGTTTTGTCACCCCCAGTTTGCCTATGAGACCGCAGAGGCTAAGTAGTTTGTTCAAGGTCACACAGCAGAGCTGGGATTTGAACCAGGTCCCTCCAAAGCCCACGTCCTAACTACTACTCAGCATCCTTGCCCACCCCAAGCAGACTCGACAGGGGCACCACCACCATGGGCCCAGCCTCACCCACCCACTGCCTCCTCTTTGGTTGGTCTGATTTACTCTAGAATCAGTCCACTGTGGTGTCAAGCCAGGGCTTTATGGCTGTAGAACTCCAGGAGAATGTCAGCCCTCGGGTAAATTCTACCCCCAGGCCCTCTGAACTCGGTCTGCGCAAAGAACTCAGTTTTAGACAATCAGACAAGCGACACTGGATTTCACAATATCTCCGATCATACTTGTTTGGCTGGATAGCTTTGTGGAAAATTTCTGTGGTTTGCTAGCTAGCTTTGGTAATCTGCTTGGCTATCAAGTTTGGGATATTTATAATATTTATAAACTGACTTTAGCATAGTCCAGGCAGCTGGTCTTTAAAGAATTCTTCTGGGCTGAGTTTAAGGAAGTTCCCTGAGCCAAGAATGAAGGAATTTTTCCCTCTGTTGGCAGCAAATGCATTTTGTAGGAGTGGGTAGAGATTTTCAAACTTTTTGTTTTGTTTTTTGAGAGGGGGAGTCAGTTGAAATTCTTGACCCTTCTCTCAGTAGAGTCCCCACAGGCATTTGCTTTATTCAGGTCCAAAAGGTTTGGAGCTGACACCTGGATTCCGAGACAAAAATAAGTGATGGTGCGGCCCCCTGTCCCTCCCTGTCCCCAGGCTCATCCTGGACCTGGGCCTGGGACTGAGCCCAGGACCAAGGCCACCCTGGGGAAGCATGTCCTCAGAGACCTCTGCCCACGTTCCCTCCCATCTCCCTGTAGCCTGCTCTCACCTCACCCCCACCTGTGAACTGAGCCGCATGGAGGGGCTAACACCCACCATGACACTTCTTACTTGCATTATAACTGGGGATAGGGTCTTACCCTAAATCATGCATTCTCAACGGGGGCAACATTGCCCCAGAGGGGATGAAAATTGGTCCAGGGTGGAGAGGGCACTGACAACCTTAGATATTCCAGTGGTTTCTGACCCTCCAAAGGACCACAGAACATAAACAGATATACAGTACATCTGTGTAAGGAAGAAGTAAAATGATCTCTATTTGCAGATGACCTAATCTTGTATATAGAAAATTCTAAGGAATCGCAGTACTAAAATTTAATTGGGGGAAGCAATCCCACTACTGGGCATATACCCTGAGAAAACCATAGGTCAAAAAGTGTCATGTACCACAATGTTCATTGCAGCTCTATTTACAATAGCCAGGACCTGGAAGCAACCTAAATGTCCATCGACAGATGAATGGATAAAGAAGATGTGGCACATATATACAATGGAATATTACTCAGCCATAAAAAGAAATGAAATGGAGGTATTTGTAATGAGGTGGATGGAGTTAGAGTCTGTCATACAGAGTGAAGTAAGTCAGAAAGAGAAAAACAAATACAGTATGCTAACACATATATACGGAATCTAAGGAAAAAAAAAAAAAAGGCCATGAAGAACCTAGTGGCAAGACGGGAATAAAGACACAGACCTACTAGAGAATGGACTTGAGGATATGGGGAGGGGGTGGGGTGAGATGTGACAGGGTAAGAGAGTGTCATGGACATATATACACTACCAAATGTAAAATAGATAGCTAGTGGGAAGCAGCCGCATAGCACAGGGAGATCAGCTCGGTGCTTTGTGACCACCTAGAGGGGTGGGATGGGGAGGGTGGGAGGGAGGGAGATGCAAGAGGGAAGAGAAATGGGAACATATTGTAGATGTATAACTGATTCACTTTGTTATAAAGCAGAAGCTAACACACTATTGTAAGGCAATTATACTTCAATAAAGATGTTTAAAAAAAAAATTTAATTGGGGGAGTCATGACTAGGAAAAAATTTGTCTAAAAAGGCTCCTTAGGGGGGCAGTAATGGGCAAAAAAGTTGGAGAAGCACTGTCCTTAAAGAAAAAAATAGAATTAGGATAAGTTCAAATTCTGGGACACTGGGACCGGAAGGTTGGGGTGTGAGTTTTCTGGGCCCTGCATCATGTGAGATCAACAGACCAGGAGGGCACGGGAAGGAGAGAGTGGAAAACCACCCCCCACCCCCCCCAAATGCATGGCAACGCATTGGGCAGTGTGGGCCACAGAGGCCTCCAATGTAGACACAGTCTCCCTGTGGGGCAAATCCCACCTCTGCCACATTCAAGTTTAATGACCCGGAGCAAGGTACTCCGCCTTCCTGCCCTAACCCTCACCCCACGTCCTGGACAGAACGAGGATGATGATGTAACCGCACAGGGTGTCTGGGGAGACTAAATGAGGTTAGCTGTGCTGAATGAGAAGAGTGTCCAGCATGTAGTTATCTTTCAGTCGTGTTAGCTGGGAGCTTTATTCTCCTGGTTGTCCAGGAGTCTTTCACACCTGGATGGGATGGGTCATTGTGCTCTCTCCAGGGTTCAGTGAGCTCAGGTGGAACCTCTGCTGGATGCTTCTAGAAGAGGATGGGGAGGGAGTCTGACTACACTTGAGGCTCTGTATTAGGGGGTCCTCCTCAGAAGTTCCTGCCCATCTGTCCACAGTTTCATGGACTTTTCTGTTGCTCAAGTGACACCTGTATCTTGAAGAGTGACTCTAACTCCATTCCTTTTTTTTTTTTTTTTAAATATATATTTTGGCCATGCCACGAGGCTTGCAGGATCTCAGTTAGTTCCCCGACCAGGGATTGAACCCAGGCCACAGCCGTGATGGCACCGAATCCTAACCATTAGGCCACCAGGGAACTCCCTATCTAACTCCATTCCTAATTAAATTCCTAACTCAATTCCTAACTTTAATGACCAAATATGACCCTAAATTTGATATAACCCCAAATCTTAACCTTAGGCCTCACCCCGACTCCTAACCCCACCCCATCTTATTCCGGTTCTAACGTGGGTCCTAACCTTAGCTCTGATCCTTACTCTAATGCCCCTGGTAACCCAGTATTTCCCAAAATTAAGTCCCCCACTTCCACAGTCACAAGTTTTGCTATACCTGTGTTCCTTCTGAGCTTGTAGTTACTTCATATTTGTCTTTAAATTAGACCTGTAAAGAATCCCATTTTAGCATCATTCTGAGCAACCATGTTCCAGAAATCACGGTGTTGAGAGGCTGGCTATATTTTTTCTAATGGATGTTAAAATAAATACAAAGCGGTTAACACGTTAAAAATGTTTCTCCATGCACCATCTACCTAAAGATATCTCCCACACCACCGGAAGTATGCGTGGCACTTTGGAAAAGACTGCTGCTACCCAGAGCCTTTATCTGACACCACACCCCTCGCCATCCGCGGAGAGTAGCAGCCTCGACACCAGGCCCTGTGAGGCTGCAGCGCCCTCTGCTGGTGAGTCTGGGAGCTGCTCTAGCTCAGCTCCCCTTCCATCTGGGCAGGATCCACAAGGTGCGACTCTCTCTGACTTGACATTTCATGTCACTAGCTGTGTAGTTCCCTTAATTGTGAGGACTGAGGAGAGGTGAGAAAGGACCCCTTCCTCTAGGTATAGGGCAGCCGGGGTGTGAGGTGGAGACAAGCCTAAGGTCAGAGGAGGTGGGTGGGGGCGGGGCCAGCGGGAGGTGCAGGGTGAAAGGTCAACTCTGAATTATGGAGAATTGTCAAGGTTGGCACTAGGGGTCAGAGTGAGTCTAGGGTAGGAACAAGGGTGGAGGTGGGGCTGGCCAGGGCTAGATGAGGGGAGGGTGCAGGGTGGGGGAACAGCAGGGCCAAGCACTGGAGCAGTGGCTGAGTTTTGTGCAGTTAAAAGGAAGAGCAAGGTTGAGGTTAAAGCAGATTTTCAAGTGACCTTCCTGGGGGTGCACTGAGCTCTTGGGCCTCAAAAAGAGGCCTGAGAGTAGGGGAGGGCTGGGAAGGGCTGAGCTGGGCTGCCACAGGAAAGCTGTTGTCTGCTCCAGGTCTGTGTGGCTGAAACCTCCCATCTGGGTGTTTTTGGGACACAAAGTCACCTACTGCTCAACCACTCCAAGGTAGGCTCCCCTGCTCTCCCTCCTGGCTCCCTGGGACCCAGGACCCCCCCGCCCCACTAAGTTGTCTGCTCCATGCCAGATCTTGTTCTTTATTCCCTTGAAGATAAGCCGAAGTCCTTTGTTGGCTAAGATCCAGTATCTGTTTACTTTTCTATAACTTATAAAGCAATAAGACTGTCATCTTTGTTGTCAGTAAAATAAGATCTTACATTTGTGTGGCTCTTCATACATTAAAAGGCTACTTTCACAAACATTTTCTCATTGGTTCACACAAGATCCTATGAGGTAAAAACAACCCATATTATACCATTTTACAGAGTCAGAGCCTAAGCATCAACGAGTTTGATGCACCAGACTAGAGTCAGAGGCAACTAAGTGAGGATTGAAACTCAGTGTCCTGACTTCTAGCCCAGCAAGCTTGTGGTTAGTTGACATGGATAAACCTGAGATAGAATTCAAAGATGAAGCACAGGAGACATATTTAGATTTGCAATGAGAGACTAAAACTCCAGGACTGGAATTTGGGCACCTGGGACAGGTAGGTGGGGCTAAGGGTAGTGGCACTGCTCAAATCACATTACCTGGCTTGTCACCCAGGCCATGGGGGTGCTAATTCCTACACTGCCTGTGCCAGGGGAATCCCTGCAGGCACTAATGAGAACTCCATCTGTGACATCCAGGGTACAGGATTATCCAGCAGGGGGCAGAGGGAAAGTTCCTACAGACCCTGGTTTCTGGCCCCTGACTCCCTCTAGCGGGTAATTCTTGAAGCTGGTGCTTCTTTCCCTCCAGGTGGCTCCCTGCTTTGGAGATGATCCCAGACAGGCCCACCCTGGTCTGCCCACTTGGAATGGGGGTTCTTATCCTTGAGGCCCATACCTGAGCAACAAGGGGCGCTCAGCTCTGCTAAGTCCTGAAAGACCCCCCACAAAGAACAGCTATGCCAGCAAGTGCCCCGTTCGCCAGGCAAGAGGCTGCTCAGTGGCTCCTGGGGTGGGCTGAGCAGAGTCTGTGATTGGTGCATCAGGCTTTGACGATTCGCATCTTTATTGGAGGCTGTGACAGTGGAGAGAGGGCAGAACAGCCCTTTGCTGTAAAACCTGTGATCAACTCCATCTGAAGGTAGAAAGCATTGTGAGGCTGGGCTTGGAGCTGGCAATCAGCAGGCTCAGTCCCGAGGTGGGGCTGAGGGGAAGAAGCTGTGAGGAGTGGCCCAAGCGCTGCCTTGCTGCTGCCAAGATGGTCATCACAGCCAGACTGAGGCTCCAGCCCCCTCCTTCCCTCACCCACCAGCCTGTTTTACTGAGCTTCAGAGCCAGTGCCTACTTTAAATCGGAATCTTATTTGAAATGCATCAGAGTTCACTGTTAGAGCCAGCACTCTCAACGTGGTGGCATGTTCCTATGCGATCCCTCAGTGGGTCTTCAGGGCCCCCGCTGGATGGGGGCAGGGGTGTGGGTGCAAAGCCTTCACCCACGTGAAAGCTGAGGCCATGGAGGCATCCCAGTATCAGGGGGCCAAGGAAGAGGGATGGGAGAGGGGCAGAGGGGAAGGGACAGTGGTTCTGCTAGTCAGACGAGACTGGCCTGACCTGCCTGTGTTCTGCTGCTGACCTCTAGTGTGACCACAAGGTTGGGGACCTTAGCTTAGGGCTGGGACCAAGGGTTCAAGAATGAAAACCTCCTTGACCACTGCCTCAGAGGCCTGCTGTCCATTCCTAAAACCCCAGAATGGCAGAGTTGGATGCGAGCTCTAGGACCATGCCGGCTAACCAGCCCATTTTATAGGTGGGGACGTGGGGGCTCAGGAAGGGGCCCTTCCCTGGGTTCCGCTCAATGCACACAGTCAGGGCCCGGGCCAGGACCTTCTCTGCTGTTCCACACTGCTTCTCCCTGGAGGAGCAGTCTATCAGAGCAATGGTTCTGAAACTTGGCAGGCATCAGAATTGTCTGGAGAATGCACTAAAGCAGCTTGCTGGGAGATTCCAATGCTGCGGGTCCCTGGAGTCCACTGAAAGCGGCGCTGGGTTGGAGGACACACCTCAGGAGGGCTGGGGGCCGGGGGCAGTGCAGAGGGCGTGAAGGGCAAAGCCTCGACTAAGGGGAGGCATCTGTGTGGGCAGGAGGAGGGAAGCAGGCTTGGAAGGGTCACAGTCTGGAAGCACGGACAGGCATGGAGCAAGCAGCAGCCCCTGTCTCTGCTGAGAGGAGGCCCTTTGTGGGTGAAAATACTTCGGAGGGGAGGTGAACAGAGCTGGCCTCTGGGCAGGCAAAAGCTAGGAGAACCCAAATCCCTAAGGGGTGGTTTGGTTTGAAAGGCACTTTGGTACCCCTGGGACCGCTGGTGTTGCAGGCAGTGTCTGTGGGTGCTGTCAGCAGGTCCCCCCTGGGGCCATGGCCAGGGGTCAGGGAGGAGTGGCAAGGACACCCTTGGGAGTGGGAATCGGGTGGCTGGGGCAATACGGGGGCCACTTCGATAGCCCAGCGGCCAGGCCTTCTCCACCAGGGACCTCCCTGGTTCTGGCACCTGGAGGAGAGGGGCCAGGGGTCTGGTGAGCTAACTTAGCCGTGCTCCCAGGGCCGCACAGGGATCTGTGCGGTGGCTGCTTGGCAGGTGGCTGCTTGGCCTTGGAACCTTCTCTGTGGGCTTTTTAGAGAAGAGGAATTTGGTCCCAGAGAAGGAAACTGATTCTGGACCAAATGACAAAGGAGAACTGGGGACCAGGACCTGGGAATGCTGTGATGGGCAGGGCCTGGCTCAGGGACCCCATCCCTCTCTGTCCCCAGAAGAGTCTGAGCCAGTCATCCCTTCCTCTCAGCTCTGCTGGGAAGCCCTTTCTGCCAAGCTGTGGCCAGCCAGAGGGGTAGCAATGCCTTCTGCCCCTGCTGAGGCCGGCCCTTCCAGCAGACCTTCGAAGTAGGTGCCCAGAGCCTGCAGGTTGAGTGCAGGCTGGCTTGCGGGCAACGAGGGGGTCTGTAGGCTCAGGAAGCGGTTGTACTTCCTCAGGCCCCCCTGCGGATCACGGCGGTGTGCGGTCAGCAGCTCCTTGAAGTTGACCATGTGCAGGGCCAGCAGGCGGGCCTCAGCCCGGGGCAGGACAGCCGCCCGCACCAGGGGCTGCAGGGACGCAAAGCACTGCAGGCTGCTGAAGGAGTGGACGTGCGGGGCCAGCTGGGGGCCCGGGGACACCTCGAGGAGGCGGCACAGGTCGCGCATGGTCAGCACAGCTGCCAGGGCGCTGCGCTCACTCATGTTTCTCGCCAGGTAGGTCTTGGCCAGACTCTTGAGTTTGAAGCTGCTGGCCCCGGGCACGCACTCCCGGATGAGGGGCAGGGCGGCCAGGAAGCCTGAGATGGCGTTCTGGAACTCCCCCAGCTTGTTCATGTTCTCCAGGGCCTGGAAGAAGTAGGGGAGGCCGGGCCCCCACAGCTTATAGCAGGCCAGGATGGGCCGGCGCATGTTGCCCAGGAAGCACAGGAAGTGCTGCAGCCCCACCTCCAGGGAGACGGCCTTGGAGTAGATGTTGAAGGCCTCGGGCTGGATGATCACGCGGAATTGGCTTTCCTGGTTCACGGCCGCCAGCTGGCTAATATTCTGGGCTGGGCAGGAGAGAAGGGCAGCGTGAGGCCCCAAGGGCACCGTGGGGCACCACCGGGAGCAGGGGGTCCTCTAGGGCTGCCGACCCCCCCCCCATCCAGAGACCCCCACCTTGGGGCCTGCTGGCAGGAAACAAACATCAGCCTCAAATGCAGCTCTGACCCTGGCTCTGATGGGGACGGGGCTCAGAAGGGGAGGCGGGGCTGCCCTCTACGCCCCCTTGCTCCCCTGCTGGAGTCCAGCTCCCTCCTGCCCTGCCACCTTCCCGAGTTCACCAAACGCTTTCACTCTGGGTTCCTCCTGTCTGTCTTCTGCCAGCCTCCACCCACCTGCACTCGAGACCCCTCACTGTCTCTGCCTAGCCCTCCACTCCCTTTCCCCTGGCCTCCAATCCCATCGGTCACATAGCTAAGGCCCTCAGCTGTCAGAGCACTGGGTCAGACAGCACACCTGCCCGGTCCACTCCATGCAGAGCATGGCCCAGAATCTTCCAGTGAGGTCTGCAAACTGCTTCTCTGTCCTGTGGAAACACCTGCTGCTTCCGTCTGCCTGGGCTGGCACCACATTGAGTCCAGGCCACAGGACAAGGCCTGGCCTTCTGCAGGGCCAGGGCAAGCACTGTGGAGTTGAGGGAGAAGGGGTCATAGTTCTCTGGGACCTTGGCTCTGCTGGCCTCCCTGTGCAGCTACCATGGAACGAATGGGCCCTGTATTCAGAAATGTGTAGTCATGGCCTAAGGCTGTGCTTGGACTGCTGGTCTCACAGCAGCGACTTTCACATCGTGTTTCTGTTTAGAAGTGTGTTCCCAAGGCTCCCTAAGATGGGGGTGGGGTGGGCAGGAACCCTGGAGGCTCTTGCCTTAAGCCTTTAGGCACTGGTCAAAGCAGACATCCTTATTCAAAGAACCAAGTTCAAATACCTGGGAGGCCCAGTGCTCTGCCCACTCTCTGGCTGCAGCCATTGGCCAGAGATCAGGGCTCTCCTGGACTCGTAGATCGCTCTATCTGCACTTAGCCTGGGGGCTCAGGGACTAAGCTAGAAAGGGGTGGGGGGTGGCCATTGGAGAACCCACTTTCATTGTCAATCTTGAGGTCAAAGAAAACCAGGGGCCTGTCTTCTGCTCGGGAGTCCTCCAGGTTCTCATCCAGGACCCCGAGGGAACTGGGGCCCTCCAGCTGGAGGTCACTGGACTCGCTGCTGCTGTCGGCCAGCTCTCGGGAGGACTGCAACACAGAAAAACCAACAGGTCAGGGGTCTGCGTGGGGCGAGAGGGAGCGCGGTGGCAACGTGAGCCCGTGCCCGTGAGCGGGCGTGCATGAGTGTGGCAGGGGGGACTCAAGCACGTGGGTATCGTGGGGGCATCTGTGTGCACCTGAGGGAGGGCATGTTACTGGGAAAGGGAAGATGGGTCTCCAAGCGAGAGCATGAATGGATGTGAACGTGCATGTGTGAGGGTTGTGCGTGTGAACCAGGGCATGTGCATTAGTGCGTGAGTAGGATGAGATCACGCGGGCAAGTGTGAGTGTGCGTGAAAAATGTGTGGGAATGAATGCAAATATCGTGTGTGTGTGCATCTGGGTGTGCACGAGGGGTGTGGGATTGTGGACCTGTGTTGACACAAGTGTGTGTGAAAGTGTGATACTGTGTGCGTGAGTGTGCGCACGGGCGAGTAGGGCTGGGCGTGGAGGATCAGGGAAGGTGCCAGTGCCGAGGCTGGCAGGGCCTGACGTGTCTGCTCCTGACTTCGTCTCTCTGAGCAGACTCAGAACAAACATCATAAACCTGGGACGGGGAAGGAGGCTCATCTCGAACCTCAGGTGTTTCTCTGGAAGGGGCAAGGTGCCTGGCTTTTCCTGTCCCCCAAGCGAGCTGAGGTCCCAGTGTCCTGCACAAAGGAGAGGGGAGGGCTGCTGGGCCTCTGGGACGCCAGCCACATCTAGGGGGACACACAGAGCCTGGCTGTGAGAACAGTGGAGAGAAGGCTCCCCAGGTTTGGCGTCCAGGAGATGGTGCTTAGGGAAGCCGGAGGCCAGGCCTCCTCCAAGGCTGGCACCTGAGAGTCTGTTCTCCCCCGCACCAAGGCAAGAACACTGTTGAAATGCCTTGGGGGTGGGGAAGAGCTCTGGCTATAAGAGTTTAAACCCCGGGGCTGGGGCTAAAGAGAGAGGTGGAGTCTTTTGTAATGTAGAGTTAATTGCTTATCATTTGCACACCTGCCAAAGCCAGACGTTCAGTCTTTGGTGGCCTGCTCAGAACCTCCTGTGAATGCCACCTGTGGACACTAATCAGACACCGGGAGGGACATGGCCAATGTCACAGGGCCGGCTGGGGGCACTGCTGGGACAGAGTCCAGAGCAGGCCTCGATCTTTCCCCCTTCGGGACTGTCCCTGGTGGCTGATGGAGTCGGCCTCACCTGGGGCCATCGGAGGCCTCCCCTGAACTCTGGCCTCTGGCTAACATCCCTGGTCTGGGGCAGAATTAGCATACTTTCTTAAGCCTTTCCACCCTCCGGGTGAAACATTTGTTTTACCAAAACATCAGCCAAGAGCAAAGTCTTTACTAATCACAATTAAAATGTGCTTCCTGAGAGGGGCTGATCTGTATTTGCCTTTCGTAGCCCTTCCCCAGGCTCACCAACTTCCTCCTAGTCACTGATAGAAACAGACATTCACTCTGAGTCCATCTAGAGCTGGTTTTGCTTACAGCAGCCTGTGAGTTCTGCGACTTTATACCTGAGGCCCTAATTTGACAAAAGATATGCCTTGCATATCTGTATTCTCGATTTGGCCATACATCCATTTGGCCTGTCTTGCTCTGAGTCTCTGTCTCGCTGTCACGGCTCCCTTGCCTCCCTATAAGGAGCCTTCTCCAGGAGTCTTCCTTAAAGTTGCTAGCCTGTAGACAGGAGACGCTGCCTTCTTCCCCCATGGGAGAATCAAGTTGTTTTCTATCTCCAATCTTCCGGTGCCTGTTCTGACCACAAGGCAGGGGTGCTCTCACACTTGGGCTGGTGGAAAGAGCTGGACTCCCCTTGCTATGGCCTCCCCTGGGCTTCAGCTGAAGAGCTGTCCCCTTGGCCGAGTCCTCTCTGCCACCCACCGACACAGTACGCTGGGCTTTTCCTTCTTCCTTCTTCTCTTTGCTCCAAACCGCAGAAGCCCTTGCAGTGGCCCAGGGTGCTTCCATCTGTCTTCTGGTACTGTCTCTTCAGGCTGTAGGGCCAGAGTCTTCTCTTCAGATATTCTCTTCCAAGGGTTGAGTTCCCTGGCAAGCAGCACAGCTGCATCCTTGAGCTAACTCCCCCATCTTTATACCAGGGTCATTTATGATAGCCATGAGAACCTCATTTTTTAAGAGCTTCCCATGGTCCTGGGGTCATTTTCTCTTTTATAGTCATGGAAATATCCTTCATCCTGAACTTATTGAAGACCTGCTGGCTCCCTTAATAAAAGGACACCCCTTTCCGCTGAGTTGTCAGGGGAGGGAGGGCTGAATCTTCCAGCCGTGACTCCTCTTCCTCCCAGATTCCTCTTGTCCTTGGGAACTTCCATAAAGTATGGCTACCCCATGGGACTGGTCTCACTGGAATGCCTCCCACTGAACTCCAGCCAGCTGTAAACGCAATTCCCCCTCCCTGCCGTAAATCCCAGCAGTACAGCTGGGAAGTACTGACACAATTAAAAAAGACTTTTTTAAAGACCCAGAGTTAACAGAATCAGCACATAGAGGCTCCAGTGCAGGATGTCTTTCTGGCCCTGCTCATTTTTTGCCCCTGTTCCACACCCCAACACTGCCATTTCCCGACCTTATTCCACAATCAGGATAATGGGGAGTGGGGGATAGAGAGGGAGAGTGGCAGAGACCAGAACCCAAGAATCTAGGAGAGGGCCTTTCATTGGAAAAAGCTGAGATTTGCTTGGAAGGGAAAGGAATGGCAACAGAAGGAACTGGAGCGGGAAAGAGACCAGAGCCCATGTGTGAGGACTCAAAGTGAAAAGTGGGATAAGGCTTTGAGGGACCAGGGAGTGGGAGATGATGAGGGCTAGGGTGAAGTGGTGGAGGATTTAAGGAGTGCTGCTGTGAGTTATGAGTTGGATCCCCTGTAATAGTCTTTGAAAGATGTGAGTAAATACTGGACACTTGGTTAATGGACTGTGTTTCTTTGACTGCAAAACTGTGTTCAGACTGAGCCACGTGGGATCTGGGATTTTTTTCGGGATACACGGGCAACTAGGACACACAGGCAATCAGGTTCACGAGCTCTATTTCACTTATCTTCATCACAGTCAACTTAGCAGATCAATCACATCCCAACTCAACACAGCAGGTGTAATGGCCAGTCCAAGGTGCTCATAGGAAGCAGCTGGGTTGACATCACCTTCCAGAAGTCTAGGAGGTTTAGCTGGGAAGATCCAGTATTTCCCCTCCGCACCTGGATCATATCCCAGCAATGTACACCTCACCTCTGCTCAAGGCTGATACGTATACAAATGGGCAGCATTTCTCTGACACAAATGTGCAATTGACTCCCCCAGTTTAGTGAGTCTCTGCCTTGGTTGTGCATAAGCAGCTTAAAAAAATCTTGATGTCCAGGCTGCACCCCAGACCAAGTCAGTTAGAATCTCTGGGGGTGGGACCCAGGAATCTGTCCTTGGTAAAACCCCCCAAGTGACACCAGTGTACAGCCAGGATTGGCAACCACTGTCCTAATTACTGATTTATTCCACGTTTGGGCATCAGCAAATCAGACAGGAGCCAAACTCTTTGATATTCAACATCCTCACCTGAAGATACCTATCTAGTATCTGACATTAATACTAATCAAGAGTCCCCAGCTCCTGAGGAACTTTCTTAGCACCTGAGCTTAAGCAACAGCTGGGATCAGTGTGGCAAGGCACGCACCGCTGTATTTTGCAGACACAAAGCCACAGCTCTTGCAAAGCCTGAAGGCCCCAGAGATACTTCACATGTTATCTGTTAACCTAAACGATCCCATTAGCCAGCCTGTGGCCCCTACTGCCCTCTGCCCACTGCTCTGGCCCCTCTGCAGCTGCTGCTGCCCATCGGAGGACACGCCTCCCATCTTCTCGGCTGAGCACCTGTTTCTTTTTCTGATACGCACACTCACCAGCATCACGGTCCCTCCCCTGGATCAGCTGCTCCCACAGGCCTCCCTTCCACTGCCGGTCACCACTGCCACTTCTGCCAGGGGCTGCCCCCTCGGCTAGGCCTCCTCCTGATTCCACTTGGTCCTGCTGCTATCGGGCACTGGGGTGAGTCTTCTGTCTGAAGAGTGGATGAGAGCATCTATCTTTTTCAGCTTCGGATCCGTTAACACGGGGCCCGCAGCAGACATGTGTCTGACCCACCTCATTTTTAAGCACAGTCCTCACTCCAGGTCTCCAGCATCAGACCTGTGTCTCGCCCCTGAACCCCAAGACTACAGCCCCACTGCCTCTCCCAGCAGGGGCGGGGTCTCCTACAGAGCACCCCTGCTGCCCAGGCAGCCTCTCCCCAGCAGCCCTGCCCACCACGCCAGGTCTGTGCCAGAACCGACCCCCCCGACGTCTCGATTCCAGCCACTGACACAGCTGCAGCCCGAGCAGGGGGCCTACACACCCTGGTACACTTGGAAACGCAGCATCTTAGCAGACCAGTATTCTACAACTCTCACACACTGGCAGGTTAGATAACGGCTGCAGAGAGGGGAGGACAGGGGAGTCTGGAGCACCCCGCAAATGTTGCCCTGCTCCCTTCCTCCAAGGAACTCTGGGAACACCAGGGATCTGGAAGGGGGGTATGGAAGGTGGGTGAGAGATGCACCTACTTAGGGGGATCTAATTTGTGTTCTTTTTACATTTTTTTTTTCCAACAAGTTTCGGACTCGTGTAATGGTTAATTTGAAAAACTTGTCGGAAGAACCCCTACACAAAGGCAGTGATCCTCTGGCTCTTTTGCCTCCAGACCTGCTCTCCAAAGGTGAGCAGCTGCTTCTAATCGTCTAATTCTTCATAACCTGAAATGTGCTTCTCCTTCCTGAGTTGATCAACCTCAGATATCATCCAGTGGCTCCTTGCTGACAGCTGAGCCCTAGACTAACCACCCCCTGTCCCTCCCCACCCCCAAAATATTGCTGGTTTCAGTGGCTCCATCTGACACTCATGAAGTCTGGCAAGACTAAGGGCGTTCCAATCCTTTTCTCGCTCTTTCCTTCCCAGGCTTCTGTCGCTACCCAAGGTTAGTCTTGTTTTAAATTTATCAAGATTGTGGGATAGAAAGAAGTGCCCAGATTTCAGAGGAATTTAGAACATGGAAAGACTCAAAAAGTGATTGGCTGTGAGGAATAACAAAAAGCATAGCGGGAGTCCTGGGCAGCTCTCGGGTCTATGGCTTCTGTAACTAGGCAGATGGTGCAACTTACTGGGAGGAGAGGCGGAGAGGTGAGTTTGAGGCTTCTATGGGGCATCCGAGTGGAGCCGTCAGGACGCCATTGGCTCTACTGGTCCGGCGGGCAGGAGCCCATAGTGAAGCCGTGGGTGTGGCTGAGATCATGGGGGGAGTACACAGACTAGAAAGAGAAGAAGGCCCGGACCTAAGCTGGAGAACAACGGTTAAAAGAACAAAGAGACCTGAAGGGGGAGTGGGGAGAAGCAGCCAGAGCTGCAGGAGGAAGTGTCCTGAACCCAAGGGATGCAGAGTCTTTTGGGGAGTTAGGACTGAAGATGACCACTGGACTCGGAGGTGTGGAGGTTACCTTGGCGCTGGTGGCAGGGCTCACTGGCATGGTGGGGAAGGGCAGGGGAGTGGGGTGAGGAAGGAGCACCAAGGGGGTGAAGGTCTGGGGTGGGGGGTTGCCGAGATAGGAAAGACTTTCTTCAGGGTGCCTAGCTGTAGCCCATAGGATGTGTTTGAAGACACAAATGAGGATGGGGAGATGCAGTAGGCTCCCAAGGAGACAGGAGGGCGGGGCCAGGAAGAGGGGGAGTGAGTCCTAGAGGGAGGTGGCCATCCCCACCACCCTAACAGAAGGAACGGGGGAAGGATGTAACCTGGTCGGGTCAATCTGTCATCAGAGAGCGAGATGGGGGCTGCTCCCATGCCACCTGTCATCCTCCGAGGGCAGAAGGTGCGGCCCACTGGCAAGAGCGAGGGGGGCGGGGATGAGGGACCAGAGCTAGGGAAGTGGAGGTGCAGCGAGGGGCCGTGGAGAGCAGAGGGGCATGCTGAGGCAGGAGGCCAGGGAGCCCAGGAGACAATCATTTGTAGCTTTCCTGGCCTTGACTTTTCTCCAACGCCAAGTTGGCCTCCAGGTGGCGGCGTGGAGCGGGGGAATGCTACCGAATCCTTCCAGGGCTGTCTTTGGAGGGCAGGCTACCAGGAGGCTGGGGGTGGGGGAGGCAGGGCACTGAGATCCTGTTGAAAGGTTGGCTGAAATGGGGGACCTTGCTGGCTGGTGGGCAGAAGGCAGAGGCAGAGGCAGAAGGAGCTGGAAGGGAGAGGGCAGAGGTCCTGGAAGGAACGGATTGAGAGTTCAAGGAGCAGACGGCTGTGGTCAGAGTCTGCGTGGGACAGTTTAGAGATGGAAAGTTCTCAGTGATGGCGAGGTCTGGGGGGAGGGGGCATGGGGGATGGGGTTGGCGGCTGCAGGGGGATGGGGCAAAGAACCCTGAAAGGTCAAGGCGAGGAGAGACCAGGGTGGTGGATATTGAAGTCACCCAGGAAGGCTGGACCTGCGTGGGGAGAGGAAACCTAGGAGGCAGTCTTCCTACGTGGGGGGAGGCAGGAGGATGTCTGAGATGAGCTGGGGAAAGTGGGGTTCATCTGGAGAGCCCGAACCTCAAAGGCACAGGGGATCTTGCCAGACGGTGGGACTC
The DNA here is from genome assembly GCF_009873245.2 of Balaenoptera musculus. Taxonomy (NCBI): domain Eukaryota; kingdom Metazoa; phylum Chordata; class Mammalia; order Artiodactyla; family Balaenopteridae; genus Balaenoptera; species Balaenoptera musculus. The sequence goes on from NC_045786.1 coordinate 60,865,848, forward strand.
AAACAGGAGGCACAGAGGGCCTGGACCCCACCTCCCACCTCTGATGTGGGGGAAAGAGGGACATAGCAGCCTCACAGGTGAACCAAGCGTCAGTGCAGGGAGGAGACAAAAAACACCTGCAGGGAAGAGCTAAGCCCAGCAGGGAATCTGATGGTCATGGAAGAAGGGTTTGCAAGGGTGATCTTTCAACAAGTATTTATTGAGCAGCCGCACCTGCCAGGGCCTGGGAGCGACACAGTCCCTGCCCTCGTGGGCTTACATCCTGGCAGAGGCCCAGTGGGAAGGCTTGGGGTCGGGGGATGGGGCAGTGGGAGGTGCAAAGGGTGTGAGAAGCTTCCTTGTCTTGGGCAAAGAGGCCCGAGGATGTGAGGAACAAGGACCTGAATCTCAGTCACGCCCCCCTGGCTGGGGAGGACCGGTCTCTGCCCAGAGGTCCATGGAGCCATTCATTCCCTGGTTCACTCTCTGATGATGTATTGGATGCCTACTGTGTGTAGGGCCTTTAGGTGCGTGGGCTGGGCAGCAGGGTGGAGGGGGCTCGGGGAGCAGAGGGCGTGTGTTGGCCACAAGGTTACAAGAGGAAGGTGACCAGGGTCAGGGCTGCAGAGGAGGGAGGCACTTGGGGCTCTCAGAGGCTTGTCTGCGGGGGGCCCGTGCTGGTGGGAGGCCTCTTTGGAGGGTGGGGTGGTGGGAATGCTTCTGGAGGGACTTCCAGTGGGACTTGGACTTGGGGATTCTCCATGGGGGCTCTGCCAGAGTCCCCAGGGGAGACTCCTGCTCCAAGAGTCTGGGGTGCTCTGCCTCCCCCGAGCCCCCCCCTAAGAGAGGCATCAAGCTGGGGAGCCACAGAGAGAGGAAGGGCAAAGAAGTTGTTGAGCCACTGGGCCACACGCGGGGAGCCGCGGAGGGAGCGCCCGCGGGATCGTGCTGCCTGTCCCGCCCGGCGGGGTTGGCCGCTGGCCCTTTGGAGGCGGGCGGGACACTCCTGGGGATTGGCAGGTTGGCTGGGAGTCCCGGTGGTGGCCGGGGTGGTGGCCTGGACCGGCCCTTGGGAGGGAGAACAAGTCCACATGGGGGCACAATACACTCTGAGGGGCAGGCGTAAGATGTGGCGAAGGCGCGGGTTTCTTTGTGCTCTGCGTGATAGGAAGTTGATCCCACGGTGGATGGCAGCTTGCTCCTGGTGAGCGGCAGGCTGTCCGGGACACTCGGCATCAGGGACGGCAGCTTGCTCGGCAGGATGGTGGGGAGGCCAAGCCGGGGGTCGGCATGTGCCACGGGGCAGACGAGAGGCCCAGCAGGGGTGGGACGCTCGGTGAGCTCTCGGCGGGGGGTGGGCTGGCGAGGAGGGAGGTGCGACGGTCTCCGTGGGCTCCACACGCTTTCCAACACAGAACCTCAGACTGAGGGCTGGAAGGGACCTCAGGGGCCACCCAGTCCAACCTTCCACTCTATTCCGATCCCTTTTGCCCCTGGACAGGTGACAGCCCAGCCTCCATTAACAAACCTCCAGGGACAGAAGGGTCGCAACCCGTAAGGTCACTTGTTCCATTGTGGGATGGCTTTAAAGAAGTTCTTCTTACATGGAGTCACCATGTGCTTGTTTGGGCCCTGCACGGGGCTGCCCTGTGCCCTCACACCCCCAGAGAGCCCTCAACAGCTGCCATTAACCAGGGAATGAATGCTTGTCCACCCTCCTCACCGAGGACTTAAGAGGGCGGAAAATGCATAAGGAAGCTCCAGACACAGGCATTGGCTAGTCCAGAAATGAGACAGAGCTCTGGAAGGAAGCCCTCTCCCAGCTTTTCAGAAGAGTACATATGATTACTGAAGGCTCCTGCCCTGGTATGGAGGGAGGGTCGGGGTGATCCAGACCACAGCTGGCATTTGGAGACTATCCTCTGGACAGCTCAGGACTCACTGCCTTGCTGGTAAATTCCCCAGGCGCAAGGCGAGTCTGAGAGTCACCTGCTGTGGCTGCGCCCCCTGGGACCTGGAATGGGGGGAGGCAGGAGTCCTAGGCCGAACTTCTGAGCCACTCACCGAGTTTTCGGCATCTGAGTCTTCCGAGCTGCTGATCACCACGACGCGCTCCTCTGAAATGGGGTAGGGGAGACAATGTTAGGGCCTGCCAGGGGTGCCCGTGGATGGGGCCCAGGGTGTTCTCCCGTGGGGATCCTTGCAGGCCAGTGGACCGGGTGGGTGACGTGTGCCCTGCAAGGGGGGATGTGAACGTTCAGCGTGTGGATCTGCTTGTGCAGAGGGGTTATTCAAGGTGGCTTTCCATCACTGCCTACTGTGCCTCGCCTGTGAACACTTAATTCAGCTGTTGGCCCTGGAGTGATTCAGAATTTACTACCTGTGGAGGGGGCGTGACAAGCACCACCTGGTTTGGAACCTTTTGCCGTCCTAAAGCAGCACACTGGTTTGTTCCACTTCTCAGCTCCGTGAGCCACGAGATGTTTGAGTTAAAAGATACTTTATCGGGCTTCCCTGGTGGCGCAGTGGTTAAGAATCCGCCTGCCGATGCAGGGGACACGGGTTCGAGCCCTGGTCCGGGAAGATCCCACATGCCCTAGAGCAACTAAGCCCGTGCGCCACAACTACTGAGCCTGCGCTCTAGAGCCCACGAACCACAGCTACTGAGCCCGCATGCCACAATTACTGAAGCCCACACGCCTAGAGCCCGTGCTCCGCAACAAGAGAAGCCACTGCAATGAGAAGCCCGTGCACCAGAAGGAAGAGTAGCCCCCGCCCGCCGCAACTAGAGAAAGCCCGCGCACAGCAACAAAGACCCAACGCAGCCAATAAATAAATAAACAACTTAATTAATTAATTTTAAAAAAGGATACTTTATCTAGGTTAATCAAAACCTTCTGATTACAATAGTATTTGTGAGCAAGGATTATCAGTCAGGGCTGAGTGTGTGACCAGGGTCGGGGTTCAGTGTGACCAGGGACAGGGGTCAGTGTGGGACCTAGAATGAAAATAACGCTGGACTCTGGGTAAAACAGATCCAGGAAGAACTGTCTTGAACGTTCCAGAATTCTATGGGTTGACCTCAACTCACGTGAAAAGACTCCCTCCCTGGCAGGGGCCGTAAAAGGTATCTAGGACAAACGAGGTACCTTAGGCAGGTGGCAGAAAAGTTTGGGAACCGATGGATGTGGACTTTACCCAAGTCCTCTCTGGGCACATGCCAGGCACCCACCAACAAACATTTCTTGGGGAGACCCACCCCGTGCAGAGGCACAGTGCTGGGTTCTGTACGAGTGTGAACAGTGTGTTAGGGGAAGGAACTAAGGAGATGTGGTCTTTGGCCCGTCACGCTCGTCACACTGGCATCCCAGCAAAGCACAGGCTAAACTATCCACTCACACCCCCCAGACCAACCCTGGGCTTTCCCTTCCCCGTTTGCTGGCAGCTGAGGGCAGGACACACAGGGAATGCTGTTGGCTTTGGGCTCCGTGGGTAGGGTCAGGATGCAGAAGAGGGGTCCCACCCAGCCCCTGGAGGACAGCGTGCAGGCCTCAGCCTCTGCTGCCCACCCACCTCCCTACCTGCCTCCCCAGGGTCGCTGGTCGCATGGTTGCTCTCGGGCAGGAAGGTCTCATTTCCTATGACGGGGCTCTTGGGGCTGGGGGCCCTGTCCAGGTGGGGTGGCGAGACTGCCTTGGAGGTGCTGGGCCTGGGCTGCTCGGGGGAGCTCCGAGCCAACCTTGACTCTTTCTCCTCCTCAGACTCCATCTTGATGACCTTCCTGGGGCACTCGGTCTGGCAGGACTTCCTCTTCTGTGGTGTGGCTGTGTTGGAGACCTCCTGTGCAGCGGGGAGTCACAGGGTAGGGTCAGGGGCCTCCCACTGGGGCAGCGGGCAGAGACCAGACCTGGGTGGCAGGAACCTGTGCCCCCCGTGCCCTTTGCTCCTGCTCTTCCCTCTGCTATCTGCCATGCAGATCACACCTCTCTATACAGGATGCCCTCCCAGGTCAGCATGCACACTGGCCCTGCTGGTGACCACTGACCACCGACCTCTGCTGGCCTCTGACTGCCCTGGGAGGGGCTCACGCTTGGAGAGGAGCTTCCTGGCAGGGCAACCAAGAGCAGGGAGAGTGTAGAGTAGGTGCCTATTGAGGTCTGGATTCTCACTTCAGCTCCACCTCTTACCGCTTAGGAGGATCTGGGCCCTCGGAAGGGAAGGGGAGGGCGGGGGAGAACCTTACCTCTCTGCAGGAGGGGTCTTTGATGGAGTAGGCGTACACTGGCACAGGGTGTGCCCCTGGCACCGGCTGTACCACAGCCAATCCTGGGACCTGCACCTGGGCCCTCTGCGCCTCCTCTGGCTGCAAAGTCAGGAAATGAGGGTAGTCAGAAATGACCAGGCAGCAGGACCAGGGCCAGGTCCCCAGGCCTGGGGTCAGCCCAGTCCCCAAGGCCTCACCCAGAAACAGGTGCAGGCTGCCCAGTCCAAAGCCCAGAGCCTACTGGGGACCAGGAGTCCTCCCCACAGCCTCCATGACTTCACCCCCTTGTGACCCTGAGGTGCTGGCATCCAGGGACCACTTCAATGCCTGTGCATCCTAACGGGGCTGGAAGATGACCTCAGGGATCACACTGCCCAACAACTCAAGGCTCGCTTGACAACTAGGCCCAGCCTAGACAACTCCAGGGACAAAGTGCTCACTACTAATGGAAGCAGTTCATCTCCGGCTGCAAAGTCATAACAGGGAGGAAATCCTTCCACTGAGCTGACACTGGCCTCCCTGTCACCTGTTCACAATAGCCAAAAGGTGGAAACAACCCAAATGTCCATCAGCTGATGAATGGATAAACAAAATGTGGGATAGCCATTCAGGGAAATATTATCCAGCCATAAAAAGGAATGAAGTTCTGACACACACAACGTGGATGAGCCTTGAACACATCAGGCTAAGTGAAAAGCCAGCCACAGAAGAATACATACTGTATGATTCCATTTATGTGAAATATTCAGAAGTGCCAATGCACAGAGACAGCAGATTGGTGGTTGCCAGGGGCTGGGGGAGGGGAAGTGAGGAGTGACTGCTTCATGGGTACCGGGTTTCCTTTTGGGGTAATGAAAGTACTCTGGAACTAGAGGTGGGACGGTTGTACCAGACTGTGAGTGTACTAAATGTCACTGGATTGTACACTTTAAAATAGTTAAAATGGTGAATTTTCTTATGTGAATTTTACAATAAAATTATAGTTAAAAAAAAGAGGATGGTACTATATTACAATTACTGCCAATCTACAGAGAAGGAAACCGAGGCACAAAGAGGTGAAGTGATTTCCTAAGGTCACATACCTAATAAGGGCCTGGACCAGGGCTTGAATCGTGTTTTTGAAATGCAAGTTCCCTTCCTGCACCCACTGTATCCTTTAACATCCCTCTGCACCATCTTTCTCTACCGTGTGACACTGAAGAATAAGCTGGACCTTTTGCTGAAACCAAGTGGGTGACGTGGAGAGTGTCCCTCCGAAAGGGGAGGCCCAGACTCCGGGGTTCAATCCAGGGGCCCTGGCCTGCCACTCCTGCCTGCAGTCCTGACCCCTTGGCACCTCACCCCCGTTTGCTCAGTGGATGACCATCCAGCAGGAGCCTGCAGTCCGTCCGCCCAGTGAAGGAAGGGGATTCCCACACAGCTGGAGGGGGCTCTGGGTTTGAGCAGAGGAAAAGCCAGGCACTGGGCTGTAAGAGGATGAGGCCAGGGATGTGCTTTCCTCAGGACAAGCTCTGTCCCTCCCGTGTGGTGGGGGACGTGGTAAGGCCCACCCTCACGGGTGAACAGCAGGGATTACCTGGCCGAGCCCAGGCTGGGGAAGGAGGGAAAGCCCGCACGACAGGCCATGTGCTGGGGACCGGGACCCTGAGGTGGGGCTCTTCTTGGTATCGAGTGCTTTCATGTGAAATGTGGGCTCCCCAAATCATTGGCTATAATGGACTGATTTCCTTCCCTCCCTCCTTGCTTCCCGGGTTTCTTTTCTCAACATCTTTACAGAAAGGGAGGAGAGCTGGATCAGAGAGCGCACCTGTGTGTGGGAAGGGGCGAGGGGATGATCTCCCAGGTCATATTCTCCCAGGCCTCTAGGGAAAGTACACAATCTCCACAGAACTCTCTGTGCCAGTGTTCTGCAAACTACAGTTGTGACCCATGAGTGGATCATGAAAGCAATGTCATGACTAGCATTTTTTGTATTACATAGAATAGTACAGAACAGAAAATTAGAGTAGCTCCCATGTTTTACAAGCATAATTTGTTTTGCAAAACTCTGTTTTAGCTACAGGTATGTGCATGTGTATACCCTGTAGGTTAGATGTAAAATATATTTTTTACAGTGGGTTGTGGTCAAAAAGTTTAAACCACTCACATTCATTAAGATGGCCACTATTTTAAAAAAAAGTGTGAATGAGAAATGTAGAGAAATTGGAAACCGCTGTGCACTGTCGGTGGTTAACGCAGAATAAGACGCAGCCACTACGGAAAACTCTATGGTGGTTCCTCAAAATAAAAACAGAATTAGTATATGATCCAGCAATCCACTTCTAGGCAAATTTATGTTGTATGTATTTGATCACATTAAAAATGAAAGAGTTGAGGGCTTCCCTGGTGGCGCAGTGGTTGAGAATCTGCCTGCCAACGCAGGGGGCACGGGTTTGAGCCCTGGTCTGGAGATTCCCACATGCCGCGAGCAACTGGGCCCATGAGCCACAACTACTGAGCCTGCGCGTCTGGAGCCTGTGCTCCGCAACAAGAGAGGCCCTGCGCCACCGCGATTGAAGAGTGGCCCCCGCTCACCGCGACTAGAGAAAGCCCTCACACAGAACGAAGACCCAACACAGACAAAAATAAATAAATTAATTAGTTAATAAATAAAATAAATAAATTTAAAAAAAATGAAGAGTTGAAAAGGTCCTGGTCTATCCTTCATGTGTGTCTCTGCCAAATGCTGGCATGTAAGCGAACCTCTTTCCACCTGGGCTGTGAACTCCCCCAAGACAGGGGCTGGGCTCCTCTCCACCTCTGTCCCAACCTCCCTGACACCCCCTGCAATGTTAATGAAGCAGGGGACACACATCAGGGCTCAGTAAAGAAAAAAATCATGATGACTGATTTATAGTTGTTTTACAGTTTTTTAAAACAATTTATTTTTTTTTCCATTGTATTGTGACGTCATTGCAAAAAGAGCCTGTGAGAAATGGAGGAGGGAAAATGTCCGAGCCACTATCCCACCCAAGTGCTCCTAGTTAAGCCTGTTGGTATTTTTCATCCTCTCCGCCTACAGGCACAGGGTGGCGATGAAAGTACACCAGCAGTTTCAAGAGGGATGAGTGTTGGCCCTAGAAGCCCAGTTCCTGCCTCCTAAGGCAGGAACGTGGGTCCAAGAGTTGCCTTTCTTCTGGCACAACAAGACCATGCCTGCCACCCTCAAGCGGCCACACCTGTCCTTTGCACGCATGGTGTGTGACCCACTTCCATTCCCCAGCTCCATCCACCCTCACCCCCAAGCCTATTACCAAAGTGAAAGCAAGAGACTTTGCAGGAAGAGGATTCTTCTGAGGCTCCAAGTTCAAACTGCTTAGTAGTTGGTAGTGAGAGGTCACAAGACAAGACCTGGCAAAATGCCTAGACCTTATTCACACAAGGGAGTAGGGCTCTCTTGCTGTTTCATTAACCAGCAACTGGCACCTGGAAGACAGCACAATCTGTGGACGCAGGGCACTTTCAACTATCATTCGTATGATTTCTTGGGGACATTTTTCATTCTAGCACTGTTTTGTAATGCCCAAACAACCTAAATAGCCAAGGAGTCAGCTAAAAATAAACCCATGCTACATCCACTTAATGGACCACTGTGCAGATGCAGAAAGGAAAGCATCAGGAAGCTCCCTGTCTACTGATAAGGTAAGAATTCCCAAATACTATATGCATAGGGCACACTACTATGTATATGTGATACTGTGCTACTTTTGTACAAAAAAAAACAAAAAAATGGAAAGCAAATATTATATAGTCATATTTGCTTGTAATTACATAAAAAATTTTGGAAGGATATGTAAAAATTAATAAAGATAGGAATATGGGTATAAGAATGGACAGACAGGGGACAAGGTGGGAGAGAGACCTTATTACTTTTAGGTTTTTATTTCTGACCATGTGATTGTATTGTTTATCCAAAAATGGGCTAACTGAAACTTGAACCATCTGTGCCTCTAACAGGCTTTGAATGGGAGAGTTTTCAGAAAATAAGGAGTGAAGTATGCCTGCAAGTAAAGAATTGAGAGTGTGTGCAAAGCTTATTTTCTTTTATCTGGGCAAAAAAAATTAAAACACATTCCTTGGAACAGAGCTGTTGCTGCCTGTTCTGCAGAGAAACTTTCTTTTTGAGGGTTGTGGTGAATGGATGAACATACATAAAAAACCTGAAAAATATTTAAAAATATATAAAACAAAATTAAAATAAAAGTTGCTGGTCAGTCTTAGTGTTTTACAGTATTGGGGAAAACCAATGTTACAGTTTTATTGCTCTGAGTAACTGACAAAAGCAGAAAACTATCCAGTTTTTGTAGTAAAGGAGTACACGCAAACAAGCAACATGCATGAAAAAGTCAAATGGTTTGCTCATTCTCCAAGAGCCACAACTCAAGCTGAACTGTTGAAAGTGGTTATAACACTGTATCCTAGGTGATCTTTTTTTCCCTCCTCCAGTTTATTTTTTTGTTTGTTTTATTTATAATCTGATTTAAAACAATCAGATTCAAGTTGGTTAATTTTAGTTATGTAACAACCTGACATGATGGAGGAAAACGACCTTTAAAGGGATTGTGTCTATGGTTTGATTCACTTAGAAATTTTATTTTCTTATAACTTAGGTGCAATAAAATGTGTTTTTTCATGTTAAAAAAAAATGGGCTAAAATGTCCTTTTTTAACTTTTTTTTTTTGGCTGCACCATGTGGCTTGCGGGATGTTGAACCCAGGCCACAGCAGTGAAAGCCTGGAATCCTAACCACTAGATCACCAGAGAACTCCCCTGGTGTTTTTTCGTTTTATTTTTTTTTTTTAATTATTTTTGTTTTATTTTATTTATTTATTTATTTTTATTGTTTTTTTTTTTTTTTTAATGCACCATCTTATTTTATTTTTATTTATTTATTTTTTTAGGGTGTGCTGTGAGGCACATGCAATCTTAGTTCTCCAACCAGGGATTGAACTTGCACCCCCTGTAGTGGAAGTGTGGAGTCTTTACCACTGGACCACCGGGGAGGTTCCCTCCTGGTGTTTTTTACTTTTGTATATGGGTATATGGGAATGCAGTACCCAAGGCAGTTAGGAAGTGGCTTCAAGTCCTGCCCCTAGCTTGCTGTGTGGCCTCAGGTTAAGTCACACCCTCTCTGGGAGCCTTAGCTTCATCCTCTGTACAAGAGAAGGTTCGAATCCAAGATCTCTCCTAGCTTTGAAACTCTCAGATCCTAAGTTCTGCCTCCTAACAGGAAGCCTCTCCTGATTGCCTCAGCCTACAGCAATCTCTCTCTCCTGTAGGCCATGCCATGGCAAAGCTAGAAAGGCTGATCACCCTCACCATAAGACCTGCTTTCCATGGAGGACTAGTCAGTCCTGGGCCCAGATCCTCAATAGGCACGTACACCTGGATGACCAGGATGGGGAGCAGATCAGATGCCCGGTCCAAGAAGAAACTGAAGAAGCTTATCCTGGCAGAGAGAAGCCATGCATGCAAGCACCCAAGAGGACAGATTAAAGGGATGCCGTTGCATTTCCACCCAGGGACGCACTCTAAGTCAGAGCAGTCCAGAGATGGGAGTGGCTGCCTCAAGAATGTCCCTGGAGGGTGTGCATGATAGCTGGACAGCCGCAGGTCAGGGGTGCTGCAGAGGTGATGCCAACATTAGAGGGAGTGTGGGCACTTCCCAACCCTGAAAACTATGGTTCTTGGAACTATGCTGGCCCTGAAATCACACCGATGGAACCCAGGCTGCTGTGATCACTGTCTGACTCCTGGCCCCATTCTTCATTTGTCTCCAAGATCCATGTGTGGGGGGAGACGAGAGGAAGGTCCACATACCTGGGGTGGGGCACACGGAGGGGAGGGTCATCTGCCACATCTATCAAGGGCCTGCCTACCAGCGCCCACCTCCTTTATCTCCTGTCCATCCCTGGGCCTAACCCCTCCTGAACCCATCAAGAGCTACACTTTGGCATTTGGGAGCCCAGAGCCAGCCAGCCAGCCCTTCCTTTGTTCCCTCCCACTGAAGGCCCCAGTCCAGGTCCTTGCTGTCCCTCTCTCAGGTGCTCTCCCTCCTCTACTGCCTGTAGACACAGGGAGAGCAAGACTCAGTTTCCTTCCTTACACGGGGGAACTCCCAACCCACCTGACCGGCAGGACATACCACCTCCCCTTCAGACCTCAAGCCCATCTCACCAGGTCAACGTCAAAAGTGTCTCTGGGTGTGCGGGCAGCTTCTGGGCTGGCTCTCCTGGCAACAGCTGCATCTGGAGAACACAGAGAAGGTCACAGGCAAGTCAGAGACATCCCTGGTGAGAAGCATCCTGTCTCGGGACAGTGACAAAGGAAACATCCCCGTTGCTTCTCCTGGAGACCCATTCTCCAGGGCCTCTGGCAGCACTGGGGCAGCTCCATGGAGGGGCTGTAATTGGAAAGAAAGCTCCCTGACTGCAATGGGCATGAACTCAGCCAGAAGGAAGAGAGAGGTAGCACTAGAGAGTGCTTGCCTTTGGCTCCAAACCCCAAGCACAGCTCTCTCCATCTTGGGGCTATCACCAAGGCAAAGCACGGACAATCCTAACACCGTTACTGCTCACTGATTTCTCTGCATAGTGAGAGCTCCGTGATACTCTTCTGACCTGCACCCTGTTTTTATTAAATCTAAATCTCTCATGCTTCAGAATAAAATAACTCCTTTCTCTGCCACTGCCCGGTTACAACACCCAAGGCAAGCTGCTTAAACTCTACGCAGGTCATTTCCTGTACATGGGGTAACAGTCACCACCTAGGTGGAGAAGGCACAAGTCCATGCCCACTGTAGTACTGCACTTTTATGAGCCCACGTCCACTATCTCCAAGGGCAGGAGTGAGCAAGGTCTCCATCACTGGCACCTACCTGAGAACCTTTGGATTCTGTAGCCTCCCTCCCCTTACCCAGTAAGGGCATCCTCACACCAGCTGACCAGAACTCAGAGTCCAGCCTAGAGATTTTGTCAAAGAGCCATTAAAGCCTCCCCACCCTGGAGGCCCTCTTGTGCACCCCCTGTGTCTCTTGGAACCCCCCTGATATCTCCAGCTCCTATAAAGGTGCTGCAACTCCTGGATTTGTATTGCAGAGCCAAGCACTGTCTCATTCTCCAGCTATGTAATGTGCCCCAACCTTGTCTCCCAGTTGGACTGGAGAACTCCAGGTCAGGAACTGGTGTGCTGTCTCCATACTTCCCAAGTGCCCAGTACAAGGCAGGGCCCATAAAGGTTGGCAGTTGGTCCAGATGGCAGGCCATCCCAGGGGAAAAAGATCTCCTCCACTGAGCCCTAGCATGGTTCTGGGTAAGCACCCAACCACAGGGGGATGGGGGGAGTGGTTTTCAGCCCCTCTGCCCATACCTCATGTTCCAGTTAACTTCTCTGTTGCTGGACACAGGTGGCTTAAGAGAACCTCCTGAAGTGGTTGGTCCCTCTGGGGCTAAAATGATACAGGGTCTGGTTCTCAGCTTTGTCGTTTCTTAACTTCCTCTAGTGTCACAAGATCGCAGCTAATCCATAGGGCCTTGTTAATCAGTCAAACGTGACCCCTCTGGGTGGCTGCAGCCTCATGTCAGTGCCTCCTCTCCCCCAGATTTATCCTGCACCCTGTAACCTATGATGTGATCAAACCCAAGAGACTTAATAACCGCCCCCCCCCACCCAGTTTCCTTTTCTGTCATACGGAACTGATTTTCTCTACCCCGCCTTTCCCAAGGGGCAGCAGCAAGGCCCAAGCCCTTAAACGGTAAACAGGGCGCCATGAGGGTGGCTTACCTGTGCCCGGGTGATACAAGAGACGAGGATCCTGCAGGCGCACCTTGAATTCATCGAAGCTGTCCGTGCGCACGGCAGCTCGCAGGCTCTGGGGCTCCTCCTGGCGCAGCTGGTGGAGTGCCTTGCGCAGGAAGCCGTGCATGTCCAGCACCCTCCTGGTCGGAAGCATAGAGCTTCATCCTCTGCACAAGCACGCTGCCCATACGGATGCGCTGCAGCACAGCATCCAGGCGGCCCAGTTGGCCTGCTATCTCTTCATAATCGCGCTGGTACCGTGCATTCACCCCCTCCAGCAGCTGGCGCTCCAGCTCCAGCACGTGCTCCACCACCTGGCGCACGCGCGTTTGGATCATCTCCTCGGTGTCCGCGCGCACGCGGCCCAGCTGGCTGATGGCCGAGCTCATTTCCGCCTGCGCCGCGCCAAAGGCGCGGTCCTGCTCCTGCAGGTCCTGGGTCATGACGTCCAGCTCCTCCTGCCGCTGCTGGATCTCCGTCCCGATGTCGCACTTGAGCTCGCTGTGGCCCGTATCCAGGAGCGCACACGAGCAGCACAGCGGCTTGGAGCAGCCTCGGCAGTAGATGCTGCGGACACATAAGGCTGGCCTGATTTAGGGCTCGCCTGCTTTTTTTCTCTTTATATTCGTTATTAAATTTCTCTTCAAAAATTACAAAACTTTGAATCATGGTATGTTTCTACGTTCGTGCTTTTCTCAATTCAGTGTTTGTGGCTATGGTGATAGTATCCAAACTACCAATAAAACGTATTAGAACATCAAAAGTTACTAAAGTAATAATAGCTAGCCTCCATCCGTGAAACAATGCCAAGACGTACAACAAGAATGTTAATCATCTCTTCCCAGCGTTTCTGAATTTCCTTTCCCCACCTCGGAGGCAACCAGGTGAGCACCCTGGGTGCATCCTTCACACCTCTCTCTATTCAAACAGCTTTACATAAATATCCAGACTATGCTGCTGCTAGCAGAATTCTAAGGACTTGATACATTTCATTCCACTTAATCCTCCGTAGAGTTTCTTAAGGGAGAATTACTGTTATCCTCATTTCACAGATAAAGAAACCAAGACATTCAGAGTTTAAATAATTGGCTCAAATATCTACCACACTTTGGGCAGGTTGATGTTCTTAAAAAAAATAAGAGCATGCTAAACCTTGTAACTTCCTCCTTTAATTGAACTTTTGTTCAGGACACTCTCTAGGTCTGCAAGTATGGATCTGATGTATTCCTCATTAATAGCTTCTTTACATTCCAGATGGACCACACTGATTCATTCATCCTGTTAATGGACATTCCAGTGATTTCCTGTTTGTTGCATTTTTTCCCCAATATGCACAATGCTTTCTGTAGCCTAATGCATGCATCCTTTTGTTCTATGAAATACATTACAAATAACCAGGATTGCTAGATCAAAGAGTATGTATATTTTATTTATTTAATATATTTTAGCCAGCAGACACTTCCATAGCATTTACTATGGTCAGAACACTATTATAAGCATTTGACAAATATCAGCTCATTATAATCCTTCTAACAATCCTATGGAGTGGGGATTAGTATTATCCCTATTTTAAGGATGGGGAAACTGAGCCAAGAGGTACAAATAACTTGGTCCAAGGTCACACAATTAGTAAGTGGTAGAGTCCAGATGCAAATTGTAGTAGGCCAGAATAATGGCCCCCATCCAAGTACTAATTCCTGGAACCTGAATATGGTACCTTACATGGCAAAAGAGACTTGACAGGTGTGATACATTGAGCATCTTGAAATAGGAAGACTATCCTGGATTATCTGGGTGGACCCAATGTAATCAGAAGAGTCCTCATAAAGGAAAGAGGCAGGAGGCAGGAGAGTGGAGAGAAGAGAGGTGGATGATGGAAGTAGAGGTCACAGTGACACTATCCTGCTGGCTTTGAAGATGGAAGGGGATCATGAAATACAGAATGCAGGCAGCCTCTAGAAGCTGGAAAAGGCAAGAAAATGGATTCTCCTCAAGAGCCTCCAGAAGGAACTCAGCCCTACTGACGTCATGATTTTAGCTCAATGAGACCCATTTCAGACTTCTGACCTCCAGAGGTACAAAACGATATATCTCTAATGGTTTAGGTCCCTAAATTTGTGGTAGATGTTACAGCAGCAACAGGAAACTAATATAAAAACCCAAGCAGCCTGGCTCAGAGTCCATGCTCTGAAACACTGCAGTCCTGCTTCTTCAAACATTACCAGGAAAAATATTAGTCACTTCCCTAGAAATACTGCTGTAATTTACTCTCACCAGCAATGAAAATAATAAGTTAGCCCACCTGAGGCCAGGAGAAAGGATTTTAGCTGGGGCCACTTTGGCCTTAATTACTGAGATCAACTTGTCCCAGAACTGCCAACAGAGAGCCTGCTGGCTGACCCAATTCTAAAATCTTGACACCAGGTACTAGTCCTCAGCTTTGCCAACTCTCAACCTACCCAAGTCACCCAAGGTGGTAAGGTCCCAGGGCTTGACCCTCCTGCTCAAACACAGGAGACTTATGCCATGCTAGCAAAGCTTTTCTGCAGACAGAAAAGTGTGTGGAAAGTGGGATGGGGGTTGCCACTGGGTCATAAGCCTTGAGCTCCTCCAGCCTCAGGAAATCGGATCTAAGTAACAGAGACCCACATCACCCAGAGGCAGGGCCAGTGGCTGTGGTAAGTGGCAGGTGGAGCAGAGAAAAAAGCTGGGCAGATGTGGATCTGACCTCAGCTCTGTGCCCTTCCTTGGCAGGTCATTTAACCTCTCTGCACCTCAGTTTTCTTACCTGTAAAATAGGGATAATTCCTACCTCATATGGGAGTGCTGGAGAGGACCAAATGAGGTAAGCCCTACACGAATGTTTTTAAAAAAGACTATGATTATAATTGACTGAAATATTAGTGCTCCCTAATTAGACACTACTAATGAGAAATGTTAAGCAATTATGAAAGGAATGAATAACTCGACAGAGGGCAATTTGGCAGTATTCCTCAAAATTACAAATGTATTTATCCTTTGACCCAGCACTCTCCCTTCTAGATATCTTTTCTGCAGCTCTATCTCCATACATAAAAAATAACATTTGTACAACGTAACACAGTCCATAATAGCAAAGAATAGAAACAACCTAAGTGCCCATCACTAGGCAATGAGTTACATAAATTACAATGCACCCGTACAATGGAGTACTATGCAGCTGAAAAACACTGAGGAAGTTCATTATATGGAAAAATCTCTCTGGCAAAATAAGGATAATAATAGGAGTATCAGGAGGATTCGATGAGTTAATATATATAAAAGGTTAGAACAGTGACTACCATATAATGTGTTCAATTATGACAATGTACATTTTAAGTAAAAAAATCAAGGCGTAGAAGTGTATTATAGGGGACCTCCCCTGGTGGCGCAGTGGTTAAGAATCTGCCTGCCAATGCAGGGGACACAGGTTCGATCCCTGGGCCGGGAAGATCCCACATGCCGTGGAGCAACTAAGCCCGGGCGCCACAACTACTGAGCCTGCGTGCCACAACTACTAAAGCTCGTGCGCCCTAGAGCCCGCACACCACAACTACTGAAGCCTGTGTGCCTAGAGCCCGTTCCCTGCAACAAGAGAAGCCACCGCAATGAGATGCCCGTGCACCACAATGAAGAGTAGCCCCCGCTCGCGGCAACTAGAGGAAGCCCACGTGCAGCAACAAAGACCCAACGCAGCCAAAAAGAAACCCAAAGTGCATTATAGGATGCTGCCTTTTGTGTAAGAATGGAGAAAAATAAGAATATATTCATATTTGATTGCATTTGAATAAAGAAACCTTGGAAGGATACAAATTAATAGAAGTATTTACAGGATGGGGCAGGGAAGAGGTGGAGTGAGGCATTTCACTGTATGCCTTTTAGGTTGCTCTCATGTTTGAACCTTGTGAATGTATTGATATTACCTATGTTTTTAATTAAAGAACAGAATTCTACTAGATGTGGGCAATTAGATAGGCTATAGAAATAAAGGGAGAACTAGAACCAGTTGTCATTTTCCTAGCTTTGGATCCATGGGAGAGGGGCTGAGACCGAGGTGAGTGACTCTTCCTTAGAAAGAGTGCTCCAGGCCTGGGAAGGGGACCCCTAGGGTGGCCTGGCTGGAGGGAGAGCAAGACTTGCTGGGGGGACCACAGTCTCTGCTGGGTCCTCTTCTTAAGCCCCTTCTGCCCCAAATGGGGTCTCCCCAGGGAAACCAGCCACCCCTGCCCCTCTGGATGGAAGGAGACAATTGGCTTCAGGTCTCTGTTGAGGGGCCTGCATCGGACGCCCTGGGGTCCAAAGCCCCCAACTTTCTGATAAGACTGAGGTGCAAACCCTGAATCAGAATGACCCATTTTGGGCCTGCCACCCAAGACCAAGGATGACTTCCTTGGCCTAGGGTTCCTTCACCCTCATTCAAAGGACACTTACTGAGCACCCACTGTGTGCTTGGCACTTTTGGGGGAGACAGAGGTGAGGTGGGCACCTACCCACAAGGAGCTCCATGACAAGGACCCAGACTTAACACAGACAGAGAGGTGTAGCTCTGGAAAGCAAAAGGGCACTTATTTGCTTCTGTAAGACTCGAAAGAATGAACTAAAACACCACGGAATCAATAAGAAGTTGCTCAGCAAAGTGGCTGGATTATACCAGAATTAAGAGAAGAAAACAGCTTAATTCTATTCCAGCAAAGCAAATGAAAAGAAATATGGAAAAATTTTCCATGTCCTCATTCACAACAGCAATTCTAAAAATGCTAAAAAAAAAAAAAAAATACCTAGACATAATCCTAGCAAGAAATACATAGAACTTACATGGAGTAAATGACAAAAACCCACTAAGAGAGAAAGTCTAAAAACAGAAACGTGTATCAAGGTCCCGACTGAAGAGACTAAATAGTATAATATTAATTTTCCTCAAGTTAATATAAAGGTTTAAAGCAATTTGAGCCAAATTACGAATGAGATTTTAAAACTCAACCAACTGATTCTAAATTTCACATGATGAAAAAAAAGAAAAAAAGAAAAAAGAATAAATTTCACATGAAGGAGTAAACAGATCAAATAGCTAAGAAATTTTTTGAAAAATCAGTGTAAGGAAGGGGATTTTCTCTGCCACTGACAACATTATAGAACTACCATTATTAAAAGTGTACATACTAGTCTAATAGGAGAATGATCAGCACAACAGACCAGATAGTCCTGAAAGAGGCCCTGGCATCTATCAGAATGTAATATTTTATATAATAAACAAAGCATCCCAAACTAACGGACATTAAAGGATTTTCAACTATTAGATCATGAAAACTGGCTACAGGGGGGGAAATAAATCAAGTTCGAGCTTTGCTTCATACACTACACCAAGATATATTTTTGATGAATCGGAGTTAAATATGAAAAATAACACCATGGAGACATAATAGTTGACTATTTACTCTCATGACGGTAAAGACCTTATAACCACTGAAGAAGTGGAAGAAATCATACTATCAACAGATGCAGCTGCCTGAAAATTCAAAACTATCTATTTTTTGGAAAGACATTCATGACCTCCTATTATAAGAAAAGCACACTTTGTAACACTAAGTGTTGTTCATTCTGTTTTAGATGATTATAGAGACAGCAGGAAGGAAAGGAAAAAGTCTAGATTGATAGTAGTTACCTCTTTATCTTCCTCCTTCCCCGTTTTTACTTACTGAGATTTTCCAAAAGTTTCCGTAATCAATTCTAAACAAACGAGTTTGGACTTCAAATAGGAGGCAATGGGGAACCGTAAAAGAACATCCCCTCTAGGAATTACAACAAGCTCTTTCTCTTCTGCCTTGTGATATATTGTTTTGTTTATCCCTTTATGACTGTTCAGCGAATTGACTGCATGATTAATATCTTAATAGAAACCCCAACATGTTTCCTGGGTTCTCAGTCTTCCCATCCAAAAGCTGCCTGTGTCTAAACTGCCATCCCAGAGGCCACGTGACAGCAGACAGGGTATGGGTTCTGGAGACGGCCCGACCTAGGCCTGAATCTGAGCTCCTCCACAATCGCTAGCTATGAGGCCTTGAGTAAATTACTTTCTCTCTCTGAGTCTTAATTTCCCCATCTATACAATGGGCATAAGGATGCTCTCTCATAGACTGTTACAAAGACAAGGGGCTGGCGTATGTGAAGTGACCAGCACAGTGCCAGATACACATTGGACATTCTGGAGCTGTGAAAGAAGAGGGGGCATTAACCACACATGTACACATGGCATGGGAGAGCCCTGCTGCTGGTGGGTGAGCCTCTCAACCTCAGGCAGTAAGGAAACATCACCACTGAGTGTGGTCTCTGGGCTGTTCCCTTCCCAGTAGGGACATGCCGCCCTAGACCAGCCACACTTCCCACTAGGACCAGAGCAGCATGGCACTTCTGCTGTCCTAGGAAACAGGGTAACTCAGAATGCAGGAAGCAAAAATCCTATGAAAACAGGACTAGTGGAGGAGAGATGGCCCCAGAGCAAAACTCCAGGGCAGGCCCTGGCTTGCCTGAATGGTGATGGAAAAACTCTCCACTTCACCGCCCCATCTCAACAAGGGTTGACGGGGGATCTCACTTTGGTGGAGTATGGAAAGGAGCAGCCTCCTTTGGAAATTCAAATAATTAGCTAGAGGGTAATTAAAGGGATCCGTCAGTCATTTACACAGTAGTATGGATGCATTTAATGAGGCTGGTTTCCTGCCATCTCCAGGGTGACACAGTTGAGGAAATAAGATTTCTGAAGCCAGGAGAGGAGATGCGTAATTGTAGAGACTGGGATGCTCAAAGAGAGTGAAAGCATTATTCCTGTTGACCTCCCCTCCTCCAACTATTCATTAGTTGAGAAGGTGGTGACAGAGATAGGAAAACCTGCGGTCTCAGAGAGGAAGATAACAGAAGTTAAGAGAAGCAGCAAAGAGGGACTTCCCTGGTGGCGCAGTGGTTAAGAATCCGCCTGCCAATGCAGGGGACACGGGTTCAAGCCCTGGTCCGGGAAGATCCCACATGTCGCGGAGCAACTAAGTCCGTGCGCCACAACTACTGAGCCTGCGCTCTGGAGCCCACGAGCCACAACTACTGAGCCCACGCACCGCAGCTACTGAAGCCCACACACCTAGAGCCCGTGTTCCTCAACAAGAAAAGCCACCACAGTGAGAAGCCCACGCACCACAACGAAGAGTAGCCCCCGCTCGCTGCAACTAGAGTAAAGCCCACGAGCAGCAACGAAGACCCAACGCAACCAAAAGTAAATAAATAAAATAAATTAAAAAAAAAAAAAAGAGAAGCAGCAAAGAAAGAGGAGAGGAAGAAGCCTTGTCTATTTCACACTATGGTCTTATGCTGGTCCCACACCCAAGAAAGAGGAAGAGAAAGTTTGTAGTTTCCCTTCCCCACTCTTTTCTATGTAGGTCTCTGCTTTCAAGACTGGCATATCCACGGTGGACAGTGTTCTGCTGGGCCACGTCACTCATTCAGTAGGTAGCAGGTGCACTGCTGCATGGGTGCCCTGTCTCTCCTGCCCTCTCTATGGCAGTGAATGGCACTACTGTTCAAAGGCCACTCAAGCCAAAGATCAAGGGGAATTCCAGATTCCTCCCCTCTTCGACTGCTTCAACAATAACTCATTATTAAGTCTTGTTAAGGTCTACCTTCATTTACTTAAAAAAAATTACTGAGTACCAGCTATGTACAGGCATGGGGCTAGAATGTAGAGACGATTAAGGTAGAATTCTGGTTCCTAAATCTGTCACATCAGTTCCCATTGATACTGCCTTTGTTCTTGCCCCAATTATGGCTTATCTCCTTTAGCACTGTCCCCTAATAGGCCTCCTTGCCTCTGGTCTCTCCAATCAACCTTTCCCAGTGCCACCACATGGTATTTCTAAAATGTGATCATCTGGGAATTCCCTGGCAGTCCAGTGGTTAGGACTCCGTGCTTTCACTGCCAAGGGCCCTGGTTTGATCCCTAGTCAGGGAACTGAGATCCCACAAGCTGCGTGGAGCAGCCAAAAAAAAAAAAAAAAAAAAAGTGATTATCACCATACACTGAGGTGACTGCAATGATGCCCCTTGGAAATACAGTCAGAATAGTATCAAGTGCAAGAAATATCTTAGGTAACACATAAGTAATATGTTAATGAAGGAGATTCCATTTTTGAACAAAGATCACTTGGGCAAATTCACTGAGTTTTATAATAATGCACTATAATTATATAGTATTGGATATTAGTGAACATGAACACAATTTGGATTTACATGCCAGTAAATGTTGCAAGAGGACAAGGCAAAGTTTATCACATAGATAAGTACAGTGATTACTTATTAATCTGATTAAGCTATTTCACTTAAATCCAACCTAATTTCAATAAATAAAACGGCAAAAGAGATGGAAATAGCTGAAACAATCAATTAACTAAAGCCATGAATAAGAAAAATGCTATTGGATATTAAGGTAACAATAACTTAATACTGTATTAAATAACATATGGTATAAACAGGCAGCTCTTCTATTTAGTTGTACCTATCTCAAAATACCTCCCCAACTCTAACAGCTTCGGCAGAACAAATCCAAACTGTAAAACACGCCAAAGCGGGCTTCCCTGGTGGCGCAGTGGCTGAGAATCTGCCTGCCAATGCAGGGGACACGGGTTCGATCCTTGGTCCAGGAAGATCCCACACGTCGTGGAGCAACTAAGCCCATGCGCCACAACTACTGAGCCTGTGCTCTAGAGCCCGTGAGCCACAACTAGTGAGCCCACGTGCCGCAACTACTAAAGCCCGCGCGCCTAGAGCCCGTGCTCCACAAGAGAAGCCACTGCAATGAGAAGCCCGCGCACTGCAAGGAAGAGTAGCCCCCGCTCGCTGCCAACTAGAGAAAGCCCGCGCACAGCAACGAAGACCCAACACAGCCAAAAATAAAATAATTAAGTAAATAAATTTATTTTTTAAAAAATATGCCAAAGCAGGCATTTGTTACAAAATTCAATGACTATAAAGTTAATCATTAAATGTTAATAGAATCTGGTGACATCAGAAACAAGCAGTAACTCCTTACGTGACACAAACAATTTTGATATCCTCCAGAAGTACTTTTATTAAAATAGGTATAAAATGATTTTATGTAGCTCTGAGTGTATACTGTGGTTCTGATCTTTGTTACTCATTCAATACTCACTAAATATTTAAGGTTCCCCCAAACTGTGGTAATACTCTTAAGATTACTAATCAGAAAAAAAATAAAATCATAAATTAAAAACTGTAATACTAATGGTAATAGAGCAAGAGGCAAATGAGAAGGAAAGGAATTGGAAGAAAGAGGAGGAGGGGTTATGTTAGAAAATTTCATTGAAATAAACAGAATTTTTAAACTAAAGGAGCAAGCCGGGTTTCAGAATAATTTGATACAATATGCTCCACACCAAGACAGCTTGGTTAAATTGATAAACTTAAGGAATGAAAAATATCTTTAGGCATCGAGACAGAAAAAGCAAATAAATTTGGCCTCAGGCCTCTCCTGGTGGACGTTTGATGCTCGAAGATAATGCAGCAAAGTCTACAAAGCTCTAAAGGAAAGACCGTGACCAGGTATATTACACCCAGCCAAGATGTCATGCAAGCGTAAAAGCAACTGATAGACATTCTCAACACCAAGACACTCTAGGAATTCAGAACACAGAAGTCCTTCTTGAGAAAAACTGCTGATTGACAACATCCGTCCAACCAAGAGCTGAATCAAAACAAAGAATCCATGAAAAGTGGTGTTAAAGTGAAAGGACCAGTGCTGTGAATTACAGCCATTGTGACATGGAACCAAGACTACAAACATGGGAGTGGACCATCCTGATCTTTCATGGCAAAGACTTTGTTACTGTCTAAAATGGATGCATTTCATTAAAAACAAACTATAATGACTCCAGCCTCTTGATGCCTTAGTAATTTTTTTGCTTAATCTTAGAGAGGTCTTTTAGGAAATATTTTAGGATGAAGAACTATTTCTTTGAAGTTTAGCAAGTCTAATTTTACTTTAGTATCTTTTTCTTTCATCAAAGTCAAGGAAAATTAAATTTAACATTGCTTAAATAGCATGCTTCCTTTGAATAAGCTAATTGTAAGGGAAGATAACACTCTGAGCTCGAAACAAGCAACTTGTAGAATCCTTTTCTTGCAACTCGGCCGGGTTGTTAGTTGAAAACTACCTGTATGTGGAGGCTGGCAGCACCAGGAGAGACTCTGCAGTCTGCAGTCAGGAAATCCTGCGTCCTGTCCTGGCCCTAGCTCGGATAAGATCTCCTATTTGGGGATGAGCTCCCATTAATGTCTGGGCCTCTTGCAACAATTCTCTCTTCCTCAATAATCTTATAGGAGGGTCTGGGAATTAAGGTAACAGCACAGGAAAAAACATCTCAAAAGACAGGAAAGTGCTTTATTGTGTTAAGAAGAGATTAAATCCAACCAGAAGAGCCCATTCTCTGACCATATTGGAAAAGGTTTCAGTTTCCTATTGAAAGGCGCTGCCCAGGTACCAAGGGATCGGGGAGCGTCACTCAAGGCTGATTTTAAGTCTGTCCCCTGCGCTGTGGTTCCTGCCACCACTGCGTGATGTCCACCTCTGCCCTGAACCCTCCCCTGGGCTGCCCAGGATGCCTCTCCCCACCTGTTGCCAATCACTCCAACTTCTGGTCTTGGGAGCTCTTTTCCCAGTTTATGATCTCATCATACGTCTCAAACTTGAATAATACGTCTTTCATTTTCCCCACTCAACTGTAACTAAAGCTCTTCCCGCTACAAGTTTTGATGGTCCTGGATTAATTCCCCTACCCCATCCAGCCAAGCTTTGGGATCTGACACCCCAACATGGGTCTCATCGACAGTCCTAAACCCCCATTACCCTTGGCTGCAAGGCACTCCGCAGCGCTCCCCAGCACATGTGATGAAAAGGCTGGCAGCCACCTTGACCTCCAGGTCAGGCAGGTCATGGCCGTGTGAGACTCTGGCCTTCTCCCCATGCTGCCACCTCTGCATTCTTGCAGGCCTCACCCCCACCTGCACCATGGCTCAGCCTCCTAATGCAGCTCCCTTTCACCAGGTCCAGATTCTTTGCTTCAGTTCCGCTTGGGTCATATATCCAACAGTAAGGTGGTAAATCTCAAATTCTTTATGGAATAGGGTAAAATGTAAATAAGCATGCAGCCAAAGAAAAAAAATCCTGGTCTCCTTGCTCCTAAACTTGCCCACTTCAATCAAAGTACCAGAGTGCAGAAGAGGATCTGAACATTATCCCACTCTCTGCCTTAATACCACCAGTGGGTTTCCAACAGAGTCCCCAAAGGTCCATTCACACTGTGTTCTACAGGATACTCGCTGGTACAAGAGTAAACTGCAGGAAAATGGAGCAAACTGAGAACATTCCTTTGTCCCGGAAATTGTAGGATAGAGTCCAAACTCTCCCATGTTTGACCCTAGCTCACCCTTCCAGACCCTGCCCTCCAGCACAGCCTTTACTTGCAGTTCCTGAAATGCAGCAGACTTGCTGGTGCCTCTGCCTTTGCACATGCTCCCTCCCCTCTCTGCTTCCTTACAGGCCAGGCTAAGTGTGACACCCCCTTGGAAGCTGCCATCCCCAGCCAATCCAGGCTGGGCAGGTGGCCTTTTCTGAGATCACATGCCTGGTGCCTGCCTTCCTTCTTCCTTCTGCCCTTAAATAACTGAGCACACACGGGATGTCAGCCGTCTGGCAAGGGAAAATATGAGGGAGAGGACTGTGTCTTATCACACTGTCCTAAGGGCGACTATCAGCACAGAGTGACAATGGTGAGCAGGCTTCCTTGAAGCACTTTGCAGCCTTGATTGTTAACTGCAGATCTGGTTCCTCCAGCAGACTGTGACCTCAGAGGGCCAGGGCTGTATCTGTTTGTACTTATACCCTAGCACCTAGCAGAGGGCTTGCTACACAGCAGGAATGTGGGCTGAAAGAATGGACTCCACAGGCATGGTGATCAAATGCCAATGGCCCCAGGGAGGACACTCCCAGGCTGAGTTTGAAAGTTTAAAGCCACTTCTGATGCCGCTCCCAGTGTGAGCCCTAAGTCAGCTCAATGTCAAAGGATGGAATGGTTTATTATTGACTTGTAACCTGCAGGAAGTTGTGGGTTATTTATGACACTGAGGTTTTGTGCAGAAGAAACAAGTTGAGTTTTCCTAGTAACCACTGGTAGATTGTGAAACAACTGTGAATTGTGACTGTGTGTGTACGATTTTTAAGCAATACTGTCAGGTTTTTGAAGCCATCTACCATGCTCAAGGGAAAAGAATCCTGTTCTCTTGCTGGCTGGACCTCCTTGCCCCTTGTACCTTGCCCACTGTGGAGAAATCCACTCCCCACCCTAGAGGTGAAGCACTCTGTAAGCTACCACCATCTGGGGCTCTGGGAGAGGCCCCATCCTCACTGCAGGGTAGGAGATGTAAACTGTGGTTTATACAATTGCTGCCAGCCCCTATCAGCTACTAAGACTGTGCAGTCTAGATGTCCACATGTACATGTGAGCAGACAACACAGAACCACAGGACCTACAAAGAGAATCAGCAGCCAAAATGGGGACCAAACTGATTCCTGGCTCACACTGAAAAAAAGGGTAATATAGGAAACATAAACCTTCTAAAAATTCTAAGTTTGTTTTTCAGGGAGATTTAAGAATATACACTGAGAAAACAAGAACAGGCTGACAAGAAAAAGCATCCTGAGAACACTGACCTTGTTCAGCAATTAAAAAAACATGATTGCAATTGTTGCAGCACCATGGATGGACCTAGAGACTGTCATACTGAGTGAAATAAGTCAGGCAGAGAAAGATAAGTATCATATGATCTCATTTATATGTGGAATCTAAAAAAATGATACAAATGAACTTATTTACAAAGTAGAAACATAGTCACAGATGTAAAACACAAACTTAAGGGTTGTGGGGGAAAGTGGGGGAGGAGGGATAAATTGGGAGATTGGTATTGACATATACACAGTACAATATATAAAATAGATAACTAATAAGGACCTCCTGTATAGCACAGGGAACACTACTCAATACTCTGTAATGACCTATATGGGAAAAGAATCTAAAAAAGAATGGATATATGTATATGTATAACTGATTCACTTTGCTGTACAGCAGAAACTAACACTACATTGTAAATCAACTATACTCCAATAAAAAGTTAATTAAAAAAAAGCCACACACACAAAAAAACAATAGTTATAAAAAGAAAAAATAAGCAAATGAACAGAAATCAATATATAGAAAAGTAGAAGACAATTTCTTTGAGCTGAAGAAAGATTTGAATTTTCAGTTCAACAACGTCAGAGAGGATTATTGAAAAAAGAAAAGACCTATAGCTTGATCAATCATTTTCAAGAATAAAGAAAAATTATATAAAAATCCTTAGCAAACAAAAACAGATTACCCACAGGGGAAAAATAATTAGATAATAATTAAATTTCTCATCTGCAGCACTGGAGGTCACAAATTTATGAAGCAATGTGTATATATTCCAAGATGAAAGATTTGTGATTGTGACCTCAGAATTTTACACCTAGCTAAACTTTCCTTTAAATGTGACAGCAGAGAACTCCCTGGCGGTCCAGTGGTTAGGACTCCGTGCTCTCACTGCTGAGGGTCCAGGTTTGATCCCTAGTCAGGGAACTAAAATCCCACAAGCTGCGTGGCATGGCCAAAAATAAAAATAAAAAATAAATTAAAAAATAAATGTGACAGCAAATGAAGGACATGCAAGTTAAGACAATCAAGATTCCAGAAAGTAAACTCTGAAAAGCAACCAAAAAAAAATTACTTGAAGTATTCCAGCCAAATGGGAAATTAATAACATTAAATAATTGAAGAAAGAGGAAGATATGTTATAGAAAAAATTATTGTGAGCAATGAAACTAATTAAAATCTAAGATTATAGATAACAAGTGGGTTATAATGTGATGATGACACTTAATAACTGTCAAAAAAGGATGCTTAGAATAGAAAAGACATAAAATTTGGTAATAATCTAGAACTAAAATTTCATGTTATTTCAACTATATCTGAATGTGGGAAGAGAAAGAGGGGAGAAGAAAAAGTATGCTAAAAGTTTTATCTTATCTGGAAGAACAGTTGTAATCTACTCTTGATGGTGAGAGATACACACACACACACACACACACACACACACACACACACGTTCTGTTTGTTAAAAATTTAAACCAGAATAGAAAGAGGAGAGATATATATGATATATCTCTACAAAGAATACACATTTTTAAAAAATCCTAGGAATATGCTAGTCCACGGAATATGGTCCAAGGCCCCAAAGAAAACATCAGTATAGTCCCAGGTATAACTCAAATACTAGGTGACCATACTGTAGAAATTAACATCAAATATTTAAATCAAACATCACAAGCCACTTGAAAATTTTAGAAAACTCCCTCCCCCAAACTCTTCTATCAAAGAAAAAATGTTTAAAAAGAGAAAAGACTGAAATTATAGATATTTGAGAAATGATTGACTATGATTACACTACATCAAAGTTATGGGATGCAGCCAATGTCATACTCACAGGAGAATGTATTAAACATAAGGATAACAAATAAATGAATTAAATGTTCAGTTAGATGATGAATAATGAGAGACAAGTAGAAGAAAGAAAATAATGATGATTAAAAACAAAATGATTAATTAGAAAAAAGGAAAACATTAATATCAGTAAGCAATAAAAGGAAAGACCAAAAAGCCAGTGCTTTGAAAAGATCACTAAAGTAACCACAAATATACAACATTAGAAATAAGAAAGGGAACACAATTACAGGTATAGAGGAGATTTTTAAATTATAAAAGATAACTCAGGATGAACTAGAAAACATTCCAAAAAATCTGATTCAAGATCCAAAAAAAAGAGGAAAAAAACCTACTCTTCAAAAAAGGTACCTGTATCAGATAGTTTTTCAAGAAACTTCTATAAGCTTGAATTGCTATGTTCTTTAAACTAGTCTACAGCAGAGAAATTATAAGAGTAGCATTTTAACATTTATTGAGTATTTAATATGTGCCAGGCACTATGCTAAGCAATTTATATATATTATCATGTTCAAAAAAGTTTGCAAACTCATTGAAAGAGTTGTCTTATCAAATGAATAAGAAAACTTGACAAGGAAATCATACATATTCATAAAATTTGATCACATTTATAAATATAGATAATAGCCTGAATAAAACAGTACTAAATGGAATCTAGCTAGAAATTAAAATAATAGTATATCATAACCAAATAGAGTTCTTCCTCCCAGGAATTAAAAAATGGTTCAACATAAGGAAACCTATTGATATAATTCATCATATTAAAAGGTGAAAGGACATCTTCAGAGTCCAAAAGAACATCTATTCCTGAGTTAAAAATAAAACAAAATAACAGCAACAACAAAACTCTTAGAAAACTAGAACTGGGAGGCAACTTTCTTAATGTGATTTTTAAAAGTCACCTAAGGAAATCAATAATAAGCATCATACTAAACAAGAAAACATAAGAAACTTTCTCATGAAAGATAGGTATAAGACAAAGTTGCCTTTTCTAACCACTGCTTCACATTATTCAATACTGTCCTGGCAGTTCTGGCCAATCCAATGAAACAAAGCTACAAAGAGGTAATATGTATAAATACTGGAAAGAAAATAGTTTTTATTATTTGTAGGTGATATGACTGTTTACCTAGAAAATCCAAAAAATCAACTGAAAAACTTACAAGAATAAAAGAGCCCAATAAGATGGCTAGATGTAATATAAATATACACAAATTAATAGCATTAGTGAATGTTAATGATAACCAGTTAGAAATTATAATGGAAAAAGATTCCATTCATAATATTATTACATATTAGAAATTTCACTATAATTTAAAAGTTCAAGATGTTTGTGAATAAAACTATAAAACCCAAAGATATAACCAGAGATGAGGCCAATTCTTCCAAGATTTAATGCCATCTCAGTCAAAATCTCAATGAATATGTAAGTTCTGAAACTGCATGAATTGTAAGAGCAAAAGCAACTGTACAAATTATGAAAGCAAAGTTATTTTTGAAGAAGAATGGGAATTCACCCTATCAAATATAAAGCTACAGAACTCCTTACAGTAGTAAGGATTAGCATAAGAATAGTTTGGTGCAAAACAGAGATTTACAAACATATTCATGACTACATGGACATTTAGTACAAGATTAAAAGGACATTTCAGATCAAAGCAAGAGTGGATTATTCATAAGCTACAAGGATATATTGTACAACATGGGGAATATAGCCAATATTTTATAATAACTATAAATGAAGTATAACCTTTAAAAATTGTGAATCACTATATTGTACACCTGTAACATAGAATATTGTACATCAACTATACTTCGATTTTAAAAAATGGTAAAAAACAAACAAAAAGAGTGAATTATTCAATAAAAGTTGTTGAGAGAACTGGCTTTCCATTTGGAGAGAAATGCAAAGCAAGGGTTCTTACCTTATACCACACACAAAAATAAATTCCATGGGAATGAAAAATTTAACTATAAAAACAAATTATTAAAATAGAGTATAAGTAAATATTTTCAACATTGGCGTGGGAAAAATCTTTCCTAGGATGATCAAAGCCAGATACCATAAAGGAAGAGATTGATGGATTGGACTACATAGAACTAAAAACTTAAACACAACACCTCATATTGAATGAATGACAAAGGTCAACACAGGAAAAATATCTGCACTATAACAAGCTCTTACAATTAAAGACTAATTCCTAAAAGTAAACAAACAAAGAAGCAAAGGACCTCAGGAGGCAATTCACAAATGCAGAAGCTCAATGGCCAACAAACACATGAAAAGCCACTGGACCTCAACCTTAACAATAAACAAAGAAATCCAAATTCCAACAATAGTATCAGCTGTGGAGGAATCTGGTAGTACAGGTGGTAAATCTCCAAGCAGGAAGTAAGCAAGCCACAGTCAGTTTAGCAGGAATGGAGCTCTGTCTGAGTGTGCCCCCAGTGGGCAAAGAATACTTTCACTTTGTAAGCAGATCCCCAAGAATCTTATACAAGCTATCTATTGTGGGGGAGAGTATTAAAAGTTCACATAGGTATGCTACCTTTTTGCTTAAAGGAGGAAAAATAAGACCTATAAGACTATATACTCCTACCTGTGTGTATATTCACAAACTCTGGAAACATTCAAAACTGGTAACCATGGTTAAACGTGGATGGGGGAGGGAGAAGCGGTGGGTATTAGGCAGATGGGGGACAGAGTGGAATGGAGACTTTGTCCTCTCTATAAATTTTGCTTGTAATTTTTTGCACCATATAAATGTATTATCTGTCCAAAAAATCCTGAATTAAAATCCTGTGCTGTTTAGTAAAAATCATTAATATTGGACACGACTTTTTTTTTTTTCTCATACAGACACTCACAGGAAGTGCGGTGTTCCGGTTTTGACTTTTCAGACAGAAACTAACTACCCACATCTCATTCTAGAATCCAGCTATACTGAGACTCCACGGCAGTGCTTCTGGAAAATTCCACCATAAGACTTTCTAAAGGGCAGTTTGGCCACATGTATCGAAATGTAAAACTTTCATAGCCCTTCACCTAGAAATGGCATTTCTAAAAATTTATCCTGAAGAAATGACTGGATATGGGTGAAAAGATGATTCTGCAGCATTATTTCTTATAAGGGGAAATTGGAAACTATTGCTATCCATCCATTCGCACGGGACAGCATAAACTGTGGTCATCGCTATTGATGCTGCTGGTCTGTGGACCTTATTTTGAGTTGCAAGACGTTAGAAGTTCCTTGACCCACGTTCCCGGCTGTGAGACTTTGGAACTCTGTTCCCCGCACCTTCTACCTCGCTCTTAGATGCCTCACCCCACCCTGGGCAGGCCTGCTCACCTGGTCAGCGTAGGGTTGCGGTGGTTAGGGTTGGAACAGAAGATGTTGTTGGACTTGCGCGTGCCATCCAGAAAGTCCCGCGCCGACTGGCTGCGGAGTTCCGCCAGTGGCCGGGCCTCGTGCTTGAGGAACCACTGGTGCGCCTCGATGCACTTGGCGCAGAGAAGCTGCTCGCACTCGAAGCACCAGTAGTCGGCCGGCTCTTTGCAGCGGGTGCACAGTGCCTGCGCGTCCACGATTTGCCGGTACACCGACAGGCGCCGCTGCAAGCTTTCGAAGAAGACGTTGTCCAAGGCCTGCGCATCAGGGCCTGGGGGCCAGGGAGCCTGGCAGATGGGGCACTGCATGCCTGGCTCCTCCAGGCATCCTGAACACAGCGTGTGCAGACAAGGCAGCAGCTTGGGGCACTTAGCTTCTGCCCGGCAGCCCTGGCAGCGCAAGAACTGGAACTCTTCCTCCGTGGCTTGCTGGGGGATCAGAGAGGGAGGTGAGATCTGAAGTCCCAGGAGTCCCCACCCAATGGACACCCGCCCCTATGGCTGCAGGCTCAGAGTGGGACTTCCTATTCCATACCAGGCTGTCATTGGATGATGCAAAATCCAGGCTTATCAGTACCCCAATCCTCCACTTACTCAGGCCTTCCCACTCTCACTCCACAATTAACTGAGCATCTACTTCTCCTAAGACACAGTACTAGGCCCTGAGATACAAGGATGTATAGGACAAATCCCTGCCTTCAAGGAACTTAAGTTTAAAAAGGAGATTCGTTAAGTGTACATCATATAACCTCACATAAAGTGCTTAATACACTTTGATGTTTCCTCAGAAAGTTAAACATAGAACTACCGTATGATCCAGCAATTCCACACCTAGATATATACCCCAAAGAACTGAAAACAAGTACCCAGATACTTGTACACTCATTATTCTGTACACAGCATTATTCACAATAGCCAAAAGGTGGAAACGACCCAAGTGTCCATCAACAGACGAATGGATAAACAAAATGTGGTATATACACACAATGGAATATTATTCAGCCTTAAAAAGGAAATTCTGACACATGCTACAACATGAATGAACCTTGAAGACATTATGCCAAGTAAGATCATCCAGAGACAAAGGGACAAACATTGTAGGAATCCACTTATAGGAAATATCTAGACTAGGCAAATCCACAGAGAAAGTAGATTACAGGTTACTAGCCACTGGGGGAAGAGGGGAATGAGGAGCTATTGCTTAAAGGGTACAGACTTTGTCTGGATAAAAAAATTCTGTAAATAGACGGTGGTGATGGCTACACAACATTGTGAATGTATTTAATGCCACTGAATTGTACACTTAGAAATGGAGAAAACATACATAATATATATATTTGATAACATTTTACCACAAAAAAAGTACTTAATACAGTACCTGGCCCATGAGAAATATTCATAAATGTTAACTAGTATTGTTAATATTATTCCTAGGTGTAAATGCAAATAATGAAAGTTACTGCAATATGGTGTTATTTGTACTTTCATGAAGGACAGTAAAAAGGGCCTGGAAGAACATAGAGCAAGTGATCTAAGTAGTTCCTTTGGGGGTCGGGGTTGGCTAGGGGGTTTGTGCAGGAGAAGACTAATAAACCCCTCATAAACCCCTTGGGGATGGGGGTTAGGGGAGCAGGGTGCTCCAAGAAAAGGATCCAAGAAGCTTCCTAAAGGAGAGACCACAGGAACTCTGAGGCCTTAGCCAAGACACCTCTCTCCCACTTTCTGATCTGGGAACTAGGGTTCTTGTTTTTCCACACCTGGGACTTGTTGGGGGTTCCCAGGCCGGTGCAATAAGGCTACTATTAGGTAGGTCCTTCGTCTGAGGCAGGGGATAAGAGGAAGGTCCCAGCGTGGGGGCGGAAGAGTCCGATCCAGGGTGCCACTGACCCTCAGCATCTTACCCCCCCTGCTCGTGGAGAATCGCAGCCCAGAGAGCCCCCCCTACTTATCCTCGTCCCATTTTCTACTTTCCGTGACAGCTACCCCAAACCGAGAAGGTCAGGACCTCATGCCTGGTCTTCCTTCTTTGTATCACTCTTTAAGGTACTTGGCCAAGTTCCCCTGTCCCTCCCCACATCTCCCCCAAGCAAAATCAACAAAGCCTGAACCCCATCTCCCCAAACGCAGTACTAGTACCTCTGTGGGGCTGTGGCTGGGCTCGTGGCCTTCGGAGAGGGACTCCGGGGGAGGCATGGTGGGGGCGTGGGGCAGTGCGGGGTCCTGCTGGGGCCCCGGAGATCGGGCGGGTGCAGCCTCCTGCTGCATGGAATCCAGCGCAGTTTCGATTCTCGGTTTTGATGTTGAAGGGCGGGAGAAGCTGAACCAGAGGCGTGCGCCAGACGTCTGAGCTCCCGAAGCGTCCGAAAGGGGAGGGGCCCGCCGAGGGTCCGCCTCCCGAGAGGAAGTGAGACACTAGCTGTGGGCGGTTCTAGGGGCGGAGAAATCGACTGTGGGTTCTTAAGACTCGCCCCGAGCAGGGAGGAGGAAGAGGGAGGAGAGGAGCAGACGCACAGCTGGACAGTGTCAGAGCTGACCAGGAAGGAGGCAGCCCCCGCCCTCGGTTTTGAAACATTCATTCATCTCACACTGGCACAGCTTTGTGCCAGCCCTCAGCTGGGAGCCGGAGCCGCAGAGGTGAGCCACACGTGGCTCCTACTTTGGAAGAACCCCAGGTCTAATGGAGGAGCAGGCCCCCAAAAGGAGATTTTCACACAGTATTGAGACTGGCTGGAAAGGAGATCCCTCAGCTGGGACATGAAGGAATGGTGGGAATTCGCCAGGGATTCAGAAACTGGAGGGACACTTTAAGCAGAGAGGACAGCACATGCAAAGGCATGGAGGTTTGAAACAGGAGAGCTTGTTTAGAAACTAGTTTTGAGAGAAAACTAGTTTTCAGTTTCAGTTTTGGTTATTTTCAGATTTAAGAGGGGACCCATGAGTAATGTCGGCCCAGGAGTGGCCTGGGGCAAGGTGATAGCTAAGCAGATGGACAAGTACTGCGGGCAACAGAGAGTCGGTGAAAGGTTTGGAAACGAGGAACAACATGATCTGTTGTGTATATTGGGACAGTCATTCTGACAACCTAGGGGCAGGTGGCCTGGTCTAGGATAGTGGCCGTGGGATGTGGGGAGAGACCTGAGTCAGAGACGCTAGGAGGACACTGAGTGGAGATGAGGGGAACAAGATGATGCCTTGTGTGACAGTTGGAAGGGCTGGTGAATCCGAGGCAGTAGGGAGTGGGGAGGGAATGGGAAGAGCCGGTGGGCAGGTATGAGAAGAGTGAGGAGAGACGCAGTGGTTAAGAATCCTCCTGCCAATGCAGGGGACACGGGTTCGAGCCCTGGTCTGGGAAGATCCCACATGCCACGGAGCAGCTAAGCCCATGTGCCACAACTACTGAGCCCGCATGCCACAACTACTGAAGCCCACGTGCTCAGAGCCTGTGCTCTGGAACAAGAGGAGCCACCGCAATGAGAAGCCCCCGCACCACAACGAAGAGTAGCCCCCACTCGCCGCAACTAGAGAAAGCCCGTGCGCAGCAACGAAGACAACGCAGCCAAAAATAAATAAATTTATTTATTAAAAAAAAAAAAAATGAGGAGAGAGCAAGTTAGCTCTTGGCCAAAGGAGAAGCCCAGCTCCAAGCTGGTGAGGGGAGAAAGCACAACTCCAGGTGGCATCACTGGGCCAATACCCCTGTCTTCAAACTTCAAAGCATCCCAGTCATTGTGCTGACTCCCGTGTACCCATTTTGTGCTCAGTTCCAGTCTGGGACAGACTAGAGGGATGGTGACAGGGCCTATCTCTTGTAAAGTTTATAGTCTGGGGTGGGGGCGGGGGGATGCGGGGAGAACTAACTTCCCAGGGACAGTGCAAAGCCTCAGGAGCCTACCCTACCCTGCAGCTTGATCAGTGCCCCCAGGGGTTTAGAATCAGGCCATCAAACGAGTAAAAGCCAAAGATGGTAAGCAGCCATCTGCAGAAGGGACCTGGAAGGGGACTGAGGGGCCTGAGGGCTGGCATGTGTGAGACAAGGAAAGCTTTATTAATTTCTTTGCCCACTTTGGAAGACAGCCTGCCCAACACCTTGTTGGAAATGAATGCTTCTCAGAGTAAATTCACCATTTGCATTTGGGTTTTCTCAAGCCATGGACAGACAAGTTACCTCTGGGTACCTGGATCAAGGGGCATGCTGCTTCTGCATCTGGAAGACTGAGGATCTCACCTCCGTGATGCTCTGGAGGGCTGCCCTGGGTTCCGCTGTGCAATCCCCTCCTTCCTTACTCTGCCTTGCTCCCTGAGGTGTGCACACGAAATTTCTTTCTTTTTGTGCCCAAGTTCAGGCCCTCCTGCCCCACCTTGACCCACAATGACCTGGCTACTCCTTCATTCAACAGATAAGCACTGAGATCCACTCTGTGCCAGGCCCTGCTTGCGGGCTGGGGGGACACAAAGAGGAATAATTTGTTTATCATGCCTTAGAACCCTAATTCCATATAAGGGCAACCTTCCCAAAATCCGTCCCTAGTTTTTGAGTTTGTGCTGAGAAGGCTGGTAGCATTTCCTTGCTTCTGGAGAAGATTCAGCTCCTGAAAACCCCCTTACAAAGCTCAACTTCTCTTCCGGCTCCTTTTCTAAGGCCTAGTGGGAGCAGGGTGTAGGAGGACGGACTCCTGCGGGCTTCCAGGAACACAGACTACCCGCCGTCCCTGCCCCGCGGCCGCAGTTCGGTCTTCCCAGCGCAGGGGGCGCTGTGCGACGGTGAGAGCCGAGCCCGACCTGCTTCCTCCTCCTGCGCCAGGGCCACCGCCCATGGCCGCGCAGGCGAAACCGGGAGCGGCGGCTAGCAGGGGCGGGGCAGTGTAGCGGCCGGCTGGTCAGGCTCCGCACCGTGCTGGGGCGCGGGGCGTAACCCCCGTTAGGAGCCATGCTCGGCAGGTCTGGGTACCGGGCGCTGCCCTTGGGGGACTTTGACCGTTTCCAGCAGTCGAGCTTCGGCTTCCTGGGCTCGCAGAAGGGTTGCTTGTCCCCGGAGCCGGGCGGCGTGGGGCCGGGGGCCGGTGAGTGGCCGCCCAGCACAGCGGACCCGGGAGAGATCGGCTGGCACCCCTGGGCCCGAACTCTCTGCCTCTCGGGAGTCAGCCGGTCTTGCGCGCTCACATTCTAGGAGGAGGGACCGAGAGGGGGTCTCCACAATGTGGAGAAGGGCTTGGACCAGGCGCTGGGATGCTACTGCTGATCCAGCCCTCCGAGGGCTACGGGGCTGCAGCACCAGAGCTCTCTCATCTTCCATGAAGCCGCGCCCCACCTCGTTTCTCCTCGGCTTTTATCAGCCCAGAGGTTTTCGGTTTCCATTTTGCCTAGAAAGAAACTAAGGTCTAGGCATAGGAAGTCACCAGCACGCCAAGGGCACTTGGCTGCAGAGAAATGGCAGAATCTTCACCTCAGGGGGCACCTCTAGACTCCCTGAGCTTGAGCATCTCCCTGTTTCCTGGTGGAGATGCACAGGCCCCAAAGGCAGGCCCTCAGGTGCCTGTCATGTCTTCCAGGCCCTGTCTTGCTCCAAATCCTTGAGTAATTCCCTTGGCCCATAGGCCAGATCCCAGATGCCATAGCCTAACAACCAAAACCTCAGAGGATGTGGCCCCTCTGTGACCCTCCTCTAATGAAAGCTGCCCCTATCCAAGGGTTCCTTTCCTGCAGGGGCCACATGGGTCAGAACGAGGCAAGAAAGGAGATTAAGCATTCTGGGGCTCAGAGAGCCCAGAAGTATAGGGTTCCTGGAAGTGTGGAGCAGAGGCTGCTGTCTGCTTCCTGTTCAGGGTTGGGAGAGGAAAGAGAGCAGAAAATAACCTCTCCCAGATTCTGGGGCTTTCTCAGCTTTCACTCCCATTCTGGGCTTCTGGTTCACGGGGGCAGGGACCTGTGGTTCAGATGAATCTCATTTTCCTAGTTCTCCGCCCCCCACCTCTCACCTGAAGCTGCTTCAAGCGAGGCATGGCCCAGAGGGCATTAAAGGGGGGTAAAGAATTGTGAGCTAGGAAAGAACAGCTTTGCCCTCATCTCTGGCATCTGTTGAAGAGCAATTGATGCTTTATCCCTTTAGGCTAAGGTCCAGTGATGCCACCTGGAGTTGTGCTTTCTCCCCTCACCAGATAGCCTTAGGCTGTCTCCAAAAGGACTCCTTGAAAGTACACTTCTGGGGCTGATAGTAGAGGAGGTGTTATGCAGCAGCATTCAGTTCAAACCAGCGTGTGTTTACAGATGCCCAGGTACTCCTGGCTTTGCCAGCTATGGGAGGCAATATAAATCAGACAAAAGGATTGACTCCTGCTCAGCCCAGTGAGGAGAGCATCGTGTGATTGGCTTCTCAACTCCAATGACTACCGTCTAGCAGAGAATAGGCCTTGTGAGGGTGGGACTTGGGACAGATTTGTTTTGGTGTATGGGAGGAAGGAACAGTCCTTAACTAGCACCTGCCCAAAGATATAGGAGTAGTATTAGGCAAGGCGAGTATTTGATGGTCCTTAGGGCACGGCACTAAAGTGGAGTGAAGAATTGTGAGCTAGGAAAGAACATCTTAGCCCTGAAAAGGAAGGAGCCACTGAAAGGGGAGGTGGGCAAAAGGTACACTTGACTGAGTTCACTCGGCCAGCAGCTGTCCTGCCAGACCCAGCTGGCATTCCTTGACTACCTCTGCTCTCTTGTCCCCAGATGCACCTCAGAGCTGGCCTTCCTGCCTCTGCCATGGCCTCATCAGTTTCCTGGGGTTCTTGCTGCTGCTGATCACCTTCCCCATTTCTGGTTGGTTTGCCCTGAAGGTAAGGCTGGCTGGGTCAGCCCCCAGAATGGTTGGGCCATGTTGAGAGCTTTGGCATTGGTGGGTGAATTCCCCATCCTCTGCCCCCTTCCCCTAAATATTATCACAGCTCTGTGAAATGGGCTGGACAAGAATTGTTCATTCTCACCTTTCAGATGAGGAAACTGAAGCTCAGACTTGTCCAAAGTCATACTGGGAGCCAATAAGTGGCAGAAACAAGTCTTCCCAAACTCCCAAGTTTGGGGGTCTGAACACTGGCTTTAAGGTGCACACAGATATCTTCCTCCCTTTGGGTTAGGTTAAATAGAAATGAAAAACACTCAACCTGGCCCAGCAGGTGATGAGTAATAGGAATTCAGGCCTAGTTTTCAACAAGGGATGGTGCAGATGGGAAAGGATGAGCTAGAGTTGAGGATTGCACCTGAGAGCTGCAGTGAAGGTGGAAGCCTACCCTCGTGCGGCCCTAGGCAACAGCCAGTGTCTCTAGAAAGCTTGGGGTTTGGTGTGGTCTCGAAGGGAGTCCTTAGAAGGTCCTAAATCCTAGTCCCCAAACTGCCACTGAAACAAATATCATGTGACCTTGGGCAAGTCACTGCCTCTCTGAGCCTTCATTTCTCAATTTGGACATATTTCCTTGTTTGAGGACTCCAGGAACCTGAAGTTGGCAAAGCCCTTTGCTCGGGGCTGCTATTAGAGCAGCCCAGCTTTTCCCTTAACTAAGACAAGGGCAGACAGTTTCCTGGTTTGAGTCATGTCTAGCTTCAGATCACACAGATGAAAGGTTTCACTGAGGATCAAGTCAATACAGTATGGCAGTTGAGAGCATGGCTTTGGGAGTCATTCAGAACTGCGTTCAGATCTTGCGTGTTTCACTTGGGGGCTTTGTGATTTTTGAGCACATCAGTTAACGTCTCAGAGCTTTGGTTTTTTCATCTAAAGACAGAGCTCAGGATACCTGACACTGAACAAGGCCAGAGGGAGAGGTGAGGGAAGGACCTGGGGAGACATCATTGCCAGCAGCAGCTCAGTGCTTTCAACCCTTTCCCTTGCTGCTGTGGACAGATCGTGCCCACCTATGAGCGCATGATCGTGTTTCGACTGGGCCGGATCCGCACCCCTCAAGGACCTGGTATGGTTCTCCTCCTGCCCTTCATTGACTCTTTTCAGAGGGTGGATCTGAGGACACGAGCCTTCAGTGTCCCTCCTTGCAAGGTGAGGGGCTTCTTGGCTCCCCTGGACAGAGGGAGTGGGGGCTTATGCTGGGTGTATTGGCCTGTGAGTAGCCATTAGGGGTGAGGAATGAGGAAGATACCAGAAAAAGGGGGAGGGGCTGGGAGGATATCCGTGATCCATATATGTAAGCCCACGCACTTGGGGATACCATCTTGCTCTTGAGGAGCTAGTGACCAGGCGAGTGGGTCAAGTTGGGTGGTCTCAGTGGGCCTGGCCTCTTTGCACCCCCAGCCCCTCTTTCATGGCCTCCCCCAACAGTTGGCCTCTAAGGATGGGGCTGTTCTGTCTGTGGGGGCTGACGTCCAGTTCCGCATCTGGGACCCGGTACTGTCGGTGATGACAGTGAAGGACCTGAACACAGCCACACGCATGACGGCCCAGAATGCCATGACCAAGGCTCTGCTCAAGAGGCCTCTGCGGGAGATCCAGATGGAGAAGCTCAAGATCAGCGACCAGCTCCTGGTAGGCAGCTCCACACAGGGCAGAGTTCGATGGCTGGCACCTCGGCCCAGCTCTGCCTGCCAGGGCACTTTAGCAGAGCACGAGATCACTCTGGGCCTCAGTTTACCTTATGTCCCAAGAGTGTAACAACTTTTGAAGAGTCAGTGGTCTGGGTGGGACTGTGAGTTGAGGAACAGAAGGTGGCACAGACCATAGGGATCTTGGGCACATCTACCCCTGAGAGGTGAAGGGGCTGGGACGGGGGAGTGGCCTGACACAAATTCTTGGGTCCTGCCCCGACTGCCTGAGGTTTTACTCTTCACTGCTCTGCAGGCATTGCCATGACAACACTGGGCCTCAGGGGCACTCAGCAGCCTTGGGGCAGGCAGGTGGGTGAAAGGAGCCGGGGCCTTCCTGGCCCAGTCACCTTCAGGGGAATTCCAT